>NC_092716.1:233597622-233900085 GCF_047496885.1 Scyliorhinus torazame
CGTGGCACTGGTAGCAATCCTGAGATTACTACCTTTTGAGGTCCTACTTTTTAACTTATCTCCTAACTCCCTAAAATCTGATTGTAGGACCTCATCCCGTTTTTTACCTATATCGTTGGTGCCTATATGCACCACGCCAACTGGCTGTTCACCCTCCCCCTTCAGTATGTCCTGCAGCCGATCGGAGACATCCCTGACCCGTGCACCCGGGAGGCAACATACCATTCGGGAGTCTCGTTTTCGACCACAGAAACGCCTGTCTACTCCCCTTACGATTGAATCCCCTTTGACTATAGCCCTGCCAGTCTTTGTCCCGCCCTTCTGTGCAGCAGAGCCAGCCACGGTGCCATGAGCCTGGCTACTACTGCCTTCCCCTGGTAAGTTATCTCCCCTAACAGTATCCAAAACGGTATACCTATTTTGGAGGGAGATAACCGCAGGGGATACCTGCACTGCCTTCCTGCTCTTAACGTGCTATCCACGACCTCCTCAGCATCGCGGATGCTCCAAAGTGAGTCCATCCGCAGCTCCAGAGCCGTCATGCGGTCTAACAGGAGCTGCAGCTGGACACACTTCCTGCACATGAAGGAGTCAGGGGCATCGGCTGCGTCCCTGAACTCCCACATTGAACACGAGGAGCACAACACGGGTCTGGGATCTCCTGCCATTTTTACACTTTACCTTAACTGATTACAAATATAATATCAAATAATGAATAAGTGAAAGGAATAAGGATTTTACATACCAATCACAATACTTACCAACCCAGGAAGAGTTAAATTTCTCCGAGCTACTTGCCTTCCCGACAGACCCCTGGCCACTGCTCCCGCCGAAAATCTGAAGCTATAACTTGCGGATAAAAGATAAAAGAAAAGAGAGCTTACCTGATATTCACTCACTAGGTTAGAGGAGGTGGAAGGGTGGGAGACACTACAAGTGTAATGTCTCGGGTTTAGCAACCGCCCAACTTAAATAGAGGTAAAAATCAAACACTTAAGCACCTACCTGATTCCCAAGCTCCAGAAAATGAAGGCCGCTGGAACCTGGGGGCAAGTTTACACACGTACCGGAATCCCAAGCTGCACTCACTGCGCTCCGGCTCCCTCTCTCTCTCCCGCTCTGAAAAATGAAGGCCGCTGGAACCTGGGGACAAGTTTAAACACCTACCTTAATCCCAAGCTGCACTCCGGCTCTCCCTCTCTGAAAAATGAAGGCCGCTGGAACCTGGGAGCAAGTTTAAACATCTACCTCTAATCCCAAGCTGCACTCGCTGCGCTCTGGCTCCCTCTCTCTCTCTCCCGCTCCCGGAAATGAAGGCCACTGGAACCTGGGGGCAAGATTAAACCCGTACCTGAATCCCAAGCTGCACTCGCTGCACTCCGACTCCCTCTCTCCCGCTCCGAAAAATGAAGGCCGAAAAAATGGGTGGAAGCATTTCCGTCAAGAACTAATACGGCCAAGACGACAACTAAAATATTACACACCACATCTGTACAAGATGGGGCCTTCCACGCAGTATAGAGTCCAACCAAGACTCCCATTTCACCGGACATGTAATGAAAAACGTCCTCACGATATTCGGCATTGGACAAAAGTTCCATATCACATACCACCCCCAATCAAGTGGTATTGTAGAACGAATGAATAGGACATTGAAAGCCTCCCTCAGGAAAATGATACAGCAAAATAACAGCACCTGGGATTCAGTATTCCCATTTGCTTTAATGTTTTTAAGAAACATGGTATCTACATCCACAGGATACACCCCCCCACACCCTCATGACCGGACGCCCCATGAAAGGCACTGAGTATTTACTAGGACTGGATTTGGCCAGCCCCGCGTTACAGCCCTCACGCATGAAAATGCGGTTACACAACTAGTACAGAACATAAAGGCAGCCCAACTCGCCGCAGCAGCAGTGAGACTTAGAATCAGGAAGAAACAGAGCAAGGCTTGTTTCGACAAAACAGTACACGCCACTGACTTTACAGTAGGGCAACAAGTTATGCTTTCCCTTTACAACCCCACTTCATTCCTTTCCCCAAAATTTTCTGGACCGTACTCCATTGCGGACAAAGTCAGCCCCTCAGTATACAAAATAACCTATCCCAATGGTAAGTCTGCGTGGTTTTATATAAACCAGCTCAAGGCTTACGGCTCGCAAAATAACCACACACACCACATCCTGCTCGCAGCGGCAGATGATCATGCCCCGCCCACAGCTGACATATTCCTACCCTCTCCCAACCACTCCAGCCCGCCCTCAGACACGCCTTCAACTCCGCCCCCAGAGACACGACTCCGCCTCTCCCTTCCCTCAACCAGCAGCGACAGTGATAGCAATCACAATGGCGACAGCCACAGCACATCACGTTATGACGACACCCCTGCACCAGGCCCCACTCCCAGTGAATCTGAGCATGATTCTACTGACCCATTCGAGATCACTTATATACTGACCCAGAGCCACCACCCGACGATTACGGATTGAAGCATAGTAGCTCCAACCTCGACACACGATTCTGGCACCGAGACAATTCGTTCAGGCTCATCTGGAATGATGAGATGGACCCCAATTCGCCCCAAGCAGCTTTAGCCCGGTTACTACAGACAAGAGTTTGGCAGCCGGGAGAAGATGATGACTTAGAGTCTGACTCCCACCAAACGAATCCCTTTGCGACCCTGTTCGCTATTGAGCAGTGAGGTGTCCAGATGATGCAGAAAAAGGAACCGCTGGAGAGATACGGTGTCCTTTCTGATGGAACCTGCACCATGTTGTTGAATGTTTGTTCGTTAGTGTTATCGTTAAGTGTTGTGTGTAAACTCAGAAAGTTTTTCACGGCCCCACATCACCACTCCTTTAATGCCCCCCGGCTGTTAATGGAACAAGTTTGTCCCAGACAATAGTTCAGAGGAACTAGTTTGTCACCAGAACACGACTCATAGTTGCTCTCCTAATTTGAGAGGCAGCCCCCCACGACGACCACCTTCTTACCCGTTCTTGCCGGTTGCTCAGGCAGTGGAGAAACGGCATTGGTCCCCGCCCTGCCTGAGGACCCCCCTCTGGTCAGCTACGCTCGGGTAGAGCACATACGGCATTGATCACAATCCTACCCGGCGATTCCACCCATTTCTTACCCGCCGCGGCCCATACGCACCCCATTTTGGCTCATTACGTTCGAAAATCTTTTGTTTGGTTTTGACAATCCTTAGGTTGCTTCCCTATGCTATTTACATCCTCAAACATTGGGAAGGTAAATCACACAGGCTGCGAGATGGCTCGCAGTACGGCAGTATTTTTCTTAGATGTCTAGTCCAAATATTCGGTTTTTTTAAAAAATGAGGGAGTCACAGATGGTGACCAATTATTAAAGAAAATTGGCAGTAAAGGACAGACAGACAGACATACGAGATCTTAAGCAAGATAGTAACAGAAATTATGCTTGTGTTCACAAAACTCTGAAATCTCAGGAACCCCAGAGGAAGACAAAGAAGAAGACAGCCTTCGTGTTCACATGGATCTTAGCGGGATCCCTTCAGTTGCACGCGGATGCTACCCCCCTGACCCCTACCACACAAACCGTAAATGACTCTCACCCCTGCAATACATGAAACCCCGAGATAACTAGCCCAGCGACAGCTAGCAATACCCCGACCTAGTGTGATAAGTTTATCACCTGGTACTCACTATCGTATGTAGTCGAAGCACTCTTAGTGCTGGCGATACTTTGCAGTGTCGTGCAAACGTTTAGAGTTAGGAAATGGCGAAACAAAGCATATCGCTCTCGCACCCCGGTATACAGATTTAGGTCCCCCATTTTCGGATTTCACCAGACCCCCGAACCCATTGGGACGAATTAAAGAGCATCCATTTTCTTTATGTATTCTGTGGAATAAAGAGATGTAAACCTCTGTGTCTGACTGCCAGGCCAGAGAAATTTGTGTGCTGCTATTTTGTACAGTTTAAGATGTATAGATTATTTTTGGATTGTTTGTATTTTTGGATTGTTTGAATGAGGATAGATTATTGAGAATAGTTAACTCAGAGGATGATTAGTGCACTGCATGTCCAACAAACCTTGGGAGCCTGAACAGTGCGCCTGTACTCTTGGGAGTATCAGCATCATTGAGGAATCTTCGAGAATCAAACACTAAAGATCAAAGAGGTTCCAGTTTTTTTTATTTTTCTGTAATGCATGTATTAATTTCATAGCGCCCCGTAGAATTTTATGATAATGAATGTATTTTAAATGGTTTAGGTAAAATTGTGTTGCATAGGATAGGACAGTGTCGAGCCTAAGCATGGGTACCCCGGTGATCAGAGGATGAAGACACCATAGTAATGTGATCCTTCATGCTTTGCGTTGAGGATCACAAGGAGGGAGCGTAGCCATCTGGGATGGCTACGTCCCATTTACAAAATGGACACCTGCAAAGAATGCAGGGAAAATTGGACAGTGCTAAGAAACAAGCAGGTGCAAGCTCTGTCTGTTGATTAGAACCTTAAACTCTAAGACAGGACAGAAACTACCAAACAATCTACATACTAATGAGCCATCTCCGGGGACAAAAGGGAAACATTTAGATATGCAATGTTAAGGCAGACTCCCCGGCGCCAGAAGAAGCTAAGACAAAGTAGATTGACAGTCACCCAGGACTCGCGCAGCGATCAGGGAACGACCCCTCTATTGGAGGAAAATCGATACAGATGATTTGGAAAGACCCAATTAGTTGAGGCCAAGTTCAAGGCCCGCCCAAAAGCGCGCAAAGCCTTTTTCCGTATAAAAGGTAATCCCAAGGGAGAAATGATCTCCTTTGGCTTTGGCTCTCACCGAAGAGAGAGACCTGCCTAGCAGCTGCATCAGCCCAAGTAAGTCCCAAGTCAACGCACACTACGAGATAGACGCACCTAGTTGCCACCCTATAAACAGCTCAACCCAGCAGCCTCAGAACCGAGCAACGGCCATTGTTCCTCTGACTGAGTGGGCGCCCGAAGCTAAGTATAGGCTTTAGTAATAGTGGTAGTTTTGTTTGTAGAGTTTATGCATGAGTAGATTTGACTGTGTGTAAATAAATGAGCATTGCTTTTGAATTTACTAACTGGTGTATCGAGTCATTGATCAATGTTCGGTTCTGAACCTTGTGGCAGTGTCGAAAGATACCTGGCGACTCTTGAGCAAACGTGATTAAACAGAACCAAATTAAGAGCCAACCAAAAGTTAGCAACACTATCCATACAGATTCAACATCATTGGAACTAAAATCCATCCTCACTATTGTGTTCATTTCCTCTTTCACCAGCAATGCAACCTCACCACCTTTTCCCTTTTGTTTGTCCTTCCTAAATACTGAATACCCCGGATGTTCACTTCCCATCCCTGGTCACCTTGCAGCCATGTCTCCGTAATCCTGACTATATCATAACTGTTTATAACTATTTGCGCGATTAATTCATCCTGATTTTCAATTTCTTACCGAACTTCCTAAAGTCTGTTTGCTGCACTATATTTCTGTTTCTCCCTCTGTCATTGGTCCCAACATGGACCACAACCTCTGGCTGTTCAACCTCCCCCTTCAGAAAGCCCTGCAGCATCTCTGTGACATCCACATTGGAGAACTTGAATAGTTGTGTGTTGTAATTAATCATCTGCTTGTCGGTGATCTGAGATCTTTGCTGTTTCCAAATTTAATAGAACACTCTTTTGAAATGCAGTATTCCAATCACAAAAAAATAAAGCTGTCATAGAGTCATTAGGGCTCAGAAGGTGGCAATCAGACCCATGGAATCCTGTTGGCTTCGCAAGCAATCCAGTCAAACCTGTTACCCTGTTCTATCCCCGTTACATCAGCACACGGGAACAGCTATTTTTTTCAACTTGACATAAAGCTGGCCATAATCTTGTATACGTCCATCACATTCCTCCCACAATCTCTTTTGCTCAAAGGAGAGCTACCTGAGCTTCTTCAACCTTGTAGCTAAGATCCCTCAACCCTGGAACCATTCTGGTAATTTGCTTCTTAATCCTCTCAAGGACCCTCACCTTCCTAAAACGTGGTGACCAAAACTTAACAGTTTTCGTTGTGGCCTAACCAGAGCTTTATAAAGGCTCTCAAAATTTCCCTGTTTTGCGCTTCTACCTCCATTTATGAAACCCAAGATCCTATACACTTTGCTAATTACTTTATCAATATGTTCTGCCGTGCACACGAAGCCCCAGGTGCCACTGTTCCTGTGCGTTCTTCAGAACTGTGACATTAAGTTTTATTGCTTTTCCCAAAACATATAACTACATTAAATTACATCTGACCATTCTGCCAGCTATCTGACTCCTGTTGCAGACACCTGGTGTCATCCTCCCTGTTTGCCACCCCTCCAAATTTAGTATCATCAGTAAATTTTGACATTTAGCTCCATATTCCATAATTCAAAACATTTATATTGGCTGGGTGGGGGAGGGTTAGCAATCCTAACAGATCCCTCTGAAGAAGTCATACAGACTTGAAACGTTAACCCTGTTTCTCTCCACAGATGCTGCCAGACCTGCTGAGTCTTTGCAGTGTTTTCTGTCTTTATTTCAGCTTTCCAATGTCTGCTGTGTTTTGCTTTTATTTGGCAAGACTCACTGTTTTCTGTCCTTGAGCCAATTTCTATCCAACCTTTTTTTAAATTTAGAGTACCCAATTTTTTTTTCAATTAAGGGGCAATCTAGCATTGCCAATCCACCTGCTCTGCACATCTTTGGGGTGAGAACCACGGGGAGAATGTGCAAACTCCACATGGACAGTGACCCGGGGCCGGGATCGAACCCGGGTCCTCGGTGCTGTGATGCAGCAGTGCTAACCACTGCGCCACCTTGCCGCCCCCAATTTCTATCCAACTTGACACCGACTCTCCTATACCATGAACCATAATTGCCTGAAATAACCTCAATGTGATAGTTTGTCAAATGCTTTCTTAAGGTGCATGAACTCGATATCCACTGCATTCCCTTCATCAATCTTCCTGTCAATCGTCAAAAACGAATGAATGAAAGGTCGGTCAAGCACGATCTGTCTTTTACAAATCTGTGCCGGCTCTCCTTAATTAATTCAACCCTCTCCAAGTGCCTGTTGATTCACCCCCAACCCCCTGAATATTGTTTCTAAAGCCTTACCCATCAGTGGCCTGTAGTTACCAGCACTGTCCTTACCTCTTCCTCGAATAAAGATGTCATATTTGTCGCACTCCAAGTCTCTCGCACCTTCTCCATATCTAGGAAAGGTTGGAAGACAATGACACCCCCCCCCCCCCAAAACCTTTGGGACTGAAGATTTAACGTCAGCTCCATATAAAGCCAAAAAAACATGTCATTTTTAAAATCTGTTTTGACAGTTCCAGTTGATTTGAAGCACTTCAATTGTATTCGGAAACATGATTAACAAACAGAGCTCCGACCTAATTCAAGCTCTGAGCTGCGAGACTATCTTTGTTTTTCTATTACCAGTGAGAAAGGACATAATCCCGTACTGACCAAAGAAAGAATGCATCCACTCCTAAAATGTAGTCACAATTTTCAACTAAATTGTAAAGGACTCTTGACTAGAGTCAATGGTTAGAGTTAACAAAATATAAAAAGTAATCACGATGTTCCCTTATGATGGAACATAGCTGGAAGATTAATAGCTATAATTTATTACCCTGGGGCAAATGGTACATATTAGAAGAAAGAAATGTCACTTAAAAATGAATAGTAGCCATTGGTAAAAGATGATGAATTTATATGCCTTACAGACACTTTATAAACAGCATTCCCCCTTTGCTTAAAAAAAAAGTTCTTCACTAAATGATTTCCAGGATATTTATCACTCTGGGCACAGTTGAAACGTAATGATGAGGTTGTAATAGTTCTCCAATGTAAAACACGGTCGTTTAAAATTTTTTTTTAATGCTGCACTTCTAACTCGTCACAGTAACATGGAAACACAGGCTTTATTATTCACTAGAATGAAATAAATCGGAAGAAAATCGAAATTTATCTGCCAGAATCTCCAAGCAGATAAACTGCTTTGGCTGTCGCTGTGAGGCGGTGAACGGACTGGGGCGGCATGGTAGCACAATGGTTAGCACTGTTTCACAGCGCCAGGGTCCCGGGTTCGATTCCCGCTTGGGTCACTGTCTGTGCGGAGCCTGCACGTTCTCCCCGTGTCTGCGTGGGTTTCCTCCGGGCGCTCCGGTTTCCTCCCACAAGTCCCGAAAGATGCACTGTTAGGTGAACTAGACGTTCTGAATTCCCCCTCTGTGTCACCGAACAGGCGCCAGAATGTGGCGACGATGGGCTTTTCACAGTAACTTCATTGTAGTGTTAATGTAAGCCTACTTTTAAGCTTACACTAATAAAAAAACTGATTATTGATTATTAATTCACCCCCTTGAGCCTGCACCGCCATTCAATCAGAGAATGGCTGATCTCTTCCTGGTCTCAAACCCACCTCCCTGCCAGTTCTCCATGTCCCTTTAGACCTGTTTTTTAAATCACAAAAACCCTATAGAAAACATAATCATTGAAATGAGGCAAAATGCACTTTATTTATTTGTTATGCATCTACTGTGTATCTCTTTAATTATAATCCAAAATGTTCAGTAGGTACAATTAGACAACCAAAATTGTTACAATGAGAACCCCCCCTAATTGACTAATAGTAGAGAACTTACTGGGAGACATTATCTCCACTCATCATCCTGTACAGAAAATATTTGGGTGGATTGTGTCACTTTATCTACTGTCACTGTATAAAACATTTCTGAGTTTTGTGGATTCCTTCCTTCCTTGCTGCGTACTTTTAATGCATCCTTGTGATGGACAGTTTGATTTTTCTGAATTCTATACATCCAAATACTCTGTAATTTTGAAAAGCTACTTACAGACATGCAAACAAATGATCTCCCAGCGCTCCTCGTTCAGCTGTAAACTAAAGCTATTTTATGCCAATGTCCAGTTGTTCATTATATACAGAATGCACAGCTTGACCTAACACAACAGTCTTGCTCCATATTCAAATATATGCAAGAAATATTGTAATTTACAGTATTCGACTGGAGGGCTTGCAGTCAAGAAATGTTGTAGATGGAATAGGGCATTTTCTGGTCATGAGAGCTCAAACAAACAGTCAGTTTGACAGTCGTCATTTTTACTGTGTTTTTGGCAGGATCAACTAATTATAGATTCCTGGCTGAGAAAAACCTCAAACTGATCTGTTTTATCCAGGTTACAAAGGAATAAGCTTCCAATATAGATTTAATTTTAATAAAAATATGTCTGCCACACAAATTATTTCACCAAATATTTTGAGTTTTATGCATTCCGGTCAAAAACAGTGATGAGCTAACATTCCTCTCTGTCTCCTGGTTCCACTACCTAGAACCAGTCCAAAGGAATAAAAACAGAAAATGTTAAAGGGCGGCACGGTAGAACTGTTGCTTCACAGCGCCAACGTCCCGGGTTTGATTCCCGCGCACGTTCTCCCCGCATCTGCGTGGGTTTCCTCCGGGTGCTCTGATTTCGTCCCATAAGTCCCGAAAGATGTGCTTGTTGGGTAAATTGGACATTCTGAATTTTCCCTCAGTGTACCCGAACAGGCGCCGGAGTTTGGCGACTAGGGGATTTTCACATTAACTTCATTGCAATGTTAATGTAAGCCAACTTGTGACCCTAATAAAGATTATTATTATAAAGAGAATACTCAGCAGGTCAAGCAGCCTCTGCGGAGAGATGAAATAAAGTTAACATTTGAGATCGATGAAAGTTCGTCGGTCTGAATCATTAGTTCCATTTCTCTCTCCACAGATGCTGCATGATGGGCTGAGCATTTTCGACTTCCTGTGTTTTTTATTTCTAATTTCTATCTTTGCAATATTTTGCTCCTGCCTCTCTCTCATTTTCTACTCTTCAACCTCTTTAGCTGTCGTTGGCATTGCGTTCTGGAATTATCTCCACAAGTCATTCCGCCTCTTTACCTCTCTCATTTTTTAAGATGCTGCTTAAAAGCCAACATCTTTGGCCACCAGTTACAGGGTAAGGCTGGCGAAGCTCGGGGGAGGCTGGGGGGGGCGGGGGTCGTTCTCCTTGGAGCAAAGGAGATTGAGGGGAGATTTGGTTGAGATTGTGTGCAAGATTGTGACAGGTTTGGATATGGTAGACTGGGAAAAACCTCCCATTAGCTGACAGTACAGGGTCTAGAGGACACAGATTTAAGGAACTTGCTCACGAGTGTGATGGAAGCAGAAACCATAATGTCAGAAGGAAATTAGCTGAGCTCTTGGAGGAAATAAACCTTGCAAGGCTGACAGGGATCGAGCAGAGGTATGGGACTGACTGGGTTGTTCCATGAGGAACTGGCACAGACCTGTTGGGCCAAGTAGACCCTTTTTTGTGCTGTAAATTATTCTGTGACTCAACGTGATGATAAATAAGGTTTATCTACAGCTTAATTTATAAAGTACCCCTTGATGTTGGTCTCTAAAGACTGTATTTTCTTTGTTAGTTATTTATGAGTTAGTTATATGGGCTGGTTTAGCTCAGTGGGCTAGACAGCTGGTTTGTAATACAGAACAAGGCCAGCAGCGCGGGTTCAATTCCCGTACCAGCTTACCCGAACAGGCACTGGAATGTGGCGACTAGGGGCTTTTCACAGTAACTTCATTGAAGCCTACTTGTGATTACTAAGCGATTATTATTATTATGATATGGCACCATCTACGTCAACAAAATAGTTGAGATGAGAAGGGCCCAGTTGGCCCAGTATTTCCCATTTTTAACTTTGAGTTTTTATGGCTGCACAGAAACTTTTAAATAACGATTAGACTTTTAAAAAAAAGTTATTTATCTACACGTCTGTGCTAAATCAGACACACTGGCCAAATGAATTTACTCCTTGTCACACTGAGCTCACACATACTCCACTTTAGACTGGTTACTCGAGTCAATCTCCGTTTGCAGGATTGCTGAAAATGTAATAGATCCGGTGTCTCCTCCAAGGAAACAGCAATTGTGTAAACCCTGGATTACAGGTCACACTCAGGGTTATAAATGTTCACTTGCTTCAGCTACTTTCCCCAGATTGTCTCTCGATAAACCTTTTATATTGCTGGCTCGGCAAAGAATAAAGGAATTGCAATGGCACAAAACCATTTTTTCCACTATTGCTCTTCCACACAAGTTTCTAAATATATATACATACATATATAAACAATTCTGAAATATTTTATTAAAATGGTTTATTACTGACAATATAATCAGCTAATTCATTTTCCTGTTGAATTCCTATTGCACTTTTGATGAGCATTAATGAGTCAGATATATCAGTTGGTGCAACGGTTACTAACAGATATCAGTGGACTACACATTGCTATTTCATAGACCAACTACAACTTTTGCCACTCAGCTTGTACAAAAACTATTCTGGCGGTGAGAATGAATTATAGGACAGGAAGAAATGTCCACACCTCATTTTTACTTTTTATACAACGCTGTTCTTCAAGATTTTTGGAAACATTATAACATGTAGAAAATTACATTAAATACACAATGTTATTAGACATATTTTCAATGCATTTCTATGTCAGTTAGCCTATTCTGTGTTGAGTCCCGATCAATGTGATCCTTTTATGTTAAAACGTCTCAGCTAACCATGTTGCTGTCACAGAGCGACACTGGCAGAGGTTTCACAGTGGGTTCTGCCCTCTTCACCATCAGATATAGTATCTAGCTCTAGGTGGAGGGGAGGGAATTAATTACAAATAAAGAAGGAGGAAAGCAGCTCCGTTTCAGTTAACTGTTCTAAATTTAGCAGGCGAGTGCTTAACTTAAAGACCTGATGTATCAGGTTACGTGAAAGGAGAGAGTGTGGGGACAGATGGTCTCGGTCGCCGAGTGCAACCCAATAAGGAAAGGGCATTTGAATAACATTCCAAACTTCATTGAAAGATGTCAGTATCAGTTTGATGAATGTGCTGTGGTTATGTCCCCCAACCTAACTTTATAAATGGATGTATTCCAGGCCATGTGGAAGCAGAGCAGACTCTCACACGCCCATCCCAGATTGCAAGCTGCTGCCACTCATTGTAATGTGCTGCATCCCCTTTCTGTGATGGCACAAGAACACCAGCCAGGCCTCTCCCAGACATGCCCCGTATTCGTAAATGGAGCACCTTCCAGTTTGAATACTACTTGCAGCGGGGAAGTACTAGGGATAGTCTCGGAGACTTGTGTGAAACTTGTGGGACCAGTTCTCAAACTCTGTAGCTGGTGTTAAAGACATCTTGAAGGTGCCCTAACCAAAATCCAGTCCAGGACAGGACCCAGCCCAGCAGAGGTAAAGGCAGGATGCTGGCACCTTCCAGCCTGTAGCATCTGGTTCATATCAGATACTTCAAACATACCCAATATAGCAACTGGACAGTGAAGATGACACTCTGACTGCATTCTCTAAATAGTAAGTAATATGTTGGTTGCACAACTGATTGACTTGTACCATGAATTCTGGAAACTTCAGTAATAATCTATCTTTTTTTTAATTAAACTCCAATCATACAGGAGCCATTACTGCTCATTAGGCAGTTCATGGAATCATAGAATTTACAGTGCAGAAGGAGGCCATTCAGCCCATCGAGTCTGCACCGGCTCTTGGAAAGAGCACCCTACTCACCATAACCCATAACACCAAAGCAAGAGGGTAGCCGGGAAAGGGTTGGCCCACTGAAGGATAGGCAAGGGAATCTATGTGTGGAGCCAGAGGAAATGGGCGATGTACTAAATGAATACTTTGCATCAGTATTCACCAAAGAGAAGAAATTGGTAGATGTTGAGTCTGGAGAAGGGTGTGTAGATAGCCTGGGTCACATTGAGATCCAAAAAGACGAGGTGTTGGGTGTCTTAAAAAATATTAGGGTAGATAAGTCCCCAGGGCCTGATGGGATCTACCCCAGAATACTGAAGGAGGCTGGAGAGGAAATTGCTGAGGCCTTGACAGAATTCTTTGGATCCTCACTGTCTTCAGGGGATGTCCCGGAGGACTGGAGAATAGCCAATGTTGTTCCTCTGTTTAAGAAGGGTAGCAAGGATAATCCAGGGAACTATAGGCCGGTGAGCCTTACTTCAGTGGTAGGGAAATTACTGGAGAGAATTCTTCGAGACAGGATCTACTCCTATTTGGAAGCAAATGGACGTATTAGTGAGAGGCAGCATGGTTTTGTGAAGGGGAGGTCGTGTCAAACTAACTTGATAGAGTTTTTCGAGGAGGTCACTAAGATGATTGATGCAGGTAGGGCAGTGGATGTTGTCTATATGGACTTCAGTAAGGCCTTTGACAAGGTCCCTCATGGTAGACTAGTACAAAAGGTGAAGTCACACGGGATCAGGGGTGAGCTGGCAAGGTGGATACAGAACTGGCTAGGTCATAGAAGGCAGAGAGTAGCAATGGAAGGATGCTTTTCTAATTGGAGGGCTGTGACCAGTGGTGTTCCACAGGGATCAGTGCTGGGACCTTTGCTCTTTGTAGTATATATAAATGATTTGGAGGAAAATGTAACTGGTCTGATTAGTAAGTTTGCAGACGACACAAAGGTTGGTGGAATTGCGGATAGCGATGAGGACTGTCAGAGGATACAGCAGGATTTAGATTGTTTGGAGACTTGGGCGGAGAGATGGCAGATGGAGTTTAATCCGGACAAATGTGAGGTAATGCATTTTGGAAGGTCTAATGCAGGTAGGGAATATACAGTGAATGGTAGAACCCTCAAGAGTATTGAAAGTCAAAGAGATTTAGGAGTACAGGTCCACAGGTCACTGAAAGGGGCAACACAGGTGGAGAAGGTAGTCAAGAAGGCATACGGCATGCTTGCCTTCATTGGCCGGGGCATTGAGTATAAGAATTGGCAAGTCATGTTGCAGCTGTATAGAACCTTAGTTAGGCCACACTTGGAGTATAGTGTTCAATTCTGGTCGCCACACTACCAGAAGGATGTGGAGGCTTTAGAGAGGGTGCAGAAGAGATTTACCAGAATGTTGCCTGGTATGGAGGGCATTAGCTATGAGGAGCGGTTGAATAAACTCGGTTTGTTCTCACTGGAACGAAGGAGGTTGAGGGGAGACCTGATAGAGGTCTACAAAATTATGAGGGGCATAGACAGAGTGGATAGTCAGAGGCTTTTCCCCAGGGTAGAGGGGTCAATTACTAGGGGGCATAGGTTTAAGGTGAGAGGGGCAAGGTTTAGAGTAGATGTACAAGGCAAGTTTTTTACGCAGAGGGTAGTGGGTGCCTGGAACTCGCTACCGGAGGAGGTGGTGGAAGCAAGGACGATAGTGACATTTAAGGGGCATCTTGACAATACATGAATAGGATGGGAATAGAGGGATACGGACCCAGGAAGTGTAGAAGATTGTAGTTTAGTCGGGCAGCATGGTCGGCACGGGCTTGGAGGGCCGAAGGGCCTGTTCCTGTGCTGTACATTTCTTTGTTCTTTGTTCTTTGTAACCCCACTCAACCAACACTAAGGGAAATTTTGGACACTAAGGGCAATTTAGCATGGCCAATCCACCTAACCTGCACATCTTTGGACTGTGGGAGGAAACCGGAGCACCCGGAGGAAACCCACGCACACACGGGGAGAACGTGCAGACTCCGCACAGACAGTGACCCAGCCGGGTATCGAACTTGGGACCCTGGAGCTGTGAAGCAATTGTGCTAACCACTATGCTACCATGCTGCCCTGAGACATTCAGTTGTCAATTGAATACTCTCCCTCCCTATATGCTCATGTAAAGCTTCCAACATAGTTAATTTTTACTTCTTGTCCTTTACATTACTTCAACGCATGGGCTGTTGCCATACATTTGGCTGGTAGTCTGGTCTTCTAGATTAAACCATAGGTTTCTGTATGGGGTACAGAACCTCCGAGACGTGAGCTGTTTGAATTTATTAAACATGAATTTGAGATGCTGGGTGCAAGAATATTCAGCAGGCGGTAGACCGTGGAAAACCAACACTTCCTATAATGTCTCCTATTTATATCAGTCGGTTTCTGTCACCTGTTCCACCATTGAGGACTTTTGGGTCTCCGACTGTAAAGGCAGAAGAACGTTGCAGCAGCAAGATGGTCCCCATCATCGTGGCTCATCACTGAAATCTGACCACCAACTCATCAAGAGCGTCGGAACAATGATGGTCCTGCAAAGCCCCCAGGTTAAACACAGTCACATCCTTCCATCATTTTGCCTATCATTTGATGGAGAATTGGTGACAGGGTCAGGGCCTCGTCCTTCGTCAAGAAACGGCACACAATCAGCAACAGAAACGTGGAGGCAGTTGGACACCTGTGTTGGGACAGAGGTGACTGGGCAAGTCCCCATTAGGATGTCCTCAGCTCACCCCCAGATGGAGAGGGGGCTAGAAAAGCTGCCCTTAAAATAGGCTGTCCCACTTCCACTTGGCTGGGGAACCACACCCCGTGGGACCACCATCTGCGAGGCCAAAGAAAGGACATTTTGCAACTTGGAATGTTAGAACAGATCTCGGGAGTGACCGTGTGGAAAGAAGAACTGCAATCGTATCATGTGAGCTACCAAGACTCCAAATTGACATCGCTGTCCCCAGTGAGACCCGCCTCCTTGGGGAGGGGCACCTGAAGCGACAAACGGGGAGATACACCTTCCACTGGAAGCAAAAACTGACAGTGCCCCTCATGTCCACAGTGTCCCTCATGTCCACAGTGTCAGTTTTGCCATTGGAATAGGATCTTAGATGCCAGAACTCCCAAATCATATGGACGAAAGACTCATAACACTTCACCTACAACTCAATTCTAATCAATATACCACCATCATCAGTGCTCATGTCCCGACTCTTAATTCTGATGAAGATGCTGAGGAAAAATTCTACTCTGACCTTGATGAAGTCCTCAATGCCATCCCAAAAGAAGAAAAGATCATCTTTCTGGGGTCTGTAATGCCAGGGTTGGCTGTGACTCAAATGAGGTGTGAAGCCACTGGGAAAACTGGATTGGGAAAAGCCAATGCAAATGTTGACCTCCTGCTGAGACGGATGGTGCTCAGCATGGCCTCATTACAACAAACGCCCGAAGAAAAAACACAAACCTACATGGAGGCATCCTAGATCAAACCATTGACATCTCTTGAATAATGACATAATTCAGGTCAAAGATTGACGACTTGATCCATGAAGACTGAGGCCTGCTGGACAGATCATCAACTTATTTGATGGGTGATGAACATTCACCTCACACCAAAACATCACAAGGCCCAAAAATTCAGGAGGAAGGAGTACAATCTCTCAGCCTGACCGGAAAGAGGAATTGCAAACTCAGCTTAGATTAGATTTTAGATTAGATTTAGATTTATTGTCACATGTACCAAGGTACCGTGGAAAGTATCGTTCTTCGTACAGTCCAGATCGTCCATGCATGAAAAACATAGGACATACGATAAATACACAATGTAAATACATAGACATAGGGTGAAGCATTCAGAGTACAATGCGAACAATAGTAGAGAATATGCATAGAGAGATCAGTTCAGTCCATAAGAGGGTCGTTCAGGAGTCTGGTAACAGCAGGGAAGAAGCTGTTTTTGAATCTGTCGGTGCATGTTCTCAGACTTTTGTATCTCCTGCCCGATGGAAGAAGTTGGAAGAGAGAATAACCCGGGTGAGAGGAATCTTTGATGATGCTGCCCGCTTTCCCAAACAGCGGGAGGTGTAGACAGAGTCAATGGATGGGAGGCGGGTTTGCGTGATGGACTGGGCAAAGCTTCACACATCCAACTTGATCCCAATACAGTGGGACCAAATAAAGTCAAGTGTACTCGTCGCCTGTGTCCAAATCATTGGGTTTGATTATTATCGTACAATGGAAACAATGCTGAAATATGTGACTTCCTGGAACGAAAATGAGCAGTCTTTTCTGCCCAGCAGAACAACCCAAGGTTCCAAGTCAAGCAGGCAACTTTCCAACATCTCAAAGCTGACTCCCAAAGTCAAATCTGGATGATGACGGACATGTGGTGGGAAAGTCCAAGAAATCTAACCATATACGGACCATAACATGCCAAGCTTTTTTGAAGCCACCAGGACCATCTATCGACCAAATGGACAAAACCCGTTCGCTCAGAGGATGGCGTCTCTCTTCTTGATACGAATACTATCCATCAATGCTGGAAAGGACATTGTCAACAATTCCTCAATGTGAATCACAGTGGCAGCTGATGTTCGCCAGTCTGCTCCCAGTAAGTTGTGGGTGAATCCATTGGTGAACAAAACAACATAGAGGTTTGCCAGACAGGAAACAAAGAGTAGGAATTAATGGTTCTTTTTACAAATGACAGGCAGTGACTAGTGGTGTACCAGAGGGATCGGTGCTAGGACCCCAGCTATTTACAATATATATTAATGACTTACATGAGGGAACAAATGTAATATCTTCAAATTTGCAGATGGCACAAAGTTGGTAGGAGGGTGAGCTGTGAGAAGGATGCAGAGATCCTTCAGTGTGATTTGGACAAGTTGAGCGTGTGGGCAAATTAATGGCAGAAGCAGAATTAGGATAAATGCGAGTTTGGTAGCAAAAGCAGGAAGGCAGACTATTATCTGAATGACATACATTAGGAGAGGGGAATGTGCAACGAGAGCTGGGTGTCCTTGTGCACCAGTCGCTGATGGTAAGCATACAGGTACGGCAGGCGGGAAAGGAGGCAAATGATATGTTGGCTTTCATAGTGAGAGGATTCGAGTACAGGAGCAGAGATGTCTTGCTGCAATTATACAGGGCCTTGGTGAGGCGTCACCTGGAATATTCCGTGCAGTTTTGGTCTCCTTATCTCAGGAAGGATGTTCTTGCTGCATAGAGGGTGCAGCCAAAGTTTGCCAGACTGATTCCTGTGATGGTAGGACGGACCTATAAGGAGAGATTAGGATTGTATTCGCTGGAATTCAGAAGAACGAGGGGGGACCTCATAGAAACCTGTACAATTTGTTTTGTGAAGGGTAGGTCGTGCCTCACAAACCTTATTGAGTTCTTTGAGAAGGTGACCAAACAGGTGGATGAGGGTAAAGCAGTTGATGTGGTGTATATGGATTTCAGTAAAGCGTTTGATAAGGTTCCCCACGGTAGGCTACTGCAGAACATATGGAGGCTGGGGATTCAGGGTGATTTAGCAGTTTGGATCAGAAATTGGCTAGCTGGAAGAAGACAAAGGGTGGTGGTTGATGGGAAATGTTCAGACTGGAGTCCAGTTACTAGTGGTGTACCACAAGGATCTGTTTTGGGGCCACTGCTGTTTGTCATTTTTATAAATGACCTGGAGGAGGGCGTAGAGGGATGGGTGAGTAAATTTGCAGATGACACTAAAGTCGGTGGAGTTGTGGACAGTGCGGAAGGATGTTACAAGTTACAGAGGGACATAGATAAGCTGCAGTGCTGGGCTGGGAGGTGGCAAATGGAGTTTAATCCAGGAAAGTGTGAGGTGATTCATTTTGGAAGGAATAACAGGAAGACTGAATACTGGGCTAATGGTAAGATTCTTGGCAGTGTGGATGAGCAGAGAGATCTCGGTGCCAATGTACATAGATCCCTGAAAGTTGCCACCCAGGTTGAGAGGGTTGTTAAGAAGGCGTACGGTGTGTTAGCTTTTATTGGTAGAGGGATTGAGTTTCGGAGCCATGAGGTCATGTTGCAGCTGTACAAAACTCTGGTGCGGCCGCATTTGGAGTATTGCGTGCAATTCTGGTCGCCGCATTATAGGAAGGATGTGGAAGCATTGGAAAGGGTGCAGAGGAGATTTACCAGAATGTTGCCTGGTATGGAGGGAAGATCTTATGAGGAAAGGCTGAGGGACTTGAGGCTGTTTTCATTAGAGAGAAGGTTAAGAGGTGACTTAATTGAGGCATACAAGATGATCAGAGGATTGGATAGGGTGGACAGTGAGAGCCTTTTTCCTCGGATGTCTAGCACGAGGGGACATAGCTTTAAATTGAGGGGAGATAGATATAGGACAGATGTCAGAGGTAGGTTCTTTATTCAGAGAGTAGTAAGGGTGTGGAATGCCCTGCCTGCAACAGTAGTGGACTCGCCAACACTAAGGGCATTCAAATGGTCATTGGATAGACATATGGACGATAAGGGAATAGTGTAGATGGGCTTTAGAGTGGTTTCACAGGACGGCGCAACATCGAGGGCCTAAGGGCCTATACTGCGCTGTAATGTTCTATGTTCTAATTCTAACAGGACTAGACAGGGTAAATGCAGGAAAGGTGTTCCCAATGGTGGGCCTGTCCAGAACCAGGGGTCACAGTCTGAGGATACGGGGTAGACCATTCAGGACAGAGATGAGGAGAGGTTTCTTGACCCAGAGGGTGGTGAGCCTGTGGAATTCGTTACCACAGGAAATAGCTGAGGCCTTAACATTGTATGTTTTCAAGAAGCAGTTAGATATCGCACTTAGGGCGAAGGGGATCAAAGGATATGGAGGGGAAGGCGGGATTAGCCTGCTGAGTTGGCTGATCAGCCATGATCAGAATGAATGGCGCAGCAGGCTCGAAGGGCTGATTGGCCTCCTCCTGCTCCTAATTTCTGGCCTCCCGCTCCTATTTTCTATGTTTCTATCAACTGCTCTCGTGTGTCAGTGTGAAATACCGCCTAGAGGGAAAACTTTAACCTCAGTTGCCTCCATGCCAATTGACCCCAGACATACATGATGTACAATTTGCAGACGACTGCAGTGTCGCTGCCGCTCTGCGCCAGAGTTGCAACCCACTCTGGATTTCTAGAATTCTGCAGTCAGGAAACTTCGACTGTACTTGAATGCTGCCAAAACAAAATTCATATATCAACCCAAACCTGGTCAGCCAAATATTCCACCTCCCATAAATGTTGAAGGAGAGACTCTGGGATTTGTTGAGCACTTCCCATTTCTTGGCAGCTATCTCTCAGATTTAAGAAACTGATTCACTGTTTGTCTATAGCATTTCTACTATAACAAAAGGGAGGCGGTGGTGTAATGGTAATGTCACTCGACTAGTAATCCAGAGGCCCAGGCTCTGGCGACATGGGTTCCAATCCCACCAGGGCCGTTGGATAAATCCGGAATTGAAAGCTCGTCTCAGTAACGGTGACCATGAAACTAGCATCGATTGTTGTTTAAAAAAAAAAAAAACATCTGGTTCACTAATGTTCTTGAGGGAAGGAAATCTGCCATCCATACCCGGTCTGGCCTACATGTGACTCTGAACTGCCCTCTGAAATGCCACTCATTTTAAGGGCAATTAGGGATGGGCAGCAAAAATGAACAACACTGTGCTGAGATATTGGATACCATGTAGTTGTGAAATTTGGAATGTTGGCAGTGCAACATTGGTGATGTCAACAATGATTCCACATATGAGTGGGAAGCTGATCTATCTGGCTAAACTATTCTGTACATGTCACCATCTATGATCCCATGTCTATTATGATAGACATATTTCACTAGACAAGGCTTCACAAATCAGTAAGTACATCTGAATATCTACTTCCAAAAGAAGAGATACCTGTCCTGGCAGTTTTATGTAATCAATAATACAGCCCTTTTCTTTATGACACACATTGCTTTCAGTTAATTGATTATTAGGACAACTATTAAGTCTTGTGCATTCAATGTATCAATGCTAAGTTGCTAATACACTTACAGACTGAAATTCCACTGTGCTAATATCAATAAACCAATTCACACATTTGCAGAAAATTCTTATTGCTATTCTAACTAAGACATTAACCTGTTTCTACTGGTCGTTAATCTTGTTAAACCAGCCAAATGAAAACGGATATACATCCATTAACCATGCAACTCAAAAAATAATGCACAAAGGAATTTCAACCTGTACAGTCAAACATTTTGGACAGTATTTAAAGGACAGTGAGGGGGGGGGAGGAGGAGGTAAAGGGGCAGGTGTTACATCTTCGGCGATTGCAAGGGAAGGTGCCGTGGGAAGGGGATGGGGAGTTGGACATGATGGAGGAGTGGACCAGGGTGTCACGGAGAGAGCGGTCCCTGGGGGATGCTGATTGGGAGGGTGGTGGTGAGGGGACAATGCGTTTAGTGGTGACATCACGCTAGCTGGGAAAGGGGCAGGGGGTTAGGATTACCATTTGATTGTAGAGTCTGGGGGTGCAAAATGAGGACAAGAGGGACCCTATCCTGGGTCTGGAAAGGAGGGTAAGGTGTACACCCTATCTCTCTCTCTCTCACCAGACCATCTGTCCTTTGTTCTTAAAGTTGCTACTTTTTGTCGCTGTTACCTTTGCTCCAACATTCTCTCTCCTTTCAGTTCCGACAGAGGGTCAGTGACACTCACTCTGTGTCTCTCCTGATAGAGGCTGGCAGACCTGTTGAGTTTTTCCAGTATCTTCTGTTCTTGTTACATACATACTCCAAATGTTTATTGAAGCATAATTTGCCAAACTAATAATAATGGCATTGACTACAATCTTTTATTTATAACCGCTGTAAATATAGTGATAGAAGTCCTGTGTCCAGGATGCATTAATTGGAATTCAATTGATTTTGTAATCTCCATGTAGAGGTTGACATTTTTGTCTTTCTCAGATACTCCTTCATTATGCTCCTTTGAGCTTGGGAAAAGGCCAGGATTATAAGTTACTTTTCATTTGCAAAGGCATTGTGCTGATCTGTCAGGTCAATGTCAGGACAAGAGGAATATGGTTCAGATAGGCCCTCGCCAATATTCCAATATAGCTGGGAGACATACCAGAGCGTAAGAAATGATATACAAATATCAAATGTAGATGTCAACACTTTTCCTGATTTGGTTTTGCATAACCAGCATGAAAATGATCAAGCATACTTTACTGCGGATAATTAATTGGTGCAGCTGAAGTTTATCGGATTGCCAAAGAGCCAACTGACACAAAGTAAGGGGGGTAAGGAAAAGCACTGGGTGAAGCGATGTCCGCCTGGGGGCTCTGGTACTGTACATAATGTCATTTCCAGTTTCTTGTTGATCAATGTTTCACACCCTTGATGTGATGTAGAGTGACCTCATTCTGTTGGCCAGTGCCATGTCCAAGCTCTGTAGGGGGTCCAGTCCCTGCAATTTGCTGTTGCGCCCATATATCAATTGCTTGTAAGAGTCTTGATTGAGAAGTGCACTCATGTTCTTCAGGAAATAGCTCTCAGTGTAAGAAAGCAGCTCAGTAGCATTGTGTATCTGAGGATAACAAAATATACAGTTGATATTCCAATTCTCTTCCCGCACCATGCAGTCGATGTGCCGGGTGCTAAATCAATGCAATTTAACGTTTTTTTTTTTGAATAGCATTTAGAGAATGGTGTTTAGACATCCTTAAAATGAACAACATAGAAGTTACTTCTAATTTCCTACGACAAGTGCACAAAGACTTCAATTTAGAAAGGCTGATGGAAAGGCAATTTAGATTTAATCGCCTTACGTGGTGCTGTGTGTATGGAATGAACTTTCAAAGGAGTCATTGAAAGAAAGTATTTATACACATCTTTCCTGCTACTCTAATATGCTGAAGTGTTTTATGGCCTGCTATAATGTAGACAAATGTTGCGTCTCATTTGGGCAGAGCAAGATCTCACATATAATGATCAGATTGCTTTTTTTTAGTTCTATTAGTTGAGGGATAAATAATGGGCAAGCCATGTGGAGAATTGGTCTTGCTGCTTTTCAAATACCAACTGTACAGTAAACGAAACTGCTGGCGCCGACTAGAATGTTACCCTTTCATCGGTTTACAGGTTAAGTTGACACAAGGTCAGCACTCTGTTTTAACAGCTGGAAGGATCCAGGTCTTCTCCATTGCTGATGACTGTTCAGGTCGCAAATAAAAGGTTTGATTTGGTTCCCAGTCTGGCAGAACACTAATGGTAACATTACAATCGGCATCACAAAAATATATCAGAAAAATAGTTGGTTTGGAAGAAGAAAACGTTTGATCTTACAAAGTTTCATCCCCTTGGCAGCTATCAAAATGAAGAACTGAAAAACATACTTTTTTTTTAAAGAACCCATCAAAGGTAAATGTATTGCTTGGATGAGAATACCATTGGTGTTTGGCGATTGTGGTGTACATTACTGATCTAGATGTGATGGAGGAGGTCTGATCAGTAAGTGCGCAGATGACACGAAAATTTGGTGGTGTGGTAAATGGCCAGGAAGGAGGAAAGCCTTAGGTTACAGGACGATACAGATGGGCGGGTCGGGTGGACAGAACAGTGGCAAATGGAATTTAACCCTGGTGTGAGGTAATGCATTTTGGAAGGACTAACAAGGCATAGGAGTACACCATAAATGGTTGGACGCGAGGACCAGAGACCTTGGGGTGCATGTCCACAGATCCCTGAAGGTAGCAGGATAGATAGATAAGGTGGTTATGAAGGCATGTAGGATACTTGCCTTTATTAGCTGAGGCATAGAATATAAGAGCAGGGAGGTTATGATGGAGCTGTATAAACCACTGGTTAGGCCACATCTAGAGTACTGTGTGCAGTTCTGGTCGTCACACTATAGGAGGGATGTGATTGCACTGGAGAGGGTGCAGAGGAGATTCACCAGGATGTTGCCTGGGAGCGTTTCAGCTATGAAGAGAGGCTCGTTAGGCTGCGGTTGTTTTCCTTCGAGCAGAGAAGGCTGGGGGTGGGGGAAGGGGGGGAGCTGATTGAGCTGTACAAAGTATGAAGGACACAGGCAGGGTAGATAGGAAGGAATTTTGCCCTTAGTAGAGGGGTCAATAACCAGGGGGCATAGAGTAAAGGTAAGGACTGGACATTTAAGAGGGGATTTGAGGAAAATCCTTTTCACTAAGATGATGGTGGGAATCTGGAGCTCACTGCCTGAATGGATGCGAGAGGCGGGAACCCTCACAACATTTAAGAAGCATTTAGATGAGCCCCTGAAATGCCACAGCATAGAAGGCTACAGGATCAAGTATTGGAAAATGGGATTAGAATAGATAAGAGCTTGATGGCTGGCCTCTGTTTTGCTCCAAAACTCTATGATTCTATTGGGAACAAAGTCATCCTGTGCGTGAATGCTCTTTGATGTTTTATGATCTTGATGAAGTTAGTTGAGGGTAACACTATTTGTGAGAGGGATTACCTTTGCGTAACAATAAATGATGACTGCATTTTCCAGGTTCATTATTTGGGTGCAGATGATCTCACAATGTCTCTGTAATGATTCAAGTTCGAACAAACTTGCTGCAGATAACAGCTAAAGAAACAAAAGAGGAAAAGACACCAAATAAAACATGGCTATCTTGTTTTCAGGTTAATTTTCTTATGTGAGGCAGTACAATCAGAATTCTCTGAATCAGAAATGAAGAACCCCTTCCTGTGTCAGTAATTGGTTGGTGCCTGATACATGCACGTTGATGCGATTGGTGCCAGTTTCAACAAAGCTTGTTGCCCCTCTACCCACGTGAAAACTTTGTTGAATTTTATTGTGTGCTGTTTGGCTCTCCCCATGTGTTTCCACAGAGGTTTATAGAGGGCCTGTGTCTGCTCACAACTCTAGGAAAGCACTTGAAATTCACTCGACACCACCTCAAAAGATCAGCTAATATTGTGAATTCTCATAGGAAACGTGGTCGAGGAGCTGGATCTTTCCTTGTATTTCAATTATGTTCAGTCTGCTATTATACGAGTAGTACCCTCTGTGCCCTAGGCCCAACCATCTTCAGCTGCTTCATCGAAAACCTTCCCTCCATCATAAGGTCAGAAATGGGGATGTTCGCTGATGTGCGTGTTCAGCATCATTCACGACTCCTCAGACACTAAAGCAGTCCATCTCCAAATGCAACAAAGACCTGAACAATATCCAGGCTTGGGCTGACAAGTATCCAGCAGTGTCTATCGTCAACAGAGAATCCAACTTCCTCCCCTTGACATTCAATGGCGTTACCATCACTGAATCTCCCACTACCTGGGGGTTACCATTGATCAGACTCAGCTGTTACCAGACTCCTAAACGACCCTCTTATGGACTGACCTGAGTAATACTCCTGCACACTTCACCCGATGCCGGTGCCTATGTATTTACATTGTGTACCTTGTGTTGCCGTCTTATGTATTTCCTTTTATTTCATTTCATTTCATTTACCAAATGATCTGTTTGAGCTGCTCGCAGAAAAATACTTTTCATTGTACCTCCGTACACGTGACAATAAACAAATAAACAATAAACAAATCAGAAACTGAACTGGACCAGCCATATAAATACAGTGGGACAAGAGCAGGTCAGAGACTAGGAATCCTGCAGCGAGTAACTCACTGCTACCACTATGCATTGGTGGTGGAGGGAATGGATGTTGAGGGTGGTGAATGGGGTGGTGAATGGGCCTGCTTTGTCTTGTCCTGGATGGTGTCAGCTACACAAGTGCTTTTGGAGCTACACTCATCCAGGCAAATGGAGAGTATTCAATCACAGTCCTGAATTGTGCTTTGTAGATTGTGAGTAACTCACCTCCTGACTTCCCAAAGTCTGTCCCCAATGACCCGTCACGTTAAGAGTTTGATTTTGGGATGTGCTGATTTAACCGGAAGTCTCAATGTCCTTAGGCTATGATTGAAAAAGGTCGCTTAGGTGAAGTATTGGAGCGTGGCCAGTGAGCCTGGAATTGTTCTCTGGTATTTTCCAACAGTTTAAGGGGACAATAAAGGGAACACATGGGGAGAGATGAACACAATATTTCTGAAATGTGCACAAGGAAATGGAAATAACTATCAGCAACAATTTGAGTTTGTTTCATTGCACCTTTCTCCATTTCCCAGCACATTTCCAACCTGAACTTTCGTGTTACTGTATCCATGCTGATTTTGCTGGACACTAACATACACTTTGTTGATAGATCAACGAAGATTATAACCCGTTCTCTATTCATTACATTCATTTACATTTTTAAACTTAATCCAAGACCTTGTAGATAAGGAGGTAGATTTTCAGAGGATTTCTGCCCAAGTTACAGCTGGGCAGGGAAAGGCTTGACAGCAACGCAGCTTTTGTGCCTAACTGAGGAACTTCACCCCCACGGAGACATTACACACTGATACACAATCTCAGCTGGATCACACACTTTCTGTTTTAAAGCAGGAGCAATAAACTGACTTCCAAAGGAACAGGCATATTATTCCATCTTAGGAACATGGGAAATAGGAGAGGTGGGCCATTCAGCCCATCAGGCCTGCTCCAGTATTCGAACAGACTCTGTCTAATCATCTACCTCATTGCCCCTTTCCCACACCAACTCTAACAACTCCAGCTCCTGGTTTTTGCTGGGGTACACATCCGTGGATGCTGACAGCGGTGTCATTATCATCACCAGTGTTAACTTGGATCAGAAGTCCGGACAGACCATTTGATTATGGGGAGGCATCAAAACTAAGCCGGAATCTTCCCCCATGTCCCTTGATGTCATTAGCATTTAGAAATCTATCGATTTCTACCTTGAGCATGCACAATGCTTGAGGTTCCACAACTCTCTGGGGTAAAGAATTCAAAAGATTTGCCACCCTGTGAGTGAGTAAATGCCTCCTCATCTCAGTCCTAAATGGCCTGCCCCTTATTCTGAGACAGTGTCCTCTGGTTCTAAACTCAGCCAGAGGCAACATCCTCTCCATATCTGCCCAGTCACACACTGGAAGAATTTTGTTAAATTTTAGAGACATCACAACTTCGCAACTCTAGAGAATACAGGTTTCCTCAATCTCTCTTCAGAAGACAATCCCGCCTTCCCAACGATTAATCTGGTGAGCCCTTATTGCACTCCCTCCGGGGCAAGTACACCCTTCCTCAGGTAAGGAGACCGAGCTCTTTCTAGGTGCAACATCTGCAGCTACTGGTT
The DNA here is from genome assembly GCF_047496885.1 of Scyliorhinus torazame. Classification (NCBI taxonomy): domain Eukaryota; kingdom Metazoa; phylum Chordata; class Chondrichthyes; order Carcharhiniformes; family Scyliorhinidae; genus Scyliorhinus; species Scyliorhinus torazame. The sequence continues at coordinate 233,624,532 of NC_092716.1, forward strand.
TTTGGATCAAGGAGTCCTGACAGATCATCTGACTATGGGGGGCATCACAACTAAGCCTGAACCTGTCTTGGACCAATCTCCCCTCTCCTCATAATTCCTTCAACAACTACCTATTGATTGTGCTTGATTGAAGTGCTTTGGGACTTGTTCTGTGCATTGGGACTTGTTCTGGGGCATTGAGTATAAGAATACGAATTGGCGAGTCATGTTGCAGCTGTATAGAACCTTAGTTAGGCCACACTTGGAGTATAGTGTTCAATTCTGGTCGCCACACTACCAGAAGGATGTGGAGGCTTTAGAGTGGGTGCAGAAGAGATTTACCAGAATGTTGCCTGGTACGGAGGGCATTAGCTATGAGGAGCAGTTGAATAAACTCGTTTTTTTCTCACTGGAACGACGGAGGTTGAGGGGCGACCTGATAGAGGTCTACAAAATTATGAGGGGCATAGACAGAGTGGATAGTCAGAGGCTTTTTCCCAGGGTAGAGGGGTCAATTACTAGGGGGACATAGGTTTAAGGTGCGAGGGGCAAGGTTTAGAGGAGATGTACGAGGCAAGTTTTTTACACAGAGGGTAGTGGGTGCCTGGAACTCGCTGCCGGAGGAGGTGGTGGATGCAGGGACGATAGTGACCCTAGGGGCTGGTTTAGCACACTGGTTTTTAAAGCAGACCAAGGCAGGCCAGCAGCACGGTTCGATTCCCGTACCAGCCTCCCCGAACAGGCGCCGAGGGGCTTTTCACAGTAACTTCATTGAAGCCTACTCGTGACAATAAGCGATTTTCATTTTCATTTAAGGGGCATCTTGACAAATACATGAATCGGATGGGAATAGAGGGATACGGACCCCGGAAGTGTAGAAGATTTTAGTTTAGACCGGCAGCATGGTCGGCACAGGCTTGGAGGGCCGAAGGGCCTGTTCCTGTGCTGTACTTTCCTTTGTTTTGTTTGTTAAATACTTTATATGCAGGTTTTCCCAGTAACATTGAGAGTAAATGCGCTTACCTCTAGTACGTCAGCGATGGGGATATTTACCGATTCAGTATCACCGTAATACAAGTATTGCATCATCATCTAGAGGGATATTAGGGTAACTCAGGTTAGAACAGCATCAAACAGGAATAACACTCTTATTTTCCGCATTGTTCTATAAAGAAACATTCTTAAAAGTAATGAGACTGAGGTTTTATTAACACTTGATACAAAATGCAGCCTATTGCAGATATATCATGGGCGGGATTTTCCGGACCCCAGCCACGTGTTTTTCAGTGGCACGCTGTTCGCTGGCAGCGCATTCTCTCTTCCCGTTACTGGTCAATGGGATTTGCCACGGAAGCCATCTCACACCGCCGGAAACCCACGGGCGGGGTGCACTGCCAGCGGGAAAGAGAATCTCGACGAACGCAGAATCCCGGACCATGTTAACAAAGGAACTTTACAATCCCGGAAACTGTGTGTGCAATTGGCTGGAAGGCAGAGGTTTGAGAATAATTGTTGCTCACAAAAAAAAATTGAGCATTGGTAACTAATTAAACATAATTACTTAATTATAATTTAGAGGGATAACTAAGCCAGAGATCGGAGAGTACTATATTTAGCTTTCGCATTTCTATTAGAAATCTAGTGCTAGGAAACAGATAGTTAACAGTAACTTTGAAATTTAAAAAAAAAATATTCAAAAAAATTTTTTTTTTAATTTTTTTAAATTAATTGACGCAATGTCAGTTAGAGGGGTGCTGTGCTCTGGCTGTGAGATGTGGCAGGTCCGGGAGGCTTCCAGCGTCCCGAATGGCTTCATCTGCAGAAAGTGCACCCAACTGGAGCTCCTCACAGACCGCATGGTTCGGTTGGAGCAGCAATTGGATGCACTTAGGAGCATGCAGGTGGCGGAAAGCGTCATAGATCGCAGTTATGTAAATGTGGTCACACCCAAGGTGCAGACAGAGAAATGGGTGACCACCAGAAAGGGCAGGCAGTCAGTGCAGGAATCCCCTGTGGTTGTCCCCCTCTCGAACAGATATACCCCTTTGGATACTGTCGGGGGGGATAGCCTATCGGGGAAAACAGCAGCAGCCAGAGCAGTGGCACCACGGCTGGCTCTGATGTTCAGAAGGGAGGGTCAAAGCGCAGAAGAGTAATAGTAATAGGGGACTCTATAGTCAGGGGCACAGATAGGCGCTTCTGTGGACGTGAAAGAGACTCCAGGATGGTATGTTGCCTCCCTGGTGCCAGGGTCCAGGATGTCTCCGAACGGGTAGAGGGCATCCTGAAGGGGGAGGGCAAACAGGCAGAGGTCGTTGTACATATTGGTACTAACGACATAGGCAGGAAGGGGCATGAGGTCCTGCAGCAGGAGTTCAGGGAGCTAGGCAGAAAGTTAAAAGACAGGACCTTGAGGGTTGTAATCTCGGGATTACTCCCTGTGCCACGTGCCAGTGAGGCTAGAAATAGGAAGATAGAGCAGCTAAACACGTGGCTAAACAGCTGGTGTAGGAGGGAGGGTTTCCACTACCTGGACCACTGGGAGCTCTTCCGGGGCAGGTGTGACCTGTATAAGAAGGACGGGTTGCATCTAAACCGGAGAGGCATAAATATCCTGGCCGCGAGGTTTGCTAGTGTCACACGGGAGGGTTTAAACTAGTATGGCAGGGGGGTGGGCACGGGAGCAATAGGTCAGAAGGTGAGAGCATTGAGGGAGAACTAGGGAATAGGGACAGTGTGGCTCTGAGGCAGAGCAGACAGGGAGAAGTTGCTGAACACAGCGGGTCTGGTGGACTGAAGTGCATATGTTTTAATGCAAGAAGTATTACGGGTAAGGCAGATGAACTTAGAGCTTGGATCAGTACTTGGAACTATGATGTTGTTGCCATTACAGAGACCTAGTTGAGGGAAGGGCAGGATTGGCAGCTAAACGTTCCAGGATTTAGATGTTTCAGGCGGGATAGAGGGGGATGTAAAAGGGGAGGCGGAGTTGCGCTACTGGTTTGGGAGAATATCACAGCTGTACTGCGAGAGGACACCTCAGAGGGCAGTGAGGCTATATGGGTAGAGATCAGGAATAAGAAGGGTGCAGTCACAATGTTGGGAGTATACTACAGGCCTCCCAACAGCCAGCGGGAGATAGAGGAGCAGATAGGTAGACAGATTTTGGAAAAGAGTAAAAACAACAGGGTTGTGGTGATGGGAGACTTCAACTTCCCCAATATTGACTGGGACTCACTTAGTGCCAGGGGCTTAGACGGGGCGGAGTTTGTAAGGAGCATCCAGGAGGGCTTCTTAAAACAATATGTAGACAGTCCAACTAGGGAAGGGGTGGTACTGGACCTGGTATTGGGGAATGAGCCCGGCCAGGTGGTAGATGTTTCAGTAGGGGAGCATTTCGGTAACAGTGACCACAATTCAGTAAGTTTTAAAGTACTGGTGGACAAGGATAAGAGTGGTCCTAGGATGAATGTGCTAAATTGGGGGAAGGCTAATTATAACAATATTAGGCGGGAACTGAAGAACATAGATTGGGGGTGGATGTTTGAGGGCAAGTCAACATCTGACATGTGGGAGGCTTTCAAGTGGCAGTTGAAAGGAATACAGGACCGGCATGTTCCTGTGAGGAAGAAGGATAAATACGGCAATTTTCGGGAACCTTGGATGACGTGTGATATTGTAGGCCTCGTCAAAAAGAAAAAGGAGGCATTTGTCAGGGCTAAAAGGCTGGGAACAGATGAAGCTTGCGTGGAATATAAGGAAAGTAGGAAGGAACTTAAGCAAGGAGTCATGAGGGCTAGAAGGGGTCACGAAAAGTCATTGGCAAATAGGGTTAAGGAAAATCCCAAGGCTTTTTACACGTACATAAAAAGCAAGAGGGTAGCCAGGGAAAGGGTTGGCCCACTGAAGGATAGGCAAGGGAATCTATGTGTGGAGCCAGAGGAAATGGGCGAGGTACTAAATGAATACTTTGCATCAGTATTCACCAAAGAGAAGGAATTGGTAGATGTTGAGTCTGGAGAAGGGGGTGTAGATAGCCTGGGTCACATTGTGATCCAAAAAGACGAGGTGTTGGGTGTCTTAAAAAATATTAAGGTAGATAAGTCCCCAGGGCCTGATGGGATCTACCCCAGAATACTGAAGGAGGCTGGAGAGGAAATTGCTGGGGCCTTGACAGAAATCTTTGGATCCTCGCTGTCTTCAGGGGTTGTCCCGGAGGACTGGAGAATAGCCAATGTTGTTCCTCTGTTTAAGAAGGGTAGCAAGGATAATCCCGGGAACTACAGGCCGGTGAGCCTTACTTCAGTGGTAGGGAAATTACTGGAGAGAATTCTTCGAGACAGGATCTACTCCCATTTGGAAGCAAATGGACGTATTAGTGAGAGGCAGCACGGTTTTGTGAAGGGGAGGTCGTGTCTCACTAACTTGATAGAGTTTTTCGAGGAGGTCACTAAGATGATTGATGCAGGTAGGGCAGTGGATGTTGTCTATATGGACTTCAGTAAGGCCTTTGACAAGGTCCCTCATGGTAGACTAGTACAAAAGGTGAAGTCACACGGGATCAGGGGTGAGCTGGAAAGGTGGATACAGAACTGGCTAGGCCATAGAAGGCAGAGAGTAGCAATGGAAGGATGCTTTTCTCATTGGAGGGCTGTGACCAGTGGTGTTCCACAGGGATCAGTGCTGGGACCTTTGCTCTTTGTAGTATATATAAATGATTTGGAGGAAAATGTAACTGGTCTGATTAGTAAGTTTGCAGACGACACAAAGGTTGGTGGAATTGCGGATAGCGATGAGGACTGTCGGAGGATACAGCAGGATTTAGATTGTCTGGAGACTTGGGCGGAGAGATGGCAGATGGAGTTTAATCCGGACAAATGTGAGATAATGCATTTTGGAAGGTCTAATGCAGGTAGGGAATATACAGTGAATGGTAGAACCCTCAAGAGTATTGAAAGTCAAAGAGATCTAGGAGTACAGGTCCACAGGTCATTGAAAGGGGCAACACAGGTGGTGAAGGTAGTCAAGAAGGCATACGGCATGCTTGCCTTCATTGGCCGGGGCATTGAGTATAAGAATTGGCAAGTCATGTTGCAGCTGTATAGAACCTTAGTTAGGCCACACTTGGAGTATAGTGTTCAATTCTGGTCGCCACACTACCAGAAGGATGTGGAGGCTTTAGAGAGGGTGCAGAAGAGATTTACCAGAATGTTGCCTGGTATGGAGGGCATTAGCTATGAGGAGCGGTTGAATAAACTCGGTTTGTTCTCACTGGAACGAAGGAGGTTGAGGGGAGACCTGATAGAGGTCTACAAAATTATGAAGGGCATAGACAGAGTGGATAGTCAGAGGCTTTTCCCCAGGGTAGAGGGGTCAATTACTAGGGGGCGTAGGTTTAAAGTGAGAGGGGCAAGGTTTAGAGTAGAAGTACGAGGCAAGTTTTTTACGCAGAGGGTAGTGGGTGCCTGGAACCCGCTACCGGAGAGGTGGTGGAAGCAGGGACGGTAGTGACATTTAAGGGGCATCTTGACAAATACATGAATAGGATGGGAATAGAAGGATACGGACCCAGGAAGTGTAGAAGATTGTAGTTTAGTCGGGCAGCATGGTCGGCACGGGCTTGGAGGGCCGAAGGGCCTGTTCCTGTGCTGTACATTTCTTTGTTCTTTGTTCTTTGTTAGTGAATATCAATAGACAATACTTGACACAAAGTCACATAAAGGTCTCACACCTAGGGTAAAGTATTGAATGCAGGCGGCATAAAACTAAGTATTCTTGGTTTTGATACAGTGGATTGTATTAGGGGAGGCAGTGGGGTAGTCACATTGTAATCCAGAGACACTCTGGGGACCCGGGTTCGAATCCCGCCTGGGCAGATGGTGAAATGTGAATTCAATAAAAGTGTGGGATTAAAATGACCATGAAACCAACGTCGATTGTTGTAAAAAACCCATCTGGTTCACTAATCTGCTGTCCTTACCCAGTCTGGCCAACACGTGACTCCAGACCCATAGCAATGTGTTTGACTATTAAATGCCCTCTGAAATGGCCGAGCAAGCCACTCACTTTAAGGGTGATTAGGGGTGGGCAATAAATGCTGGCCCAGTCCAGCGACGCCCCCAAAAATTATACTGAATCATGGAATGACGGAAAATTGATTCACTCTGCCTCTGCACTGTGAAGTATTGTAAGCAAGTGAGGGAGGCAGACACTTGGCAGTTTTGTGTGCCCTCTGGTGGCCAGTTACAGACTGCAGAAGCTGAGGAATGAGGAAAAGGAAGAAGGAAAAAGTGAAGGCAGCGAAAGCCAAGAAATAAACAGAGTGCAAGAACATGGCGAAATAAAGAGCGAAATTTCAGAGCTCCAAAGTTGACTGGTAACACACAACAGCTTTTGAAAGTGTTATTTATTCAGTTAGCATTTCGAACTCGGGAGCGTTTCTGGTGATTGAGGAATTTGATTTCTCTCCTTCATTTATTGCGACAATAGAAATCTGAATTGAATTCCGCATCGAAGGGCAAAAGGGAAGCTTCCGAGATGAGCAATGAATTCCAGTGAGGTCCGTGGCGGTTTACCATCGCTGGCATGGCCATCTTCATCTCACATTGCCACAAAACCTCTATTATTCCGCGGTACAGAAACATGGGCAGAGTGGGGGTGGATCATCAGAAACACTCCCTCTGGGAATGCCCGAAAATTCAGAAACCGTTGTGTACCTGGAAGATGTGATATTTAATCTCACTGATCTCGATATACTTGCACGGCTGGTTCTCTGGAGATGTCTTATTAGTCAGCAGCACCTTAAATCTGAAAGGGGAGGATCGAGAGGGGATGACTTTCTGGTTAAACAATTCCATACAAATGAATAAATTCTATTTATCACTCTCCCTTTGCTTCTTTCAGTCTCATCATATCACAGATCAATTCATCAGCTGAGTCTATACTCGACAAGGGTACAGTGGGTAGCACTGTTGCTTCATAACACCAGGGTCCCAGGTTCGATTCCCACTTGCGGTCCAAAGCCGTGCAGGTTAGGTGGATTGGCCATGATAAATTGCCCTTTGTGACCAAAAAGGTGAGGAGAGGTTATGGGGATAGGGTGGAAGTGAGAGCTTAAGTGGGTCGGTGCAAACTCGATGGGCCGAATGGCCTCCTTCTGCACTGTATGTTCTATGTTAAATCCAATGTTAGAGACAGTAAGGTAAGGTAAAGTCGCCAAAGCCCCAGATAACCATAGGCCGCTTTCCCCTTTGAGGGGGAGAGCTGACTGGTGGTGATCTAACCTGAGGATCACCACACCTCAGGCGAGGGACGAGGCTGAGAATAACCTTGGCCGGTAAGGGAATTGAACCCACGCTGCTGGCCTTGCTCTGAATCATGACCCGGAGACAGTAGTTGCTGCTCTATATCAGCTGAGATAAAAATGGACATCAATTAAAAACAATTACTTGTGGTGGTTTCTCAGTACCTGTTTGAGGCAGTGATTAGGAGAACTCTATGTGCGTAAAAAGGCTGTCCTTCCACTAGGAATGTCAAGTCTGACATTTCCTTATTATTCAGAAAGTGAGGATCTGAAAAAACAAACACAATTTATGTTCAAATGGACAGTTAGTGAAAATGATATTCTGCTGGTGGTCGTGGGGATGAGGGGATCAGGAGAAGAGAACGGAAGGAGAAGAGGCTGAATATGATGTTCTGCCACTTGATAAGGATGTGCTTTTTGGGGGAACATTCCTTTGGGGAGTAAGGGGGAAGAGCATTTCCTCAGATGCTAGTTTATTTCCACTGAATTCAACTCTGCATGGGCAGGTTTTGCTCTTAAAACATGTCGAGACATGTCGAAGTTTTTCGTCTTGCACTCATCAGGACATTGCGCACGAATATTAATGTAAGGGGAAAACAACAATTTATACCGCATGAGAAGAGAATGCTAATTGGTTGGCAAGTGGACTCTGACTAGCAGAGGCATTGCCATGGGGAATGCATCAGTTGACGGTGACTGATAGTTAACTGCCAAACATTGTATGAAATTAAAACCTGGCAGCTTGACCCTGATTGGTTGGACAGCGGACTCTGATTGGTAAAGATGTTGCTATGGAGAATGCACCAGTTGATGGTGACAGTTAACCGCCAAGGATTGTATGAAATTTACAGCAGGCAGCTTGACCCTGATTGGTCAAGGCGTTCCCCTGAGGAATGAGTCAGTGAATGGATGTTACTTATTTCCTTTACCTGAATGTACATATGTATGTACATATTTTGAATGTGCCTTGACCAATTAGAGTCCACTTGCCAAACAATCAGCACTCTTGTCTCATAATTCTAAATTATTCTTTGTCCCTCATACTGGTTTTCTTGTGAAGTGTTCTAATGAGTATAAAATTAAGAGCTTTGACAAGGAGAATACTCTCAAGTTCTGTAACACCAAATTACTCTAGATTTTGCTCTATGGGAATAAGCTGATTAATGAGGCAATTCAATTTCCCCGTGGGTTGCATCAATTAATAAGTTCCACTGCTTCAGGTCTGAAATGAAACTGAAACTCCTATGATAAAGCACTGCAGTGGTATCGCTTAAATAAATAATGCCAGCTCTCAGTTGCTGAAGCTATTGCGTAACTGAGACAGCCAGCCAGAGGACATTTTTATTCTATCCTGGGACGTGGGCTTCGCTAGCTAGGCCAGCATTTATTGCCCATTCTTAATTTCCCTTGAGAGGGTGGTGGTGAACTGCCTTCTTGAACCGCTGCAGTTCATGTGGGGTAGGTAAACCCACTTTGCTGTTAGGGAGGGAGTTCCAAGATTTTGGCCCGGCGACTGTGAAGGAATGGCGATAAATTTCTAAGTCAGGGTGATGAGTGGCTTAGAGGGGAACTTGCAGGTGGCATTGTTCCCATGCATCCCTTGTTCTTTTAGTTGGAAGAGGTCATGGGTTTGGAAGGTGTCTGTTGAAGGAGCCTTGGTAAGTTCCTATTGTGCATCTTGTAGATCGTACACACTGCCGCCAATGTACGTGGAGGAAGTGTATATTTGTGGATGGGGCGCCAATCAAGAGCGCCTAACTTGTGCCGCCTAGGCGGTGGACAGGCTTTGGGGAGTCAGGAGGTGAGTTACTCGCTGCAAAAGTCCCGGTCACTGACCTACTCTTGGAGCCATGGTATTTATATGGCTGGTCAGAACATACAAAATAGGAGCAGGAGTGGATCATATGGGCTGCTGAGCCAGTCTATGTGATCATGGTTGATTATCGGCCTTCACTCCACTTTCCCACTTTCTCCCCATATCCCTTGAATTCCCAGGAGACCAAGATCTGTCTATCTCAGGCTTAAGCTTATTCAACCATGGACCCTCTTGAGAGAAAGAATGATCTCCATCTCTGTCATAAATGGGAGACTCCTTATTATTAAACTGTGCCCTCAGGTTCCACTCTCTCCCACAAGGGGAAACATCCTCTCAGCATCCATTCTGTCAAATCCCCTCAGGATCTTATATGTTCTAATAAGATCACCTCTCATTCTTCTAAACTCCAATGAGTATAGGCCCAACCTTTCCTTCTAAGACAACCCTTTCATCCCAGCAATCAGTCGAGTGAACCTTCTCGGAACTGCTTCTGACACAATTATGTCCTTCCTTAACTAAGGAGACCAAAACTGTACACAGTACTCCTGATGTGACCTCGCCAACACCCTGTAAACTGTAGTAAAACCTCCCGACTTATACATTCCATAAACAACATTCCATTTGTCTTCCTAATCGCTTGCTTCTTTGTGAGTTATGTACCAGGATACCTAGATCATTGTCTCCCGTAGAGATCTGCAATCTCTCGACATTTAAATAATATACCGCTTTTCTATCAGGCCAGTTAGCTTCATATCTGTCGTAGGGAAAATGCGAGGATCTATTGTTAAGGAGGTCATAGCAGGGCAACTTGAAAAATCACAATGTAATCGAGCAGAGTCAACATGGTTTAGTGAAAGGGAAATCATGTCTAACTAATTTGTTGGAGCACTTTGAGGAAGTAACAAATAGCATGGATAAAGGGGAACCTGTAGATGTAGTATCCTTGAATTTCCAAAAGGCATTTGATAAGGTGCCACATTAAAGGCTACAATATAAGAGCTTTGTAGCTGGATTCTCTGCAGCCCCGCGCCAAAATCGCGTTCGCTGCGGGAGCGGAGAATCCATTTTCACGCCGAAATCGGGCCCGGCACCGGTCCGACGATTCTGCAGGACCCGAGAATCGGCGTGATCGCGGAGTACTCCGCGAGGCTGGGGGCCCATTGCCAGAGGCCAGCCCAGCGATCCTCTGATCCCGACCGGCCGAGATCCCGACAGCGTGGTTCTAACCACTTATCACCGGTCGGGATGCTCGCGTGGCAGCTGCAGACTCAGTCCGCGGATGGCCTGGTGGGGGGCGGGGGGGGAAATCGGACACCGGGAGGGCCTTATCGGCCGGGGGACAGATCGGTGCGGTCAGACCTTCGGGCGCGCGGCTGATCGGGTGGCTCTAATTTCTGTGTCTGCCTCTGCGGTCTGAGTTCGCCACGGCGCTCGCCGCGGCCACTGGAGGCCGCCACCGTGCGCGTGCGCGGACTCAAAACCGGAGGTGCGGGGGCCCGTATCCGCAGCTAAGGCTGCATGAATTATTCTGGGTCCCTGGTGGGTCCCTGGGCCCCGCCGGCGTGGGGACATAGTCCCATTTTGTGAGAATCCAGCCCATAATCACAGATAGAGAATCAGTTAGTTGGATGATCAGCCATTATCAGAATTTTAAAAAAAAAATTAGAGTACCCAATTATTGTTTCCAATTAAGGGCCAAGTTAGCGTGGCCAATCCACCTAACCTGCACAACTTTGGGTTGTGCGGGTAAAACCCACACAGACACGGGGAAAATGTGCAAACTCCACACGGACAGTGACCCAGGGTCGGGATTCAAACCCGGGACCTCAGCGCTATAGGCAGCAATGCTAACCACTGCGCCACCATGATGCCCTAGCCAATATCATAATCAATGGCAGAGCAGGCTTGAAGGGCCAAATGCCCGACTCCTGCTCCTATTTTCGATGTTTCTAACATGGAGCAGAGATCCAGGATAAATTGGTTATTTGGGGGTTTGCCAGTTGTAACGAGTGGAGTTCCACAGAGATCAGTGCTACCGATAACTAACAGAAAGCAAAGAATGGGGATAAATGGGTGTTTTTCTGGTTGCCGATCAGTGGCTAGTGCTATGCCTCAGAGGTCAGTGTTGGGACCGCAATTGTTTACAATTTACATAGATGATTTGGAGAAGGGCAGCACGGTGGCACAGTGGATTAGCCCTGCGGCCTCACGGCGCCGAGGTCCCAGGTTCGATTCCGGCTCTGGGTCACTGTCCGTGAGACGTCACTGACTGTGTGGAGTTTGCACATTCTCCCCGTGTTTGCGTGGGTTTCACCCCCACAACCCAAAGATGTGCAGGCGAGGTGGATTGGCCACGCTAAATTGTCCCTTAATTGGAAAAAAATGAATTGGGTACTCTAAGTCAAATTTTAAAAAATAGATGATTTGGAGTTGGGGACCAATGTAATGTGTTGAAGTTCACAGATGACACGAAGATGAGTGGTAGAGTAAAGTGTGCAGAGGACACTGAAAGTCTGCAGCGGGATATAGATAGTTTAAGTGAGTGGACAAGGGTCTGGCAGATGGAGTACAATGTTGGTAAATGTGAGGTCATCCATTTTGGTTGGAATACCAGCAAAATGGACTATTACTTAAATGATGTAGATTGCAGCTTGCTGCTGTGCAGAGGGACCTCGGTGTCCTTGTGCATGAATCACAAAAGGTTGGCTTGCAGGTGCAGCAAGTAATTAAGAAGGCAAATGGAATTTTGTCCTTCAATGCTAGAAGGATGGACTTTAAAAAAAGAAGGTTATGTTGCAGGTGTACAAGGTGCTGATGAGGCCCTACCTGGAGTACTGTGTACAGTTTTGGTCTCCTTACTTGAGAAAGGATGCACTGGCACTGGAGAGGGTAGAGAGGGGATTCACTCGGTTGATTCCGGAGTTGTGAGGATTGGCTTATGAGGAGAGACTGAGTAGGCTGGGACGATACGCATTGGAATTCAGAAGAATGAGGGGGAATCTTATAGAAACAGAAAAATTTATGAAGGGAATAGATAAGATAGAAGCAGTGAGGTTGTTTCCACTGGCGGGTGAAATTAGAACTAGGAGGCATAGCCTCAAAACAAGGGGGAGCAGATTTAGGACTGAGTTGAGAAGGAACTTCTTCACCAAAAGGTCATGAATCTGTGGAATTCCCTGTCCAGTGAAGCAGTTGAGGCTACGTTTTTAAGGCAAAGATAGATAGATTTTTGAACAGTAAAGGAATTAAGGGTTACGGTGAGCGGGTGGGTAAGTGGAGCTGAGCCCACAAAAAGATCAGCCATGATCTTATTGAATGGTGGAGCAGGCTCGAGGGGCCAAATGGCATACTCCTGCTCCTAGTTCTTATGTAGATCAGTATAACTGCGTCAACTGTGGCTCAAGAGTAGCCCCCCTGGTTTGGAGTCAAAATACTGAGAGTTCCGTCAATTTCTGGTCAATTGTAACCTGTAGGATGTTGCTAGTCGGGGATTCAGTGTTTGTAAGGCATTGAATGTCAAGGGGAGATGGTTAGATTCTCCCTTGTTGGAGATGGTCATTGCCTGGCACAAATGTAATTTGCTACTTGTCAGCCAAAGCCTGGATATTGTCCAAGTGTTGCTGCATTTGGACATTGACGACTTCAGTATCTGAGGAGTCGTGAATGGTGCTAAACATTGTGAAATCATCACTTCTGGCCTTATGATGGTGGAAATGCCATTTATGAAAGGTGGACCTTGGACACAAGGCTGAAGAGCTCCTTCAGTCATGTTCCAAGACTGAGATGATTGACCTCCAACAACAACAACCATCTTCCTTAATGCTAGGTATGGACTCCAACCAGTGGAGAGTTTTCCCCCTAGCTCCAGTTTTGCTCGGGCTCCTTGATGCCATACTCAGTCAAATGTTGCTTTGAAGCAAAGTTTTGATGAGGTCAGGAGCTGAGCGGCCTGGAGGAACCCAAACTGAGAGTCTGAGCTGGTTACTGCTAAGCAGGTGCTGCTTTATAGTGCTGTCGCTGACGCCCTTCCATCACTTTGCTGATGCCTCAGAGTAGTGGGGTTGGATTTGTTCTACCGGACATATCTGGGTATTTTTCTACAATTCCGGGTGGATGCTAGTGTTGTAGCTGTATTGGAACAGCTTGGCTAAGTGAGCGGCTAATTCTAGAGCACGAGTCTACTGATGGGATGTTGTCAGGATCCATAGCCTTTGTTGCTGTGGATTCAAACACCACTCTGCTGACCTTTTCAGAGTTCTTATGTACAGAGTGGCACTTAGGGCACTCCAGTCCACCACAGCAGTCTGTACTGTTAGGGAAGTGAAATTTAGGTATGTGTCCTACTCACAATGATTATCTGGTGACTGCTATTTGGAAGTGTACATGTACGCGCATCAACTCTGACGCCTGCCATGATTGTAAAGCCAGCCGACAATCTTAAGAGTTGATCTAACAGTTCCTGCTGGGTGGGCAATGGGAGGCACCCAGTTCCTTTGTGCATTTCTCAACGCCCACAGTTTCTCTTGCACTGATTTCAATGCTCACGTGCGAAGAATAGACATTTGGATAAGGCACTGGAGAGGGACTGTGGGTTGGTAGGAAAGACAGGAGAGGAGAGAACAAAATCTTTCAATCAGCACCCACCTAATCGAGGAGGTAGCATTCTCTTTAACTCCGGGATAGTGGGAATAGGGCCGTTGCCGTAGCAATGTGCAAAGATAGAAGCTAGCTGCTGATTGAGGGTATCATTCTGTAGAAAGATGCAAAAAGATCAGTCACAAACAGGAAAGCAGATCTTAAAATGTATCAATTGTTAAAATAACTACCAATTTTTCTTTCAGTTGAATGCTGTTACTTGTTTTCTAATCTAGCTGGATTTAATTATTCTATAGGGAAAAGTGTAGGTTATATATGCATCCTAACTCATGCCATCCCTGGGCCAGTTGTATCACATACATTATCATCGCAACATTGAAAGCATTCTACCTTGCTAACTCTAAGAATGTCAAACATCAGTGGAATTCCCTCGTGGATCAGCTCCTCATTGTAATCCTCCTCTTTGATGGCAGTGAATTCCCGTAACAGGTAATGCATCACAGGATAGCTGCACTGATGGTATGAGGTCCTCAGAGACTCAATCCACACATGTAGTTTCCAGGGGACACCTGCAGGATTAAACAGAATGAGAACTGATGCGACATTTATCCTTTACTCTACCTCTCTGTCTTTTCACCCTTTTGCTGATTAGCTTGACAGTGCTCCCGCATCCAAATATGTAGGTTGGAATTTTCCACTAGTTGGAATTCTCTTTTCCCGCCAGCATGCACCCCTGCCTGCGGGTTTCCCGCGTGGGGTGGCTTCAATAGGAAATTGAATAGGAAGGGTTGCCTTCTCCGCGCCGGCCCCGCGTAATGGCGGAGACCTACAGGGGCCCGGTGCGGAGGAACATAGGCCCCCACCGGGCTAAGCACCCCACCGATCGGTAGGCCCCTCCCCGGAGGCGGATCCCCCGTCTCCCCCACCAGGTCGCCCACTGCAGCCAGAACGGTGAGGTCCCACCGGGTCAGACCACACGAGAACGACGCCGGCGGGACTCGGCCGAACTCAACGGGTACTCAGGCCATCGCGTGGGGAGAATCGCCGGGGGGGGGGGTGACCGGAGAATCGGCGTCAGAGTGGTGTCGCATGATTCGCGCCCCCCCCCCCCCCCCCACCCCGCCGATTCTCCGACCCGGCGTGGGGTCGGAGAACCCCACCCGTGGCCTTTTTTGGACGATCCGCTGCTTACAGAGGGGGACGTAAAAAAAAATGGGTGTAAAAAAAACTTCAGGATAATATTTGAAGAAGAGAAGGAGGACCCGTCCTGGTGTCCTGGCCAACATTGATATTTTGCTATTTTGAGACCTCATGTACAAATATTTTTATTTTTATATTTTAAAAATCTTTTATAAATTTTAGGGTACCCAATTCATTTTTTCCAATTAAGGGGCAATTTAGCGTGGCCAATCCACCTACTCTGCACATCTTTGGGTTGTGGGGGCGAAACCCACGCAGACACGGGGGGAATGTGCAAACTCCACACGGACAGTGACCCAGAGCCGGGATCGAACCTGGGACCTCGGCGCCGTGAGGCCGCAGAGCTAACCCATTGCGCCATCGTGCCGGCCTTCATGTATAAATATAATGCTGAATTTGTCCCTGTACAAAAAAGTGACCACAATTCACACGTAATTTATTGACTGTGAAAAATTCTGGATTATCCTCAGGACATAGGAGGAACTTTATAAATTATTATTTTCAGGGTTTATGAGTGAGCTCTTTTGTTAGATTCAGAACCTAATGCGGCAAAAACTGTGAGAGATTAAGAAGGATTCTGGTTCAATCTTTGACCTATGTTGAGACCATTCATTTCAGCAGGGACTAGAAGTGTTGTTATACCTGCCTCAAGAAGGAACTCCACTGGAATTCGCCACTTTGTGATGCCTCATGGAATCCAGGCTGGAAGGTGTGAATGTGGAGACACTGAGCAAGCTCAGATTCAAGCTCAGCTTTGAAAACCCTTGAGGTTAAAAAGCCTACTAAGGGGAGATGGTAGTGTAGTGGTAGGGTCACTGGATGGGTAGTCAAGAGTCCAAGGTTAATTACCTTGGGACAGGGGTCCAAATCCCATCACAGCAGCTGGTGGAATTGGAAGCTCGTCTCAGTAACGGTGACCATAAAACTATCATCGATTGTTATAAAATCCCATCTGATTCACAAATGTCCTTTAGGGAATGAAACCTGCCGTCTTTATCTGGTCTGACTTACATGTGACTCCAAACCCACAGCAATATGATTGGCTCTTAACTGCCCTCTGAAACAACCTTGCAAGCTACTCAGCTCATGGGCAATTAGAATCATAGAGTCTCTAGAGTGCAGAAGAAGGCCATATGGCCCATTGGAGCACCCGGAGGAAACCCAGCCGGACACGGGGAGGAGGTGCAAATTCCACATAGACAGTCACCCAAGGCCAGAATTGGACCCGGGTCCCTGGTGCTGTGAGGCAGTGGTGCTAACCACTGTGCCACCATGCCACCCCTAGGTCTGGGCAATAAATGCTGGCCCAGCTAGCGACACCCACACCCCCTGAAAGAAAAAAGACAAATACACTCACTGTCTAGAATTACATGCGTACCGCAGGGATCAGTTCTGGGTCCTCTGCTGTTTGTGATTTTCATTAATGACTTGGATGAGGGAGTTGAAGGGTGGGTCAGTAAATTTGCAGACGATACGAAGATTGGTGGAGTTGTGGATAGTGAGGAGGGCTGTTGTCGGCTGCAAAGAGACATAGATAGGATGCAGAGCTGCGCTGAAAAGTGGCAGATGGAGTTTAACCCTGAAAAGTGTGAGGTTGTCCATTTTGGAAGGACAAATATGAATGCGGAATACAGGGTTAACGGTAGAGTTCTTGGCAATGTGGAGGAGCAGAGAGATCTTGGGGTCTATGTTCATACATCTTTGAAAGTTGCCACTCAAGTGGATAGAGCTGTGAAGAAGGCCTATGGTGTGCTAGCGTTCATTAACAGAGGGATTGAATTTAAGAGCCGTGAGGTGATGATGCAGCTGTACAAAACTTTGGTAAGGCCACATTTGGAGTACTGTGTACAGTTCTGGTCGCCTCATTTTAGGAAGGATGTGGAAGATTTGGAAAAGGTGCAAAGGAGATTTACCAGGATGTTGCCTGGAATGGAGAGTAGGTCTTACGAGGAAAGGTTGAGGGTGCTAGGCTTTTTCTCATTAGAATGGAGAAGGATGAGGGGCGACTTGATAGAGGTTTATAAGATGATCAGGGGAATAGACAGAGTAGACAGTCAGAGACTTTTTCCCTGGGTGGAACAAACCATTACAAGGGGACATAAATTTAAGGTGAATGGTGGAAGATATAGGGGGGATGTCAGAGGTAGGTTCTTTACCCAGAGAGTAGTGGGGGCATGGAATGCACTGCCTGTGGAAGTAGTTGAGTCGGAAACATTAGGGACCTTCAAGCAGCTATTGGATAGGTACATGGATTATGGTAAAATGATATAGTGTAGATTTATTTGTTCTTAAGGGCAGCACGGTAGCATTGTGGATAGCACAATTGCTTCACAGCTCCAGGGTCCCAGGTTCGATTCCGGCTTGGGTCACTGTCTGTGTGGAGTCTGCACATCCTCCCCGTGTCTGCGTGGGTTTCCTCCGGGTGCTCCGGTTTCCTCCCACAGTCCAAAGATGTGCAGGTTAGGTGGATTGGCCATGATAAATTGCCCTTAGTGTCCAAAATTGCCCTTAGTGTTGGGTGGAGGTGTTGACTATGAGTAGGGTGCTCTTTCCAAGAGCCAGTGCAGACTCAATGGGCCGAATGGCCTCCTTCTGCACTGTAAATTCAATGATAATCTATGATTAATCTAGGACAAAGGTTCGGCACAACATCGTGGGCCGAAGGGCCTGTTCTGTGCTGTATTTTTCTATGTTCTATGATTGGCCAGTTTTGAGACTTCCATGAAACCATATTCTTAAATCTGCTCAATAAGAGAGATAAAGCTATTTTAAAAAACTATCATCTCACCAAGATTCCTCAGTTCCATGGTGACGTCGAGGTAGCCATGTTCAGCACTGTAATACATGGCTTCTTGTAAGGCCTTCATTCTGGCTTTGCAAAGTTTAACCTGTCCTTCACTTATACCTGCAGTGCTCGAAGTATCACTCTCAACTCCCTCCGCTAAAATTTCTTCCAGGGAGAGCACATCCGTTTTGGGGACTTGGGGTGGTGTAAGCAACTTTCGCAGCACATTCCTGGTTCATGAGAAACAATGGCATAAACTTAAATATTAAATCAAAGCATAATTTTATTGTGTTTCTTTTTTAACCTCAAAATCTGCAGAAAAAAGCAAAATACAATTTGTTATTCTACCTGCAGCTTAGTAAGTTGTGCACTAGAGATCACAGAATTGTTACAGTACAGGAAGAGGCCATTCATCCATCGTGTCTACACCCAATAAGCAACTCACTTATTACCATTCTCCCACCTTCTCCCCGTAACCCTGCAATCCAATAATAATCCAATTCCCTTTTGAATCCTTCAGTTGAATCTGCCCCCACCACACTCTCAGGCAGCACATTCTAAACCCTAACCACTCGCTGTGTAAAAAGTTTTTGTTCTTCATGTTGCTTTTGCTTCTTTTACCAATTATTTTAAATCTGTGTCCCTCTTGTTCTCGATCCATTCACGAGAGAGGGAACGTTCTCTTCCTCTCCATTCTGTCCAGAACGCGCGTGATTTTGAAAACCTCTATCAAATCTCCTCTCAGCCTTCTCTTCTCCAAGGAGAACAATCCCAACTTCTCCAATCTATCCTCATAACTGAAGTTCCTCACTCCTGGAACCTTTCTCCCGAATCTTCTTCGCGCTCTCCCTCATGTTTTCACATCCATCCGGAGGTGCGGCGCCCAGAACTGGACCCATTCTCCAGATGAGGCCAAAATATTGAATGTTTTGTTGATGAATACTAGTCTTTAAGATTAGCTGATGATTTAGGGTGTGAAATGGTGACGCTAATAATAAATACAATAGTCTTTGGCATGCTCAATGGTCAAAAATGACACAAAGGTCATTCGATTCTTTACATTGCAGAGAACTGCCACTGGTAAATAACTAAATGTTGCAAAATGGAGTATCCCGCCAGTGGAGAATTCCGCCCCTGATCTATCTGAAGAGTTCTGATGGCCTCATCTGAATATTGTTTTTTTTTTCTTTTTCCGCTGCTGACTGACCGGTGACATTCACCGTTTTCTGTTTTTTGTCGAAACTAATGAGTGATTTGTGTGTGCACAGAATTCTGTGACCGACTCCAAGCTTCTGCATTTATTGAGAGTAGAATGATTGAGGGGCCGACCCGATTCAGGTGTACAAGAATATGAGGGGCAGCTGTTCCTCTTAGCTGAATGGTCAGTTACGAGAAGACACAAGTTCAAGGTGAGGGGCACGAGGTTTGGGGGGAATCTGAGGAAGAGGTTTTTTTCCCCAGAGGGTGGTAGTAGTCTGGAATGCACTGCCTGGGAGGGTGGTAGAGACAGGTTGCCTCACATCCTTTAAAAGGTACCTGGATGAGCTCTTAGCACTTCGTAACATTCAAGGCCAAGTGCTGGCAAATGGGATTACGTAGGCAGGTCAGGTGATTTTCATGCATCGTGCGTCTCGATGGGCTGAAGAGCCTCTTCTGTGCTGCATTGTTCTCGATAATATTTCTTACTAAACAGCAGTGACTACATTTTGTGCTTGGAGACATTTGGTGGTCATGTATTATGGTTTCAGAACAGACCCCAACATTTGCTAGGACACCGGACAGAAAGCCAAATGTTTGATTTGATTTGCAAGACTGTGAGGAAAGGATACTTTGCTCCAGGAGTGACTGCACACACAAATAGGGATATAGTATATTGAAACAAACTTTGTTACTAACATAGTATTAAACTCACTTTAACGTTACACAAGAAATAGCTTACAATTACTAATTAAACAAGGTTTAACAATTAAATGAAACACTTTGACTCTTAACTGCTATTTTTTTTATCTCCATTCACACAAAATCCATCTCAGGTCAAAATCCACTTTTAAATACAGTTAGAAAACACAAGAATTCTAGCTGTATAGAGATGTCTTGGAGAAGCTGCTTTGAGAGAAGGTCTCCTTCAGGAAACAGCCTGCAGATTCTTGCTTGTGTCAAACTACTGTTTAACATCCCAGCATTTGGCAAAAAGCTCCTGTTCCCCAATCTAAACTGAGACCTAACACCTGACTGCTTCAGCTCCCGGCTCCTTCCATTAATTGCATCATCTCTATCCCACTAACTGGGTTATGACCATCTTACTAAGGCTAACCACAACCCCTCCATTGCCTAAACCCCAGGGAACCTTCATTCTATAAACAAAATTCTACTCGCCTTATTTAGGTAAACACTATACATGGTTCAAATTAATGATGCTCTTACTTTTAAGATGCTTTAATTATCCCTTCTATAGCCACAGTGTCTGCCTATCTTTTAAATCAGGTTTTTTTTAAACCTTACTGGAATAGTGACATGTACACACTAATCTAGGCTTTTAACGATTACTGCACCAAATACATATAACACAATATATATCTACAATTCCTACATTAACCACATATGAAAGATGGAAAACTGTTTTGTTGATGCTCAGGTACTCTAATCTTGCGCCCCCATGTCCCACAGCATTGAATCTGCAGATTTCTGAATATATCTCAGTGTGAGCAAATCACATGTAGTGACAAGTGACAGGATCTTGTGTGTTTTTACCACTTTCATACTGAGTGAGTCCTTCTTGGCAAACAGAAGAAATCCTCTGCTTCAGGCCAAAGCTAACAAAGTTGGCATGAGTGATACATGCATTCAATTTAAAACTGGGATATTTTACACCATCCCAAAAGATGTGGAATCCCATCCGGTCACCCCAACGTCCCAGCCACAAACAGTGTGCTGGTTACCTGTGTCCATGAGCAGCGGCATGGCTAAAGCAGTTCATGTTCTCATGTAGCACCGATGTCATTCCATTCGTGTCAAGTGCGCTCAGTAGGGGGTCCGCACCTCTGCTGAGCAGGAGGCTGACCAGCTCGTAATTACCTAGACAGAGGGAACCAAGGTGCAACTGTTACACTCAAATAATGTCACAGGAAAGACACACCGGGAATTATTCTCTGCCAACTTACTCCTGCACATGTAGAATATTGGGTCACTCTTCGGAGAGGTTGAATATTTGGTTAGATTTTCTGGTCTGATGCTGATACATTGGGACTGGGGAGTGCTTTGAATTGCTGAGAAAATCATGCTTAGCTATCATTATTTATGGAACTCTAAGACTGAATGCTACTTGGGCAATGATGAGAAAGGAGCTTCTGATTTTTAAAGGTCTTAAGTATGTGTTCAATTTGATCCGGTAGAACTTTGCATAATACGTCAGTTTTGCTGCTTTTTTCTGGTTGTATTTATTTGTGTGGGGGCCGGTTTAGCTCAGTTGGCTGGACAGCTGGTTTGTGATGCAGAGCGAGGAAACAGCGTAGGTTCAATTCCTGCACCGCCAGAGGTTACTGATTAAGGCCCCGCTTCTCAATCACGCTTGAGGTCAAGTGATCCTCAGATTAAATCACCACCAGTCAGCCATCATCCTCAAAGTGGACAGCAGCCTATGGTCATCTGGGACTATGGTGACGTTACTTTATTTATTTTTGTTTTTTTGTACTTATTTTTGGTTATTTAAATATTCATTTGGCTGCCTTTTCCTTTCCGGGGAATACTGAAAGCTATTGGTGCCAGCACTTTCCACCTTCGCAACATTGCCTACCTCCACCCTGGCCACAGCTTATCTGCTGCTGAAACCCTCATCCAGGCCTTGGTGACCTCGAGATTTAACTATTCCAACACACTGCTGGCTGCTCTCCCACATTCTACCCACCAAAAACTTATGGTCATCCAAAACTCTGCTGCCTATGTGCTAACTTGCACCACATACAGTTTACCCATTATTCCAGAGCTGTGTGGCCTACATTTAGCCCCCATTAAGCAATGTCTCCCCCTTTCCAATCCTACCATGGCCTTGTGTAGCCACCTGGGTTGGCCACTTCCCGACTTAAAATGGAAAACCGCAAAGGCTGAAGGGAAATTCAGCCAACACAGGCAAAGACTAGCAAGTGCAGAAATCATGTATATTGAAACCTGCAAAACAACCAGACAGCACGGAAACCAGCAGCCATCTGCATAGTAATGCACCAGCCATCTACATAGGAATGTGCGATTCCCAGGCACAATGGCAACAGTTAAGGTGAATAAGGCCAAGCCAGACTCCTCGGCACCAGCAGGAGCCAAGAGAAAGGAAGGCCAACGGACATTTAGGGACCGCCCAATGATCAGGGAACAACTCCAGTATTGGAGAAATCGATCCAAGTGATCGAAACGCAGTCCAATCACTTGGAACCAGGTACGGGGTCCACCCCGAAGGGCGGGAAGCCACTGGGGACTATAAAGTAAACCCCCCAAGTTCAAATAGGTCTTCTTTGACAGGGTCACTCAGCAACTTGAATCAACCTGTGAGAGTGACCTGTCCAAGCTGCCGCATCAACCAAGTAAGTCTCAAGTCAACGCTCGCTACGAGATAGGCGCTCCTAGCTACCAGTCCATACCAGCTTTTGAATCCTGCAGACTCAGGACCTGAACGAAAGCCCATTTGTTCCCTGACCTGGTGGGCCAGTCTGAAGCTAAGTATAGGCCTTTTAGTGATAGGAATAGTCTAGAAAGTAGAGTTTATGCATGAGTAGTGATTTACTGTGTATAATAAATGTGCTTTGATTTGAATCTTACTAAATGGTGTGTTAAGTTATTGATCAGTACTTGAACTTGAACCTCGTGGCGGTATCATAAAGATACCTGGCGACGCTAGAGCAAAGGTTAAACAAACAGAGCAAATTACGAATTAAGAGCCAACCAAAAGTTAGCAACACTTGCCCCCTTCCTAGCTCTGGAATCCCCTCCAGTTCCACGTTCCTCCGAGGAATCTGAGCTCCTCTAATTCTGGGGCGGAGTTCTCCAGTTGACCAGCCGCGTGTTCCTCGGCGGTGTGCCTTCGCCAGCAGCGGGATGCTCCATCCCCTCCACCTGCCAATGGTATTTCCCATTGCGGCCACCTCACAGCGCCAGGAAACCCGCAGGCATGGGTGCACTGTTGGCGGAATGGAGAATCTCACCAGCGGCGATGTCTTAAACAGCCCTGATTTGAATCAGTCCACCATTGGAGGCCATGCCTTCAGCTGGCTGGACCCTAAATTTTGGATTTCCCTCCCTCAACCTCAAAAACAACCATCGACCATCAATTACCCTCTGCATCCCGCCACTAAGCCAATTTTGCTTACAATTTGCCAAATTGTCATGGATCCCATGGGCTCTTATTTTCTTGATCAATGTCCCATGTGGGACCTTGCCAAAAGTCTTACTGAAGTCCATGTAGACTACATCAACTGCATTACCCTAATCTACACACCTAGTCACCCCCTTGAAAATTTCAATTCAATTTGTTAGACATGAACTCCCTCTGACAAAGAGATTAATTCTGTGCCTCAGAATCTTTTCCAGTATTTTCTCTGTTAGATTCATAAGCCTGTAATTGCCTGTTTTTTTTTCTACTCCCTTGTTGAATAATGTTCCCACATTAGCTGTCCTCCAATACAGAAGCCTAGAGTACATCTCATCAGGCTGGAGATTTATCCACTTTTAAGCATGCCAAAATCAATAATACCTCCTTCCTCCCAATGCTAAGTTGTTCTATTATGTCACAGTCTCCCTGATTTCTGTATCGATTTTGTCCTTTTCCATGATGAACACAGATAGAATACAACGGTACTACTTCTGGGAACAAAAAGACGACAGTGTCTGTAGTGATATTCAGATATCAATGATCAATGTATCTAAATGTAGTACAATCATTTCAACACTAGATGGCTCACAGTCAGATACTATAAGAACTGATTTCCCGCCTTTTCTAAGTCAGATGACATCAGAACAGTGAACAAGCAAGACATAGAATAGTTAGAGTGAGAGAAGTTAGGACTAGTTTGTTATAATAGTGTATAGTTATATAGTTATCTGTATTGTACTTTAATTCTTTATTGTTAGTTTAGTATTAAGTAAAAGTACTCACAGTTTATTATTTTATTACTCATTAAATAGTTCATCTTTCACCAAGAAGACTATTGGTCATTTTATCATCCTGGTGGATTCAAGAGTAATATGTATATTTTAGATAAGTCATTGTTTAAAATATAACAGTGTCCATTCTGGTAAAACGTTATGCAGCTGCACACATCAGCAGGGCTAAAGCAAGAATACCAAGTCCCATGTCATGTCACCAATGGTTTCCTCCACTCTAAAGAGCATCTGTTTTTAGCCTACAACTCTATCTCACTTTCCTAAGATGTTCCTTAAGCTTTTGGTCATCTCCCCTCATTACTTTTTATGTGGCCCTGGGGTGAATTGTACAGGGGTATGGAATACTCTGGCCAATTTTAAATAGGGTTGCCCTGCAGCGATACTACATTGGAAATAACCCCCCCCCCCCCCCCCGCCCCCCCGGCGCCCCCCTCCACCGCCTCCAGAGCTGCCGACCAATCTGATTGACCAGTAACTCGGCGGTCCCAGCAGTGCCAGAAGGCAGTAGTGGTCATTGCTGGGACTACAGGCAGCTCCCAGGAATGAAGAAAGTGGATACTAGACTTGAAGGTAAGTCCAGCATATTGATCGGGCAGGTTTGGAGACTCCAAAAGGGGGGGGGGGTGGTAATGGGGCAGGGGAATGGTTTTAAAGTCTGTGGGGGTCAGCCAAAAAGGGATATCATTTTGGTTTGGGGGGTGCAAAGGGGTAATGGGCCTCCGCAAGGTGTTGCATTGTGCTTTATAATGCTTCAGTGCAGCACCTTGGAATATTATATTGTGTTCAAGGCCCTATATAAATGCAGAATGTGGCTGAAATAAACCCAAGCTTAATTTTTCCTTCCCAGGGTCCAGCATAACCTGCTTCTCACTGGGTAAACTCAAGTGAGGGCCAAATATGAAGATGTTTCAAAGTTTATTTTTAATTAAGAGACCCATGTGTACAGAGAATAATCACTCATCTAACAAAATGCTGTTTTGTACACTTTTTAAGCTTATTTTTCCCAATGTAATTCTCTTTAGCTCTTTCCTGATACAGAGATAGTTGTTCCTGTAAGTTTTACACAGCATAGAGATGTGAAATAGATTAGTGTTTGAGGACAGTCCCTTCACTCTACTATACGGGACCTTTCATCGTAAGCACATCAACAGATGGTCAATAAACATGAATATACCGATCAACTGACTGATGGCCATTACTTCCTGGTAAAGAGATTTATGTTGAAGAATAACTTTTGAATGTTAAACTATCAGCCGAACAAAGTAAAAGGGCTGGATTCTCTGTCGGCGAGATCCTCCGCTTCGCCCGCGGGTTTCCCGACGCTGTGGCGGTGCCCACAATGGTAAACTCCATTGGCCAGCTGCCGGGACGGAAGATCCAGCTGCCAGTGGAAGAGTCGCACCAGACGGGATGGAGAATCCCGCCCACAGTACTTTGCCATGTTTATATAGTGGTTGACCCTGTCCAGCAACAGGGAATCAATCCGATGACGTCTATTAGAATAGGATAAACAGAAAGGAGCTCACCTTGGGCATTAATTAACCCCCTGTCCCATATTTCAGTACAGACTAAGTAGAATTTTTAGTCTTATTATTCAGAATGTGAATGGGCCAAGGCCCATAGTGCATAACACCAGAGTGAAGAAGGGAAGATCTGGAAGTAATAGTTGGGTGATGCAAAGATTGAGTTGTGCAAACCTGAAGGTTGTAGGAGGAATTCTCAGTTTGGGAGACCCTGTTCTCATGCCAGAGCTGAAATGCACCAATTTTACAATCTCCTTGCAGTCATAAAGCGGTATGCAATTCAGTATTCCACGCCATGGAAATTTATGCATGGCGTGGGAGAGGACAGATTACAAAGGAATCCGGCTAATGGGCCGCCATCTTGAGTGGGCAGCCCGATAGCGAGGTCCCGTGTCCAACCATCCCGCCCCCGCATCGCAAATCAGCTCCGATCCCCCCACTCATCATCCCCCTCCATACAGCAACCGCCCCACCCCTTTAATGTCCAAGCAGAAAGAGGATGAACGATCTCCCCCGTAACACCAGGTCATTACTCCTGCCTCATGGACTCACCAGCCCATAGCACATTCATGTTGATGTCACACACAACCATCTCAAGGGATATCAGTGCTCGTGCTCACACACACACCTTCTGATCTCCAGCAACCTCATCTCCTCTCGAGCTCGTTTACTCATCCTGCCCAAGGCTCTACTCACCACACGCTGGCATGCGACCTGCTCACACTCTCCCGCTCTGACTTTCTCCTGGACAAGCTCGTGCACAACAACAGCGAGAGGTCCAAGACCGGGGCAGGACCATCGCAAGTCAATATCCCCACACCCTTTGAGGATTGTGCCATCGTGCTGCCTGGTGAAGATGTGGACTGTGCTTGTGGTGAGGGGGAAATGGCTGGCACACACCCAAGTGAGTATCCCGCACCAGCTCATCCCTCAGATAACACTGTGAGCGTTTTGTCATCTGTTCCAGCCCTCTGCCCTGCACTAGTTTTCCCTATTCTCTTTCAAAGGCACATCTGGAAAACACCCTGGGAGACCCATAAGCGCCCCCCCAGGAGACCCAAAAGGTATCCCCCCTCCCCCAGCTCCAGGTCCGAGGGCACCCCGAATGATGATATTGAAATAAGCAGTCTTGAAGAGCTGTCACTGCGTTCACCCGCACCACCCACCAGCAGATACACGCACCTCGCTGGGACCTAGATCCAGAGCAAGCTTGGGGGGGTCACAATCTGGTCAACAGTGGGCGGAACCAGGGAAATCAGAGGTCACCGGTACTCAGAGGACGGATGAAGCCCACGCTTCGTCAGGTGACGAGCCTCCGGGTTCATCCCTGAATCAGTTGCATGAGGTGCAGTGATTGCCAAGGGAATACCAGAAAGGGTTGGAAGTAGGAAGGGATGGCAGTACGAATCCTCAGATAGTCACAATTTTACAGCACAAAAAGAGGCCCTTCGGCCATCGTGTCTGTGCCAGCCATCAAACACCTATCTATTCTAATCCCATTTAACCAGCACTTGGTCCATAGCCTTCTATACTATGGCGTTTCAAGTGCTCATCTAAATGTTTCTTAAACGTTGTGAGGTGTCCCGCCTCTACCACCCTTACAGGCAGTGAGTTCCAGATTCCCACATTAAATGGCCCGTATGCAGTGTCTGTGCCAGATAAAGTCCAGAACATTTTATTGTGTGACACATCTGTAAAGTACTCATAAACGTCAATTCGACTCTGTTTGAGTTTTGTTTGGGTTCACGTTTCCTGATCGTCTGTGTCCTTTCATCTAATAGAAACCAGGCGATATGAATTTGAGGTCACTGGATTCGAAAGAACATCTGTAAAACGTTACCAACTATTTGCGGCAATAGGTCATTCTTTATACAGCAAGACCCATCGTCAGTCGTACATGAAGCCTGCAGCAATACCTTTCACACACCCCGACAACAATGAATTATGGTCAATTTTTAACTTTTGCTTCCAGTCTATGGCTGTTTTTGAATGTTTTTATTTGAACAATGTGTGCTGATAAATCATCCAGGGAACTAAGACGGAGCCGAAAAGCCAAAACTGAACTACGATAGCTGAAGTAAATTCATTCTTGCAACACCTCAGGCGAGTGCTCATGTTTCCAACTCGGTCGCACTTTATCAGAAACCAGTCAGCAGTATGAAGAAACATTGACCTATCAAAGCTGAGCTCTTAATATGTTAGCTCTGCTATTGGGACACCTATGCGCATTTTGAATAAGTCCTGAGGTACAATCAATTTGACTGGAGACGAAGTTGAATCCAAGCTGAGGTTTTATTAGTGTCAGATGTGTGGCCTCCCACAGCAGCTGGCGAAATGGCTGCGAGCTGGAGGACACACATATTTATGACCCGCCTCCTGGGCGGAGCGAGCATGCAGGGGCCACAGGCGAACCTGTAGTGCAGGTTCTACCGTACAACCCCTAATATCAGAACACAGTGGTTTACCACATTCACCCCCCGTTAAAATTGAGTCCGGCGGGGGTGGTGGATAACTATATACAATTAGCATTTTTAATATTCACAGAGCAGTAAACAAAATGTCTCTTGGCATCCGGCGGGCCGGTCAGAGGTTCAGCCGGTCCGGTGCCTTGATGGTCCTTTGAGATCGACGAAGTGGCGACGGCGATGTTGGCGCTGTCGTGGTTGAAGTTGACTCCGGGAGCGTGCCGAAATCCTCTTCATCAACGGGGGTGGGCAGGGGGAGGATAGATGGTCCTAGGGTGGGTAATGGGGGCGGCGGGGGAGGGGAGGGTGGCGCCAGGGCGATGGGGGTGGTGTGGGGGTGGAACCTGCTGGTGCCAGGTCCCCGAGGGAGACGGTAACCTGGCGGCCGTCGGGGAACGCCACGTAGGCGTACTGTGAGTTTGCGTGGAGCAGGTGCACCCTTTCCACTAACGGATCCGCCTTGTGGAGCCGCACATGCTTACGGAGAAGCACGGTTCCCGGAGCTGGGAGCCAAGTTGGGAGTGATACCCCGGATGTGGACTTCCAAGGGAAGGTAAAAAGACGTTCATGTGGTGTAGTGTTAGTAGCAGTGCAGAGTAATGAGCAAATGGATTGTAGTGCATCAGGGAGGACCTCTTGCCAGCGGGAGGTCGGGTGATTCCTGGATCGCAGAGCCAGCCGGACGGCCCTCCATACCGTCCCATTCTCCCTTTCTACCTGTCCGTTTTCCCGGGGGTTGTAGCTCGTCGTTCTGCTGGAGGCAATACCCCTGCTGAGCAGGAATTGACGTAGCTCATCACTCATGAATGAGGATCCCCTGTCACTGTGGATGTAGGCGGGGAAGCCGAACTGAGTGAAGATAGAATTAAGGGCTTTAATGACGGTGGCAGACATCATGTCGAGGCAAGGGATGGCGAAGGGGAACCGGGAGTATTCATCGATCACACTGACGAAATATGTGTGTCGGTCGGAGGAGGGGAGGGGGCCTTTGAAATCCACGCTGAGGCGTTCAAAGGGGCGGGAGGCCTTCACCAGGTGCGGGTGGTCTGGCCGGTAGAAGTGCGGCTTGCACTCCGCACAAACCTGGCAGTCCCTGGTGATTATCCTTACTTCCTCGATGGAGTAGGGCAAATTTTGTGCCTTAATGAAGTGGTACAACCGAGTGACCCCTGGGTGACAAAGGCTGC
Organism: Scyliorhinus torazame; assembly: GCF_047496885.1. Classification (NCBI taxonomy): domain Eukaryota; kingdom Metazoa; phylum Chordata; class Chondrichthyes; order Carcharhiniformes; family Scyliorhinidae; genus Scyliorhinus; species Scyliorhinus torazame. Next base: position 233,653,533 of record NC_092716.1, read on the forward strand.
CGTGCAGGGTCCGGAGTCGGTCTACCTGTGCGCTGGCACATGTACCTCTGGATAGGGCATCAGGGGGCTCGTTGAGTTTACCAGGGCTATACTTAATCTCGTAATTAAAGGTGGAGAGCTCGATTCTCCACTGCAAGATTTTACCATTTTTGATCTTGCCCCGCTGCGTGTTGTTGAACATGAAGGCTACCGACCGTTGGTCAGTGAGGAGAGTGAATCTCCTGCCGGCCAGGTAATGCCTCCAATGTCGCACAGCCTCAATGATAGCCTGGGCCTCCTTTTCAACGGATGAGTGCCGAATTTCGGAGGCATGGAGGGTGCGGGAAAAGAATGCCATGGGCTTGCCTGGCTGGTTGAGGGTGGCGGCAAGTGCGACGTCCGATGCGTCGCTTTCTACTTGGAAAGGAAGTGTTTTGTCTACAGCGTGCATTCCGTCTTTGGCAATATCAACTCTGATCTGGGCGGAAGCCTGTTGGGCCTCGGCCGTCAGGGGGAAATGAGTGGACTGTATGAGTGTGCGGGCCTTGTCCGCATAGTTTGGGACCCACTGTGCGTAATATGAGAAGAACCCCAGGCAGCGTTTGAGGGCCTTGGGGTAGTGGGGGAGGGAGAGCTCCACGAGGGGGCGCATGCGGTCGGGATCGGGCCCCATAACTCCCTTCTGGATCACGTAGCCGAGGATGGCTAAGCGGTTTGTATGGAACACACACTTCTTGTTGTACGTGAGGTTGAGGAGAGTGACGGTGCGGAGAAATTTACCGAGGTTGGCGTCGTGGTCCTGCTGATCATGGCCGTAGATGGTCACATTGTCCAGGTACGGCAACGTGGCCCGCAAGCCGTACCGGTCGACCATTCGGTCCATCTCCCTATGGAAGACCGAAACCCCATTGGTGACGCCGAAGGGGACCCTAAGGAAGTGATATAGCTGGCCGCCTGCCTCAAAGGCGGTGTATGGCCAGTCCGATTTGCGGATGGGGAGCTGGTGGTAAGCGGATTTCAGGTCCACCATTGAGAAGACCCGGTACTGTGCAATCTGGTTAACCATGTCAGATATGCGTGGGAGGGGGTACGCATCGAGCTGCGTGTACCTGTTGATGGTCTGGCTGTAGTACACGACCATTCGTTTTTTTTCCCCAGACTTAACCACTACCACTTGAGCTCTCCAGGGGCTGTTGCTGGCCTCGATGACTCCATCCTGAAGCAACCGCTGGACCTCGGACCTGATGAAGGCCTTATCCTGGGTGCTGTGCCGTCTGCTCCTGGTGGCGACGGGTTTGCAATCTGGAGTTAGATTGGCAAAGAGAGACGGAGGATCGACCTTTAGGGCCACGAGGCCGCACATAGTGAGGGGTGGTAAGGGTCCGCCGAATTTAAGTGTCAGGCTCTGGAGGTTGCACTGGAAGTCCAGGCCGAGGATAAGTGCAGCGCAGAGGTTAGGGAGGACGTAGGGGCAAAAGCCGTGGAACGCTACGCCTTGGACTGTGAGCGTGACCGTGCAGTACTCCCGGATGGGATCCGGAGGCCAGGGAGATACTTTGATTGGTAGGGTGTACCTTAAGGGAGCAGCGCCTTACCGTATTTGGGTGTACAAAGCTCTCGGTGCTCCCGGAGTCCAGTAGGCAGGAGGTCACATGGCCGTTGACTTTCACGCTGGTGGATGCGTTGGTCAGATTATGTGGTCAGGACTGGTTGATTGCCATGGAGGCAAGCCATGGTTGATCGTCGGGTAGTGAGGCGGCCATTGAGTTGAGGTCCTGGAAAGCTGTTGGTATCCATGTGCCGCGGGGTGGACAAGATCCTGGGGATTACAAAATGGCAGCGCCCATGGAACGCACTTTGCGGGGGTGGAGCAAGATGGCTGCGACCATGAAACGCACGTGTTGTGCGGGGGAGAAGATGGCGGCGCCGGCTGGCGTGTAGCGCAGGCGTATTGGGTGGGTAGCGCCCCCGCTGTGGCGGCTGCCTGTGGGGCCCATGAAGCATAGGAGGAGTGGGCCTCGCGATTGGGGCGTAGGACTGGACATTGCGCAGGGCGACCATCATGGAGAGCGCTAGTGTTTTAGTCTCAGCGAGGTCGCGCGTGGCCCCTTCTAGGAACCGCTGCCTGATAACATCGGACCCAATCCCAGTTACAAATGTGTCCCGCATAAGGAGATCTAAGTGCTCCTTAACTGTAACGTCCTGGCAGTCACAGTCCCGCACTAGTGGGATCAGTGCCCTCCAGAAGTCCTCGATTGACTTACCAGGTAGTTGAGTACGCGTTGCGAGCGCGTGTCTGGCAAAGAGCGTGTTTGTCTTCTGTTCGTAATTTTCTTTGAGTCGAGTCATGGAATCAGTGTAATTGGGCGCATCCTGGGTCAGCGGGAAGAGTTTGGAGCTGAGTCTGGAGTACAAGATTTGAATCTTCTGAGCCTCTGGAACAGGGATCGGCACCGCGTTGATATACGCTTCAAAACAAGCTAGCCAGCGCTGGAAGTCCTTTCTGGCGTCGCTTGTGTGTGGATCCAGCTGCAGTTGATCTGGTTTAATCCGGAGGTCCATCTTCTGAATCAGATACTAATAAATTGAGGCACGATCAATTTGGCTGGAGACGAAGTTGAATCCAAACTGAGGCTTTATTAGTATCAGATGTGTGGCCTCCCACAGCAGCTGGCGAAATGGCTGCGAGCTGGAGGCCACGCATATTTATAACCTGCCTCCTGGGCGGAGCTAGCATGCAGGGGCCACAGGTGAACCTGTAGTGCAGGTTCTACCGTACAACTCCTAATATCAGAGCACAGTGGTTTACCACAAGTCCGATCTATTTGCCCTAGGTAATTAACTGGCTGAGTTTGTTATGTCCGTTATCTCATGGAAATGTAGGAATTAGGAGCAGCATGAGGCAATTCCGCCCTTCGAGCCTGCTCCGCCATTCAATCAGATCATGGCTGATCTCTGCCTGCCTGACTGCCTCTGATGTTGTCACTCTTGAGAGGCATTGCAAGGACAGTATGAACTTATTCCCACTCCTTACTTTAGTTTAACACACTCCTGTCGTGTATGATGGAAACCATGAATAAACATGACAGCAATTGAGGAGAAAACTGCGTTCTGCCACCATGTGCTACTTGAAATAGCTTCCATTTTGCCACAGCATCACTGAATGTTTACCGCACAGGAGGAGGCCATTCGGCCCATCGTGCCCTACATTTGCTCTCCAAATGGGCAATTCACCAGGTGCCATGATATCACACCGTGTAGTTCCAATTGGCTGCCATTTTGTGGAGCTGTATTCTGTACGAACATATATATTATAGCAATGATATATTCTAATGGACTAAATTACTGTATGATTGAATATTAAATATTCAGATCCAGTGAAATCCAAATGCTTTGCTCTTTTTTAAAAAGGTAATACTGCTTTGGAAAAATACCTCAGAGAATGCTTCACACTTCAGATTTGGTTGTCAACTGAACTGTGATAAGTGGACCCTTATTTACTGTTACTATTAATCACACTCTCAGAAATTAAATGATACAATAAGTTGAAATTCCCCCAATCTTAGCATTTGAGTCTTCTTGCAGGGATGAAGGTTCCTTTAACCTTGTGTAATGGGGCCTCTGGCAGCAGGTGGCGATGTTGGAGGAGAGTACCAAGCAGGGGAACTGTTCGGCCCTTGTGGGACCCTACCTGTGGGAGCAGTGTTTTTGACCAACTGAGAGGTGGAGCCAGAGGTGAGGGAGGAAGCAGGAAGGACTAATCCAGGGCTTGTGATTGGCAGGAGGCCAGAGCGGCTTGAGGCACCTGACACTGGATAAGGAACCAGGGAGGGAAACGGAAATCAAGTCAAACCAAGTGACATCACCCCGGGTCTAGGACACCTCATGAGAGTGAGGGAGAGAACTAGACTGCAGCTAAGAAGAGCAGAGCAGAACAAGCCAGAACATGCCTAGTGTGTGACTATGTTGAGGATCCGAGGTCCCGAACAGGACGAGGTGTCGGCAGATAATATTCTCTGTAAAGAGTTTGTTTCTGTGAGTTACACTGAGGGTTGATACCGCTTTGATGCCAGTGGCCTTCGTGCAGTCTGTGTGCTTAAATCCCACATTGTGTCTTGGTGTAGTCAGCAGGATTCCACTAAACATGCATCAGGTTATGGAAAACAAAATGGAAAGGCACCTGGCCATGCTCGAGCGGACAGTGAAAGAACTGAAATGGCCGCGAGGGAGGCTGACATAGCTGCAGCTTTAGCAGAAGTGCCAGCTTCACAGGCTGAAGCTGGGAGTCACAGCAGTGACCAGGAGGTGGCTTCCAGTGTGCCTTCCTTCAACGTAGCAGGGGAAGCATGGAATAGTCCATCACAGATATTGTAACTGCAGAAAGGTAGGAAGGAAGCTGGATAGGTTTGGGAAGACCGGAGATGCCCACATATCCGACGGCCGAGGAGTGGATCAAGGAGCACAGCTAGTCTTGGCATCCAGGGGCCTCGATGACAGGGAGAAGGCAGCGTTCCAGAATACTCTAGACTCGTGAGAGATGCCAGAGGACTGGAGGATTTCAAATGTTAAGCCTTTGTTCAAAAAAGGTTGTAAGGAATTATAGGCCAGTGAGTTTAACATCAAGCATCTAGAAACAATATTCGGGTTAGACGTCCCATGGAAAAATGTGGGTTGATTGGGATCAAGCATGGATCGTGTTTAACCACAAATCTTCTGATGAGGTAACAGAAAGGGTCAATGAAGGTAATGCTATTAATGTGGTGTATATGGACTTTCAGAAGGCATTCAATACAGTGCCACACAACAGACTTGTGAGAAACATTCTACCTCATGGAATAAAAGGGACAGCAGCAACGTGGATAGAAAATTGGCTGGATAATGGGGAGCAGAGGGTAATGGTCAATGGATATTTTTCATGCTCGAGGAAGGTTTGTTGTGATGTCCTCCAAGAGTCAGGATTGGGGCTCTTGCTTTTCCTGGTATATATTAACCATCTAAATGTTGGAATGCAAGGGACAATTTCAAAGTTTGCAGCTGACACAAAACTTGGGGCCATTGTGATGAGGACAGTGTAGAACTTCAAAAGGACATTGATAAGTCGGTGGAGTGGGCAGATAGGTGGCAGATGAAGTTCAATGCGGAGAAGTGTGAGGTGTTACATTTTGATAGGAGAAACATGGAAAGACAAAATAAAATAAGGGCTAAAATTCTAAAAGGGCAGAGGGACCAGGGTGTACATGTGCACAGATCATTGAAGGTAGGAGGACAGGTAGAGAGAGCAGTTAATAAAGCATATAGTATTCTGGGCTTTATTCAAAGGGGTATAGAATACAAGAGCAAGGAGGTTACGCTGAACTTATACAAGACATTAGCTAGACCTCAGTTGGAATAATGTGCAGTGGCGTCTTGGTATTGACCCTGGATTAGTAGTCCAGAGACCCAGGGTTAATGCTTTCCCGACATAGGACCATGGCAAATGGTGAAATTGGAATTCAACAAAAATCTGCAATTAAAAGTCCAAAGATAACGATTGTCGTAAAAACCCATATGATTCATTAATGTCCTTTAGGGACGGAAATCTGTCATCCTTACCTGGGAGGAGCTTCCATCAGGAACTTCCAGTTTCAGTGTCCGTCCTCCAACCTCAGAGTGTTCCTGGATGTCCATCTTCTTTCTTTACTGGTGGGTCAGTGATGTCAGGTGCCTTTTCAATCTTGCACCCAGGTATGATGGTGGGACGCCCATCATCATGCCCACTCCAGCACTGAAGATGGCGCAACCTCCTTCCCCACCAATGCAAAATTAATTATGCTGGGAACTAAAGATATGCTGCGGGATTCTTCATCGGCGGGATCCTCCGCCCCGTCGGCAACGCACCGACGCCCGAGGGTGGTGGCCTACAATGGCAAACCACATTGGCCGGCTGCGAAAACGTAGAAGCCCGCTGCCGGCGAGGGCGCACCACGCAGTAAAACGGGGCTGGTGGGACGTAGAATCCCGCCTGTGGTGTGGTTTCCCATCAGCCTCCGCAGCAGAAACCCCATCCCCTGCCCCCCCCCCCCACTCATGGGACTTTGTCCTGATGGGTGAATTCCAACATTCAATGTGATTCTGCGATTGGGCAGCACTTGTTAAACAATCCTGATTGTGCTAAGAATTACACTGAAGACCGGTTTAAGATTGTCAGTCAGCTTCGTAGTGTGGCTCACTCACACATGCTAGAAGCCACATATATTCACACACAGGATACTGTCCATTGCAGAAAGAGCATATCCAAACTCTGCATCTTTTTCAGCTAAACAGAGGTTCAGCGAACAATCATTCCCTGGTTTATGCCCCAGCATAATGCCTTGACCAATCAGTCGATCTGGGCCCATTTTGAAATTCAACAAAGCTCGGCAGCTAACTGCTCCATGCTGCATTCGCTATTGCGACGCCTCCACCAATCAGAATCTACTTGCCACCCAATCAGCACTCTCTTCTCATGCATTTTAAATTGTTGTTCCCCGTTACAGTTTTGCCATTTCTTGCGAGCTACCCTGATCGCGAGCAAGACGGAAAGCTCGGAGAGTGTGTCTCTTTCCAGCAACAGACAGATATGTTGGCATTATTGTACGGTACAGAATCAGGTTGTGAAACAAACTAACCTCCCTTTGTCGGTCATGGTTGACAGTTTTTGACTGAGCTGGTTTTATATCCAGCTGCGAATTGAATACTAATAACACTCCAGCAACCAGGGTAACTGAGTTCTAAGCCAGACACAGTTTTTCTGCGAAATCAGAATTGCCACAGGGTAACCTCAATATCAATAGCTGTTAAACAAGTCTCCATTTAAGAGTAATGGAGACAAAAATCCTGGAATCATTTAAGAAATGGTCAAAGCTGTGATGGATGGACTGTCGGCTAATTTTGGATCAATGAGCGAGGATGGACCCCAGTGACCTCTCTCATCCTGATCTATCTTATGAACTGGAGAAGGTGATACATCATCTGTATCAGACTAAACCACTGAAAATAAAAGGCCGGCAGAGAGAGAGCGAGACTGAGAGAGCTATTACCTGCTGCTGAAGCCAGCTGAAGAGGTGTTTCTGCACAGTTATCTTCCCCGGAATTAATAAGTCCACCTTCCACGTTGGCCCCAGCATCAAGCAGAAGCTGTGAGGATGAAACAAAAATAAATTTCAATGAAGAGAAACTTATTTCAATATTGAGAAATAAAAAAGAATTAGAAGTCGATTAATTTAGAGAAATGAATTCCGGGTGTATATATTTTTTCTCTTCTCACCTGCGAATGCAACCTTTTACTGTTGTACAGTTGACAGACAAGTAATAACTTTGTATATATCACTACAGTAATCATCCTTCATATTCAAACTTAATCATCCTTCATAGTCAAACTTAATTATCCTTTATGTCCAAACTTAGCCACTACTCCCAAGTAAGTCAACCACAAAGCATCTTTTAGTTGGACTCAATTCGGACCAACAAAATTTCCAGCAAGGATCATTAAATAGTAAAGTGCAGTTACTGTGTTCTGGCTGTTCCAACCCCCACCCCCAGCGTTGGTGGGCGCTGATCCGAAAGCGATGTCCCAACCCCTGCTGGCGGTTGGATCGAGTTTCACGCCTGCTTGTCAGCGGGAGGCTGTAAATGAATGTTAATGAGTCCCATTTGCCATCGGGCCCAACACCCTAATCTCTGGTCCTCCGTGATTCTCCGGTCCCCTGGCCAGGAATCACGTGGTTGGGGAATACTACAGGTCCCACCAGATGTGAGCCTGACGTGGTGGACCTCACGGTGGGCCAAGGGGTTAAGTCCTTAAGGGAGTTTCCCCAAAGTCCATTCAAAGGCCACCCCTCCCCACAATGCACAAATGACCACTGCTCCTCTACCAAACCCCCTCTCGCCCATGCCCCCTCCCCCCTAGATACCCCCTAAATAGGAGAACCCCCCCGTCAAGAGACCCTCCCTTAATAGGGGAACCACCCCACCGAATCCCCTTTATAGGGAGACTCCCATGGCACCCTGAACTGAAGGATCCTCCCCAGAGAAACCCCCTAACTAGATGGTCAACCACAGAATTACTAACAAGAGGGATGCCTCCAGAGACCCTGTACCTGAAGGACCCCCCCCCCCAGAGATTTTCTAACTAAAGGGTCTCCCCACAGAGCCCCCCTTACTAACGGGACCCCCGTCCCAGAAAAGAGCCCCCTGTCTGGAAGCAAGAGAGCAGTCCAGCCAGAGCCAGTGAAAAGAATTACAGCTGTAACACTTACCTGGAAGCTTCACGCCTCCATTCCTGGAAGGAGAACATCTGTGACATGTGTTTAAACCCCTCAGATCTATTAGCTGCAAGCCATTCATTCATTTCTAATAGTGCGCTGTGATTGACAGCTTCCACAAAACAACTGCAGCTTTGATTCATTTATCTCCCTTCATGGATGAGTGACTCTGCTGAAACCCCAATGTTTACAAAAATCAACCATATCAAAGAGCGCTAAATGAATTGCGGTCACACTTTTGGGTGATTGGAATGTACTTAGTAATTGGAATGAACTTACATCTCTTTGATGTGGTTGATGTTTGCAAACATTGGGGTTACAGTCACTGGTCCATGGAGGGAAATGAATGAAACAAGGCTATTTTGTGGAATCCGTCAATCACAGGCCACTACCGCAGGTCTTCACTATTGGGCCGCCCGCTCAAAATGGCGGCCTGATAGTGGGATTCCCTCAGGAATCCATCGTATTCCATGCAATGCATAAATTTGTATAGCAAGGGATATGGAATTGCTTCCCGATTTGCGCTCCCAAGGGGGACGTAAATCAGCAGATATTCTCCTCTGGCGGGAGAACAAAATAGTCTCCAAATGGAGAGTCTCGCCCAACATGGATGAGGACAAGCTGCAAGATTTTCTGGCACTGAACCAGAGGCCTTTGTGCAGAAGCTGAAGTTCAGGAGAGAGTTCCTCACAGAGGGTCAGGGGGTCCGCCAGAGAAATTATGTAAAGGCAGTTAGACAAGATAGCCAGGGTTCTCAGTGCCAGGGGTATAACTCCGAGGATTTAGATGCAGTGTCTTTAAAGTGCAATGACTTCATACGAACGCATCTTCAAATGCTATTTCCCACCGACTATACCACTAGCCTCAGGCCGTGCTCAATACATCAATCACCTCCTAACAATCTCTATCAAACACCACTCATATCCAACATTCATACTTTCACCTCGCCCTCACACACGCACACTGCTGCAAGCCACACTCACAAATGTTGCACATACTGCCAGCTGTTCAACCATGTCAGCCACATCATCCAAACACATTGGACCCACACTCAGTGACACCATTTCTCTCGCAGAATTTGAGGCAAAACTGGAGTTACAGCTGGTGTTGAAAGTATGGGTGAGGCACAATGGCCTGTCCTTCCCTGGTGGAGGAATCAGTGCCGGTTATCATTGGAGTGGCTATTACTGAGGGCATGGCTAGCGGCAGGACTGATACCTTTGAGAATAATCATATCTTCACACTCATTATGAACACACAATACTGGCTGCTTTATGAACTGCTCTTTCAACCTGCCCTGTCACCTTCAATGATTTATGTACACATACACCCAGGCCTACTCCTGCGCCCCCTTTTGCAGTTATGCCCATTGTTTTATATTGACTCTCCAATATTTTGCGACCAAAATGAATCACTTCACATTTCGCCACACTGAACGTCATCTGCCAGATGTCTGCCAATCTACCAACTTGTCTATGTCCTTTTGAAGTTCTGCGCTCTCCGCACTGTTCAAGTTTTGTGTCATCTGCAAATTTTGAAATTGTGCCCGGCACACCAAGGTCTAGGTTACTAATGTATATTAGAGAGAGCAAGGTGTCCAACACGGACTCCTGTGGGACTCTGATACACACCTTCCTCCAGGCCGAAACAATCCCCATTAACCATTACTGTTTCCTGTCACTTAGCCAACTTTGATCCATGGAGATGAAACAGTTGTCAGACTTACCGTATTCTAGTAAAAAGGAGCATTCAATGATCCTGTGAAGATACCTTTTTACATGAAAATCACCAATTACAAACATAAATATTGTTAAATGGCCACGTTTAGCAAATCCCATCGGTACCAAGCCCACCCAACCATTTAGTCCCGATTATCTGATACCTGAACAACAGGGATATGTCCATGCAGAACGGCAAAGGTGAGAGCGGTCCAGCGTCTGCTATCTGGGTGCATTGAAGGGTATCTCTGAATATTGCTGGGAAGCTAAGCGGAGAAGATAAAGAATTGTTCAAATGTCAGGGCCTGGTGTGAGTTTTTGAGAAATCTGATAGTTACTAATCTAAAGTTAACGAAGACTCACTGAAAGATCCAAGTTTGCAGAAGCATCAATTAACATTTGGACCATGGCTTCATCTCCAGCAGCACAGGCGCACATCAACGGTGTCATTCCCTGTGCAAATCCAGCGCAAAAAGTTGTGAGAAAAGGATTGAGTATAAACGATGCAACAATATTAGAACACACACGATACTATAACTGATTAGCAATAGTCCTGGACTTTGGACTGGCAGAGAAATTACATTTGGGTTGTAGTTACATTTTACATCTTTTATAAGCCCACAAAGGGGTTCACACCGAGAAGTGCAAAGAAACTTAGTTTATTTACAGTAACTATTATATACGTCACAAGTAGATCCCAACTGGGTCTGCCTTGCCTGTGCCTAACTGACCGGCTTTATAGACCCGACAATTAACATTGTTTTGAGGTCCTCCACCCCTTTAACAGGGGAGCTAATATTCTTCAAGGTCCACTGGGGAGTTAATTGTTCTCGCCCCATAAGGTACTTTGGGTTATAACAAGATCATGATTGTAGAAAAAATATGGGGAAAGCAACTACTTCTACTGTATGATAAGAGGATGCTGATTGGTTCACAAGTGGATTCTGATTGGTAGAGATGTTGGCATGGAGAATGCACCAGTTGATGGTGACTGACAAATAACTTCCAAACATTGTTTGAAATTTAAACCAGGCAGCATGACCCTGATTGGTCAAGGCATTGCCATGAGGAATGAGGTCAGCGAATGGCTGCCACTTATTTTGTTTAGCTGAAACAAGCCAAATGTGTGTATCTGTCCTTTCTGTCAGCAAAGAACAGGGCCCTGTATATTAATATACATAGCTTCCAGTACACACAAATACGTCACATTGCGAGCTCAGCCAACAATCTTAAATTGGTTTGTCAGGTTAATTCTTAGCACGCTGAGGACAGCATGGTGGCATAGTGGTTAGCACTGCTGCCTCACAGTCCCAGGCCTTGGTGCCTGCTTGTATGGAGTTTGCATGTTCTCTCCATATCTGTGTGGGTTTCCTCCGGGTGCTCCGGTTTCCTCCACGGTTCAAAGATGTGCAGATTAGGTGGATTGGCCATGCTAAATTGCCCCATAGTGTCCAAAGGTGAGGGTACTGGGTTGGGTGCTCTTTTGGAGCATCGGTGCAGACTTGTTGAGCCGAAAGGCTTCCATCTGCACTATAGAGATTCTATGATTCAGCAAATGGTGTCCAATCGTGGAATCACATCTAATATTGGACACTATTTTTCAAGCACTGGCTGGTTGGGAATGTTCTGTACCTTGTCCATTGTGAACAGTGACTAGGACATGCTGTTTGATATGATTCTTTGGCACATATGGCATACATACCTAGCATCACACTGACGCTGAAATAGACGCTGCCTTCAAGCCAAAAAGACATCTGCTTATCACAGAATGGATGTTGTTTGTGGGAGCTTGCTGTGCACACTACCTGCTGTGTTTCCTGCATTATAACAACAACTACACTTCATATCATTGACTTGAAAGGGTTTGGGGACAGCCTGAAGTTGTGAAAGGTGCTATACAAATTTAAGTCCCTCTTTCTTCAATTTTTCAAACACATTGAGATGTTTCTTAGAATGTTCAAAGGTACCTTGGCAAGGATGGTGTACAGCATAAATTAGAATGATCAACGGACTTATTATTGTTGCTTAGAATTCCCTTTGTACGGTGGAGATCTGAAAACAAGCGCCGTTTACCTGGTTGTCCATTGTGTCTACACCATCCAGTCCTAAGAGTTCTATGGCTTGATTCACCAAATCTGTTCTGCCGCAGCTTAACATGCGGAATCCGAGGTCTTGCTGGAACTTGGCCGTAGCAGCTTTTGCGTCGAGTCTGCGAAATGAACTGAAGCAGTCTTCAGTTCTAATAAAAAATATTATATTTGTTTGTACAGACAGCGAGTAACTCAATCCATTCAAACAGAACCTGGTATCTTTTTCATCGTTTGTACTTCCTCCCCCTTTCTTTTTCCCTGAAGATGTTGACCTCTTGTTCCATTGCGACTGGAGAGAATTCTCGTTTTATGATGGTTACTTCCGTCACTTACCCGAATGATTATTTTCCAGGTATGTTCCCGTAGTGAATTCGAAAGACATCCTTAACAGCAGAAACTTAATCCTAGCAGGCACACGAATATTCTGCCAGCAGCAGAAAGCAGACTTTTCTCTCCTTATCTCAGGGCTGAGCATATTGACCGGATTAGCGGGAGAGGAAATGTGAAAATTCGGCACAGAATCAGGGCCTGTATATCTCGGTTGCCCATTCCCTTCCTCAAGAGAACCACTGGAGAAGCTTCAATGAATTTCGATAGATTTTCCTCCTCTCCGGAGTTATTTTTGCTGGTTTATGAAACCCGGACCAGTAACCAAGAATTTTAAAAATTGCCAACAAAAAAGCAGCGGTGGAGATTCTACCCAAATGTGTTAATTTTTATTTTTTCTTTGACTGAATTTAATAAAATACAAAATATCCTTCCTAAGGTGCCGTGCCCACAGTACTCCAAGTGGGGTCAAACCAGGGATTTGTATAGCTGCAGCATAACCTCTGTACCTTTATATTCCAATCCTCTAGGTATAAAGGCTAGCATCCCATTAGCCTTTTTGATTATTTTCTGCACTTGATCCTGGCAGTTTAAGGATCTATGCCTTGAATCCCCTAGTCTCTTTGGACACCCACTATACCTAACCTTTTTCCATTTAGAAAGTACTCTGTTCTGTTTTTTTATGGTTCAAAATGGTTGACCTCGCACTACCAGGGCAGGTCAAAGGCTAGGAATTCTAGGGCAAGTTACTCACCTCCTGACTCCACCATCGTCAAGGCACAAGTCAGGAGTGTAGTGGAATATTCTTCATTTGCCTGGATGAGTGCAACTCGAACAGCTCTCACCATCCAGGACAAAGCAGCCCGCGAGATTGCTCCCCCTTCCACAAACATTCAAAACCTCCCCCGCAGATGAACAGTGGCAGCCGTGTGTACCACCTACAAGATGCACTACAGTAATTCACCAAGGTTCCTTAGACAGCACCTTCCAAACCCATGGCCGCTACCATCTAGAAGGACAAGAGCAGCAGATACCTGGGAACCCCACCACCTGGAGGTTCCGCCCCAAGTCACTCACCACCCTGACTTGGAAATATATCATCGGTCCGTCACTGGGGCAATATCGTGGAACTCCCTCCCTAACAGCACCGTGGGTGTACCTACTCCTCAAGACCTCAGCGGTTCAAGAAGGCTACTCACCACCATCTTCTGAGGGGTAACGAGGGATGGACAATAAATGCTGATATAACCAGCTTCACCCACATCCCATAAATGATTTTTTAAAAACTTGCTTACATTGAATTCCACCTGCCACAATTTTCCCCATTCATCTAGTGTGTCTATACGTCCTTGCAATGTTGTGCTATTATCTAGACTGTCTAGAATGCCACCTAATTTTGTATCATCAGCAAATTTGGATGTATGACTTTCAATTCCATCGTCCAAGTCATTAATGAATCGTGAATAATTGAGGCCCGACACAGAGCCCTGTGGTACACCACTGGTCACCACCTGCCAATTAGAGTAATTACCCTTTAACCCTTCCCTCTGTGGCCTGCCACTCAACCAATTTAATAATGGGGAAATGGCAGACATGGAGAACAATTACTTTCCCTCAGTAAGGCTGACCTTAACAGGTTGAGGCAGAGATTGTCCACGGTAAACAGGAAGTGTTGGGTGGGGTTACTGGGTTATGGGGATAGGGTGGAGGTGTGGTCCTTGGGTCGGGTGCTCTTTCCAAGAGGCGGTGCAGACTCGATGGGCCGAATGGCCTCCTTCTGCACTGTAAATTCTATGATCTCCATTTTCAGCTTTTTGTGGGCCAACATTGCTCTTGATCACCCCATTCCCTTTGTATAACTGTAACATTTCTTCTTATTGATTTTGATGTCCCTTGCAAGCTTCCTTTCATGATCCCTTTTCGCAGTTCTTATAAGCTGCTTTGTGACCCTTTGCTGGTCTTTGTATCTATCCCATTCGTCCAGATTTGGGCTATGTTTTGTATTTTCATAAGCCCTTTCTTTTAGTTTTAGGCTGTCCCTAACATCTTTAGTTGTCCATGGCCGTTTATTTTGTGAAGTGGAGTCTTTTCTAAATATTCTCCACTGATCTTCAGTCATTTGACCCATGAACAGATCTTCCCTGTTTACCGTGGACAGTTTCTGCCTCAACCTGTTAAGGTCAGCCTTCCCCAAATCTAAAATTCTAGTATCTGAATTGTGCTTTTCACTTTCAAACGCTGCAATTCAATCATGTTGTGATCACTATTTGCTAAATGTTCACGCACAGCGTGATTAAATTAGGCTCATTACTCATTACTAAATCCAATATTGCCCATACGCTTGTTGCATCTGGAAAACATTGCTGCAGGAATTGCTTCACAGCTCCAGGGTCCCAGGTTCGATTCCGGCTTGGGTCACTGTCTGTGCGGAGTCTGCACATCCTCCCCGTGTGTGCGTGGGTTTCCTCCGGGTGCTCCGGTTTCCTCCCACAGTCCAAAGATGTGCGGGTTAGGTGGATTGGCCATGATAAATTGCCCTTAGTGTCTAAAGTTGCCCTTAGTGTTGGGTGGGGTTACTGGGTTATGGGGATAGGGTGGAGGTGTTGACCTTGGGTAGGGTGCTCTTTCCAAGAGCCGGTGCAGACTTGATGGGCCGAATGGCCTCCTTCTGCACTGTAAATTCTATGATAATCTATGATGAAACTATCCTGGACACATTCTAGAAATTCACTACCTTTCTGACAGGTGCTTGTCTGCTGCTCCCAATTGATGTGTAAGTTGAAATCCCCCATTAATAATACTCTGCCTTTGCTGCACCCTTGTCTAATTTCTGCCTTTATACAATCTAACACCTCAGAACTACTCCCAGGGGGTTGATACACAACACCCATTAGTTTTAGATCCTTTTTTGTTCCACCCATGTGGTCTCCACTGGATGCTTTCCCCTCATTATATTCTCCCTCGCCATTGTGGTAGTAGTTTTTCTAATCATTCAGATCTTTCTTTTCCTCTGAATATCCAGGTCCATATTTGTCATCTAAGCAGTGTTATGTTAATCTCCATGACATCTAAGTACATTGCTCTGTTCCTTAAAACACCCAGAACATGTAAAAGCCGGATGACTCTAGAATGGTTTCTACAGATTGGAAGGTAGCTATTATAACCCCGCTATTCAAAAAGAGAGCTACAGAAAAAACAGTGAGCCTAACGTCGGTAGTAGGGAAGTTGCTAGAGTCCATTATCAAGGATTTAATAGCACAGCATTTGGAAAGCAGTGGTATCATCAGACAAAGTCAGCATGGATTTACGAAAGGGAAATCATGCTTGGCAAGTCTACTAGAATTCTTTGAAGATCTAACTTGTAGAGTTGACCAGGGAGAACCGGTGGATGTGGTTTATTTAGACTTTCAGAAGGTTTTCAACAAGGTCTCACATAGCAGATTACTGTGTAAAATTAAAACACATGGGATTGCAGGTGGTGTCTTGAGATGGGTAGAAAGCAGGAAGCAAAAAAATTAGAATAAATGGGTCTTCTTCTGACTGGCAGCAGCAGGAATCTGTGCTAGGACCCCAACTGTTCACGTTATATATTAACGAGGGATCTAAATGTATTACCTCCAAATTTGTAGATGATACAAAGTTGGATGGGAGGGTGAACTGTGAGAAGAATGCAGAGACGGATTTGGGTAGGCTGAGCGAGTGGGGCATATACATGGCAGATACAGTATAATGTGGATAAATGTGAGGTTATCTGCTTCGGTAGCAAAAATAGGAAGGCAGATTATTATTTGAATGGGTGTAAATTGAGAGAGTTGAATACTCAGCGAGACCTTGGTGTCCTTGTGCATCAGTCGCTGAAAGTAAACGCGCAGGTACAGCCGGCAGTAAAGAAGGCAAATGGTATGTTGTCCTTCATAGTGAGAGGATTTGTGTATAGGAATAGAGATGTTTTACTGCAATTGTATAGGGCATTGGTGAGGCCACACCTGGAGTATTGTGAGCAGTTTTGGTGTCCTTATCTGAGGAAGGATGTTCTTGCTATGGAGGGAGTGTAGAGAAGGTTTACCAGGTTGATTTCCTGGGATGGCGGGACTGTCCTGTGAGGAGAGACTACATTGGTTAAGAATATTTTCATTGGAATTTAGGAAAGTAAGAGGGGATCTAACAGAATTAGACAGGATAGATTTACAAAGAGTGTTCTCGATGGTGCGGGGTCAAGAACTAGGGGTCACAGTTTCAGGATAAGGGGTAAACCATTTAGGACTGAGGTGAGGAGAAATTTCTTCATCCAGAGAGTGGTGAATCTGCGGAATTCACTACCACAAGAAAGTAGTTGAGGCCAAAACTTTGTGTCATTTAAAGAGGGAATTAGATATAGCTCTTGGGGCCAAAGGGATCAAGGGATATAGGGGGTAGGCGGGATCAGAGTATTGAACTTGATGATCAGCCATGATCATAATGAATGGCGGAGCAGACTCGATGGGCCGAGTGGCCTAATTCTACTCCTATGTCTAATAGATCAAGGGACATAGGGGGAAGGCGGGATCAGAGTATTAACTTAATGATCAATCATGAACATAATGTATGATGGAGCAGGCTTGAAGGGCCGAATGGCCTCCTCCTGCTTCTATTTTCTATGTATGACTCCTCCCCTACACCTCCGCCCACATGACAGGTTAACTTTCAATAAGAATCACACATACTTCAGTTGCCGTGGTTCACAATCCAGCCCTGGCAGCAGTAAACGGGCTGTCTGTCTCACATCATCACTGTCGACAGTTAAACTGCGGCGATGCTCAGCGTGAGTGATGGCTACTCTCATCCACTCCATTAGGGGAGGCAGCAATATGAACGGCCTAATGGAAAGCAGAAAAGAAAAGCTGATTAATAAAGTGTCGTGAAACCAATTTAAACAATCACAGAACTCACCCTCAAACAGGACAATGCATCAGGCAGACCAGAGATGGGAGTACTGTGTCCAGTTTTGGTCACTGAGACACAGGGGAGCGATAGATGTGTGCACTGTAGTTCAGAGATAGATTATCAGGTTGATCTCTAACATCAGATGCTTGAGGTATAAACAGCAATTGGAAAAACCTGCATTTCAGACTCAAATGAGGTATAAAACACCTACTACAACTGCAACTTATACAAACCACTATATAAACCACTATATAAACCACTGTATAAACTGAAACTTACATAAACTGCAACTTATATAAACCACTATATAAACCACAACTTGTTTAAACCACCATATAAACCTCAATTTATGTAAACCACAATATAAGTTGCAGCTGTTTAAACCACTATATAAATCACAACTTATATACACCACTATATAAACTGCATCTTGTATAAACCACTATGTGAAATTTATATACTGCAACTTATGTAAACCACTATTAAAATGATATAAACTGCAACATATATAAACTACAAAATAAACTATATAAACTGCAACTTATATAAATCACTATATCAACTATATAAATGCAACTTATATAAACCACTATATATACTGTATAAAATGCAATTTATATAAATCTGCAAGTTATATTATCCACTATGCAAACTATTGTTAGGGAAATAAAGGTGGTTTTAAGGGCTTTATATTTGGATTGGTAATCATTAGAAATAAGGTATAGTTTTAAGTGGGTTTAGTTTAATGTTTTTGCCTGGAAGGGTAAAACCGATAGTTAGATTCATGCTGCATAAAGATGTGTGTATGTGTGGGGGTTTGTTTCAAATCCAACAATGATTCTATTGTTCTTAGAGAGGGCTACGGTGTTAAGAATAAACAAACAAGCAGTAGTTGCTCAGCAACTCGGGCCTTGTAAGATAGAGAAGCTTTTTAAGTTTTACTTTAGCTAGTTTGATTGCCGTTGGAGATAGGTAGAGAGAGAAAGCAGTTCTCATAGTTCTGCTAGAGGCAGCTGGTTTTAGAAAGCTAGAGAGGGAACATCTCTCATAGCCTTGCTGGAAGAAAAGTCATACTATGGTGTGTGATTCAGAAAACCGGTGGCAAAAATCAAAAGTCTCAGCAGGTCACCTGAAGGCCCTCCCCTGATGCTCCGCCTCCAATGGGCCGAGTTCACGACGGCGCGGTTCACTCATGGTCTCAGCCGTGCGGGAACCCGGTGTGGCGGCTACGGACTATGTCCAGCGCCGCCACAGTCGGCCGGGAGCCGTGCTGCTGGTCTGGGTGGGCTTCCGCCAGGTCTAGGGGGACTGGTGGGAGATGCCCTGGGGATGGCGAGGGGGTAGCCTAGGGGGGCACTATCTGGCAGGTCAGGTTCACGCACGGCCGGCGCCATGTTTTATGGCGCGACCGCTGTAGATCGGCACCGTGTGCATGTGCGGGCACGGACCCGGCTATTCTCCAGCCATTTATTTTCTGGAGACAAAGGGTTTTACGCGGGGCGGCTGCTTGCTCCTCACCGGTTGCAGCATCGGTGAGGGGGCGCCGTTGATTTTGTCCACAGATCCTCCGTACGTAGCCTCAGAATCGGAAAATCTGGCCCCACGGTCTCACGCTGGAGCTGAATTGCACCTCATTGCGCTTTCACCATGGAAATTTATGCATGGCAAGAATTGTGAGGGTTTCCCAAAGGAAATCTGCTATCAGGCCGCCATTTTCACCTCTGGCAGTACAATTTAGCCCCCCACCCCAGGATCTTCTGAGTCCCCCACCTCCTGCCCAATCCACACCCACCCAGACCTCAAAATAAAGAGATATCCCCCAGAGACTCCTTAAATAAAACAATTCCCAGAGATTCCCTAAATATGGAGAACCTCAAAGAGACCCGCAGAATACGGGGATCCCTCCACAGACAACCCCCTCCCCCCAGAAAATGGAGACCCCACATAGCTCTCCAGAATATGGAGACCCCCAGACCGCCACCCCCCAGAATATGAACCCCCCCCCCCCTCCCACAGACCCCTCACAAGGGAGACCCTGTCAGGATTCCCACCAGAAGTGAGACTCCTGTCTGGAGGCAGTCCAGACACAGTGAATAAAATCACTGTTTTAACATTCACCTGGCCTGCCTCACCCAGGCATAGGAGGCACCACCTGTCAATTCCTGGAAAGAGAAAACCAGTCAGCTGAGTTTAAACTCCCTCAGATCTTTGAGCTGCAAGCCATTCATTCAGTTTTCTTTGATATTGATATAATTAGGCTGTAATTAAAGCCTCAAGATCGAGTGAGTCAGAAGTGTTCCAAGTTTTTGACAACTCCTGGACCACTTCAAACAGAATTAAGTACTTTCCAAGCACTTCCCGATTGAGTGATTTTGAAGTGGTCAGCTAGAAATTGACAGCAATCGATTCAGTTTAAAGTGGTCCACGAGCTGTCAATAAAAACTTGATGTCTCGAAACAACACTTCAGAGTTACTCAACCGTGAAAGAATATGAATGGAACAATGGGGAGTGTGTAAGCTGTTAATCACAGCCTAGTAAATTCAATATCAAAGAGAATTGAATGAATGACTGGCAGATCAAAGGTCTGAGGGGGTTTAAACATAGCTGACTGTTTTTCTCTTTCCAGGAATTGACAGATGCCTCTGCTGGGGGAGGGGGGACGGGACTTCCTGACAGGGGCATCTCCTCTGGAGAGCTTATTCACAAGGCCCCAGGTCCTTCCCAGTGTAACACAGTGGCTCTGGACCCAGAATCACAAAACTGCTCTCGTGCAGAAGGAGGCTGTTTGGGTATTATGTCTGCCCTGGCTCTCAAAATGTGTATCATGACCTCGTGCCATTCCGCTGCCTTTTCCCAATAACCCTGCAAATTGTTCCATTCTAAGGCCCTCTTGAATGCCTCAATCAAACCTGCCTCCACCGCACCTCCAGGCAGCCCGTTCCAGGTCCGGACCACTCGTTGCGTGAAAAAGTTTTTCTCGCAGCACATTTGCTTCTTTCGAAATTCACTTGAAATCTCTGCCCTCTTGTTCTTTCTGTCAGACAGTTTCTCCCTGTCTACTCTGTCATGACTTTGAACATCTCTATTAAATCTCCCCTTAGCCTTCTTCTCTCCCGACCTCTCCAATCCATCCTCATCACAGCCGTTTCTCATCCCCGGAACCATTCTTGTAAACCTTTTCTGCACTCCCTCCAATGTGTTCCTACAGTGTGCCGCCCAGAACTGCACGCAATAATCCAGCTGAGGTCTAACCCGTGTCTTGTATACGTTCAGCATAACCTCCCTGCTCTTGTGTTCTTTGACCTTTTTAACAAAGCCCAGAATACTATATACTTTATTAACTGCTCTCTCCGCCTGTCCTGCTGCCTTCAGTTGCTCCTCCAGTGCAACGCCGCAGCATCGGGGGAGTGAAGTCATGCACTAGCTCCGGTAAACCGAGAAAGTTTAAATGTCTCAGCCACTTTGAGAAGCCACGAGGAAGGTAAGTGTATGAGGGGGTTGGACAAGTTGGGTGTGGGAGTGGGCCAGTGGTCCAGGGCGGTGGCAGAGTAGTCGGTAGTCGGGGGGTCTGAGAGGGTAGCTGGGGGCTGGGGAGGATAAACAGGGGGTTCTGGGTAGGTGCACTGCTAGGGGCGGGTGGTAGTCAGTGGGGTATGGAGTTAGTTGGAGGGTGGGGAATGAAGTTCCTCAGGATAGTGCCCGAGGACCAACGATCTTCAGCTACTTCATCATTGACCTTCGCTCAATCATAAGGGCAGAAGTGGGGATGTTTGCTGATGACTGCACAATGTTAATCACTGTTCTTGACTTCTCAAATACTGAAGCAGTCCATTTATAAACGCAGCAAGGTGTGGACAATCGCTGACAAGCTACATTCGCGCCACACAAGTGCCAGGCAATGACCATCTCCAACAAGAGAGGATCTAACTACCGCCCCATAACATTCTATGACATCACCATCACTGAATGCCCCAATATCAACATCCTGGGGGTTTCCATTGATCAGAAACTGAACTGCACTATCCATATTAATACGGTGGCTACCAGGGCATATCAAATAGGAATTCTACAGCGAGTAACTCGCCTCCTAACCCCACAAACCCTGTCCACCACCTTCAAGGCACAAGTCAGGAGTGTACTGAAATACTCTCCACTTGCATGGATGAGTACAGCTCCAACAACATTCAAGAAGCTCAACACCATCCAGGACAAAGCAGCCCGCTTGAATGCTCCTCCTTCCACAAACATTCAAACCCTCCAACATGGATGCACAGTAGCAGCCGTGTGTACCAGCTGCAAAATGCAACTTACCAAAGCGCCTTAGTCAGCACCTTCCACAACCCATGACCACTACCATCTAGAGGGACAAGGGCAACAGATACATGGGAACACCATTACTTGCAAGTTCCCCTCCAAGCCACACACCATCCAGACTTGGAAATATATCAGCATTTCTTCACTGTCACTGGGTCAAAATCCTGGAATTCCCTCCCCAACAGCACTGTGGGTGTACCTACACCACGTGGACTGCAGCGGTTTAAGAAGGCAGCTCACCGCCACCTTCCTCGGGGCAATGATCTGCTCTTCCCCTCCCCACCACAAATAAATGCATCCGCCTCACCCCATGGGGTTTCCACTAGGGCCAGCCCCTGGCTTCACCCCAGCACAGGTTGGCATTGCCAGGTGGCCAACCTGGACAGGTCCCTCTGCCATCCCCGCCCCTCCCCGGGGGCCTCTCCTTACCTCTGCGCTGCCAGACAGAGCGCCTTGTGAGGCAGCACGGTAGCACAGTGGGTAGCACTGTTGCTTCACAGCACCTGGGACCTGGGTTCGATTCCCGGCTTGGCTCACTGTCTGTGTGGAGTCTGCATGTTCTCCCCGTGTCTGTGTGGGTTTCCTCCGGGAGCTCCGGCTTCCTCCCACTAATCCCGAAAGACGTGCTGTTAGGTAATTTGGACATTCTGAATTCTCCCTCCGTGTACCTGAACAGGTGCTGGAATGTGGCGACTAGGGGCTTTTCACTGTAACTTCATTGTAATGTAAGCGTACTTGTGACAATAAAGATTATTATTATTATATTGACTGCTTCTCCTTTGGCCAAAAGCTGGTGTAAACCTGGCCAATGCGATGTCACATGAGCGAGTTAAGAATATTTAGTAAAGGGGGGAGGAGTTGAATCATGTGACGGCGGGGGCCGGTTAGAGATATTTGAATCAATGGAAATCTATTCAAATGAGGTTCTTGCCCTTTGTGGGCGTGGGCATCGTGATGTCGGCAGTGAGGGGCGGGAATAATCAGGAAGCGCGATCTCTCCGGAGGGAATCTCACTTTCCGATTCTCGTGGGACTTTCCGCCTGCGTCCCCGAACCCGCGCAAACCTAGTGGGGGCTCAAAATCTCCTCCTGTGATTGAAAGGATTTTGGAAGTATCTTTTTTATTAGGTTTGCCTAATTCGTACTTGTTCGGAAATCACCCGAAGTACTTCATAAAAACAGATGCTGCAACCAGAATTGTGGATTGACAGAGAAATCCGGTCACCTTGGAGGAGAATGAAATTGTCTTGGGTGCAAAATGTTCATCCGAATTGAGCTCCGATAATAGCTCTCCATCCGAAACCTTTCTCTGTCTTTCCTCTTTCAAGACGTCGATCAACTTTTGTGCATTTCCGGCATTTTCAGATATTATTTAATCCGAAGCAACTCTCTTCATGGAGCTGCAATACCACCGGCTGCGGATTCACCTCCTCTTTGATTAAGCCCAACCACTATGTTTTCCAAACGTTCAACAATACGCTTGCATCCTCAAAAGAGTTCCCAGAATTCTCGGGAATCCCATGGAGGATTTTCCGAGGTTATTGAAGGTGAATAACGAGTCTATGAACAATACCGCCAGGAAGCTGAGGCAGTCAGATGTGTCCCTTGGCAGAGCCCACTCTTTGTGTCGCTTGTTTACAGAGACAGATTAGATTTTTTTCTATGTTTGGAACGCAACCCATTGTGCAAACTTTAAATGGCTTTTCCCAAGGAAAAGGTAACGTTTGGCAGCTGGCGCGTGCATTTTAATTCAATAAAGGAAGAAAAAGAGGATATTAGCAAATTAATGACACAAAAAGAGCCAGTCCAAAAATACCCGGGTCACTCCAGGAGACGGTCACACTATTCACTCCAATAAAAGGCAAGTGTCGTTTTTTTCTCCGACTTTGACTGAATCAACAAGGATGAAGTGGAAATGAAAGACTTGGGATGACGAGGGTCGGTATCTCTGAGCTGAACATTTTTCAAAATAACCTGGGCATACAACCAGGCAGGTATATTACAAGTACAAATTCTGGATTTGGAATTGGAAAAGAGTATTTTTGTGTGCTATTGGGGGATTAAAACTATGCAGTTTGACAGCAACTCCCAATGTGCCAAAGCATTCATATAAAATCCATACGGGTCCGGATTTTCGCTCCCGGATCGGATGCCCAAAGCCGAGAGAATCTCGGCTCCGTGCCCAAAATTTAAAAATAAATAATAAAACAGATTGCTCCAGACCTCACCCCTTCACCCTCCAAACACTCACCATCCCACATCCATGTCAACCCATGGCACCGCATGCACTGTACCCACCGCCCACAGTCTTCCATACCCTCCATGCCAAGCTATGCTCCTCTGCACACCCTCACTGCACTTTATATCCCTGGGCCTACTCAGTGCCAACACATGTCCCCAATCCACCTCCCTTTTCCCATTGTCCCTACCATGCCAACTCATCCATCACGGGCATAGCTCAGGACTCATACAGAGATGAGATAAGCATAGAACTATAAGAATGCAAGTGATTGGCACTCGCCATCCTGAGAGACGCCTAATGGGCAGCTGCTGACTCTCAAACTCACACTGCCAATTCACGTTCATGATTGGCAGAGGGGGGCGTTGTGTTTGGGCCGTTGCACTTCACAAATGAATTCACCAAACACTTTGACTTTTCCAAATGGAGCGAGCTCAGTCCGGGTGGAGAGCTCAGACCGAGAGGAGAGCTTAGTCCGAGAGGAGAGAGCTCAGTCCGAGTGGAGAGCTCTGTCCGAAAGGAGAGAGCTTAGTCCGAGAGGAGAGCTCAGTCCGAGAGGAGAGCTCAGTCCGAGAGGAGAGCTCAGTCCGAGAGGAGAGAGCTCAGTCCGAGAGGAGAGAGCTCAGTCCGAGAGGAGAGAGCTCAGTCCGAGAGGAGAGCTCAGTCCGAGAGGAGAGAGCTCAGTCCGAGTGGGGAGCTCAGTCCGAGAGGAGAGAGCTTAGTCCGAGAGGAGAGCTCAGTCCGAGAGGAGAGCTCAGTCCGAGAGGAGAACTCAGTCCGAGAGGAGAGAGCTCAGTCCGAGAGGAGAGAGCTCAGTCCGAGAGGAGAGCTCAGTCCGAGAGGAGAGCTCAGACCGAGAGGAGAGCTCAGTCCGAGAGGAGAGAGCTCAGTCCGAGTGGAGAGCTCTGTCCGAAAGGAGAGAGCTTAGTCCGAGAGGAGAGCTCAGTCCGAGAGGAGAGCTCAGTCCGAGAGGAGAGCTCAGTCCGAGAGGAGAGAGCTCAGTCCGAGAGGAGAGAGCTCAGTCCGAGAGGAGAGAGCTCAGTCCGAGAGGAGAGCTCAGTCCGAGAGGAGAGAGCTCAGTCCGAGTGGGGAGCTCAGTCCGAGAGGAGAGAGCTTAGTCCGAGAGGAGAGCTCAGTCCGAGAGGAGAGCTCAGTCCGAGAGGAGAACTCAGTCCGAGAGGAGAGAGCTCAGTCCGAGAGGAGAGAGCTCAGTCCGAGAGGAGAGAGCTCAGTCCGAGAGGAGAGCTCAGTCCGAGAGGAGAGCTCAGTCCGAGAGGAGAGAGCTCAGTCCGAGTGGAGAGCTCAGTCCGAGAGGAGAGAGCCCAGTCCGAGTGGAGAGCTCAGTCCGAGAGGAGAGCACAGTCCGAGAGGAGAGAGCTCAATCCGAGTGGAGAGCTCAGTCCGAGTGGAGAGCTCAGTCCGAGTGGAGAGAGCTCAGTCCGAGTGGAGAGCTCAGTCCGAGTGGAGAGAGCTCAGTCCGAGTGGAGAGAGCTCAGTCCGAGTGGAGAGCTCAGTCCGAGTGGAGAGCTCAGTCCGAGTGGAGAGCTCAATCCGAGTGGAGAGCTCAGTCCGAGTGGAGAGAGCTCAGTCCGAGTGGAGAGAGCTCAGTCCGAGAGGAGAGCTCAGTCCGAGTGGAGAGCTCAATCCGAGTGGAGAGCTCAGTCCGAGTGGAGAGCTCAGTCCGAGTGGAGAGCTCAGTCCGAGTGGAGAGAGCTGAGTCTGAGTGGAGAGCTCAGTCCGAGTGGAGAGAGCTCAGTCCGAGTGGAGAGAGCTCAGTCCGAGTGGAGAGAGCTCAGTCCGAGTGGAGAGAGCTCAGTCCGAGAGGAGAGCTCAGTCCAAGAGGAGATTTCAGTCCGAGTGGAGAGCTCAGTCCGAGAGGAGAGCTCAGTCCGAGTGGAGAGCGCAGTCTGAGTGGAGAGCTCAGTCCGAGTGGAGAGCTCAGTACGAGTGGAGAGAGTTCAGTCCGAGAGGAGAGAGAGTCCGAGTGGAGAGAGCTCAGTCCGAGTGGAGAGAGCTCAGTCCGAGAGGAGAGAGAGTCTGAGTGGAGAGAGCTCAGTCCGAGTGGAGAGCTCAGTCCGAGAGGAGAGAGCTCAGTCCGAGTGGAGAGCTCAGTCCGAGTGGAGAGCTCAGTCCGAGAGGAGAGAGAGTCTGAGTGGAGAGAGCTCAGTCCGAGAGGAGAGTTCAGTCCGAGTGGAGAGCTCAGTCCGAGTAGAGAGCTCAGTCCAAGTGGAGAGCTCAGTCCGAGTGGAGAGCTCAGTCCGAGAGGAGAGCTCAGTCCGAGTGGAGAGTTCAGTCCGAGAGGAGAGCTCAGTCCGAGTGGAGAGAGCTCAGTCCGAGTGGAGAGCTCAGTCCGAGTGGAGAGCTCTGTCCGAGAGGAGAGCTCAGTCCGAGAGGAGAGAGAGTCTGAGTGGAGAGAGCTCAGTCCGAGAGGAGAGTTCAGTCCGAGTGGAGAGTTCAGTCCAAGTGGAGAGCTCAGTCCGAGAGGAGAGCTCAGTCCGAGTAGAGAGCTCAGTCCAAGTGGAGAGCTCAGTCCGAGTGGAGAGCTCAGTCCGAGAGGAGAGCTCAGTCCGAGTGGAGAGTTCAGTCCGAGAGGAGAGCTCAGTCCGAGTGGAGAGAGCTCAGTCCGAGTGGAGAGCTCAGTCCGAGTGGAGAGCTCTGTCCGAGAGGAGAGTTCAGTCCGAGTGGAGAGTTCAGTCCGAGAGGAGAGCTCAGTCCGAGTGGAGAGCTCAGTCCGAGTGGAGAGCTCAGTCCGAGAGGAGAGCTCAGTCCGAGTGGAGAGCGCAGTCTGAGTGGAGAGCTCAGTCCGAGTGGAGAGCTCAGTACGAGTGGAGAGAGTTCAGTCCGAGAGGAGAGAGAGTCCGAGTGGAGAGAGCTCAGTCCGAGTGGAGAGAGCTCAGTCCGAGAGGAGAGAGAGTCCGAGTGGAGAGAGCTCAGTCCGAGTGGAGAGAGCTCAGTCCGAGAGGAGAGAGAGTCTGAGTGGAGAGAGCTCAGTCCGAGTGGAGAGAGCTCAGTCCTAGAGGAGAGAGCTCAGTCCGAGTGGAGAGAGCTCAGTCCGAGAGGAGAGTTCAGTCCGAGTGGAGAGTTCAGTCCAAGTGGAGAGCTCAGTCCGAGAGGAGAGCTCAGTCCGAGTAGAGAGCTCAGTCCAAGTGGAGAGCTCAGTCCGAGTGGAGAGCTCAGTCCGAGAGGAGAGCTCAGTCCGAGTGGAGAGAGCTCAGTCGGAGAGGAGGGAGCTCAGTCCGAGTGGAGAGAGCTCAGTCCGAGTGGAGAGCTCAGTCCGAGTGGAGAGCTCAGTTCGAGTGGAGAGCTCAGTCCGAGTGGAGAGAGCTCAGTCCGAGTGGATAGAGCTCAGTCCGAGTGGAGAGCTCAGTTCGAGTGGAGAGTTCAGTCCGAGTGGAGAGCTCACTCCGAGTGGAGAGCTCAGTTCGAGTGGCGAGCTCAGTCCGAGTGGAGAGAGCTCAGTCCGAGAGCTGAGAGAGTCTGAGTGCAGAGAGCTCAGTCCGAGCGGAGAGCGTTCAGTCCGAGTGGAGAGAGGTCAGTCCGAGTGGAGAGCTCAGTCCGAGTGGAGAGCTCAGTTCGAGTGGAGAGCTCAGTCCGAGTGGAGAGAGCTCAGTCCGAGAGCTGAGAGAGTCTGAGTGCAGAGAGCTCAGTCCGAGCGGAGAGCGTTCAGTCCGAGTGGAGAGCTCAGTCCTAGTCGAGAGCTCAGTCCGAGTGGAGAGCTCAGTCCGAGTGGAGAGAGCTCAGTCCGAGTGGAGAGAGAGTCTGAGTGGAGAGAGCTCAGTCCGAGTGGAGAGCTCAGTCCTAGAGGAGAGCTCAGTCCGAGAGGAGAGAGCTCAGTCCGAGTGGAGAGCTCAGTCCGAGTGGAGAGCACAGTCCGAGTGGAGAGCTCAGTCCGAGTGGAGAGCTCAGTCCGAGAGGAGAGCTCAGTCCGAGAGGAGAGTTCAGTCCGAGTGGAGAGTTCAGTCCAAGTGGAGAGCTCAGTCCGAGAGGAGAGCTCAGTCCGAGTAGAGAGCTCAGTCCAAGTGGAGAGCTCAGTCCGAGTGGAGAGCTCAGTCCGAGAGGAGAGCTCAGTCCGAGTGGAGAGTTCAGTCCGAGAGGAGAGCTCAGTCCGAGTGGAGAGAGCTCAGTCGGAGAGGAGGGAGCTCAGTCCGAGTGGAGAGAGCTCAGTCCGAGTGGAGAGCTCAGTCCGAGTGGAGAGCTCAGTTCGAGTGGAGAGCTCAGTCCGAGTGGAGAGCTCAGTTCGAGAGGAGAGCTCAGTCCGAGTGGAGAGCTCAGTTCGAGTGGAGAGTTCAGTCCGAGTGGAGAGCTCAGTCCGAGTGGAGAGCTCAGTTCGAGTGGAGAGCTCAGTCCGAGTGGAGAGAGCTCAGTCCGAGAGCTGAGAGAGTCTGAGTGCAGAGAGCTCAGTCCGAGCGGAGAGCGTTCAGTCCGAGTGGAGAGCTCAGTTCGAGTGGAGAGAGCTCAGTCCGAGTGGAGAGAGCTCAGTCCGAGTGGAGAGAGCTCAGTCCGAGAGGAGAGAGCTCAGTCCGAGTGGAGAGAGAGTCCAAGTGGAGAGAGCTCAGTCCGAGTGGAGAGCTCAGTCCGAGTGGAGAGCTCAGTTCGAGTGGAGAGAGCTCAGTCCGAGAGCTGAGAGAGTCTGAGTGCAGAGAGCTCAGTCCGAGCGGAGAGCGTTCAGTCCGAGTGGAGAGAGCTCAGTCCGAGGGGAGAGAGCTCAGTCCGAGTGGAGAGAGCTCAGTCCGAGTGGAGAGAGCTCAGTCCGAGAGGAGAGAGCTCAGTCCGAGTGGAGAGAGAGTCCGAGTGGAGAGAGCTCAATCCGAGTGGAGAGCTCAGTCCGAGAGGAGAGCTCAGTCCGAGTGGAGAGCTCAGTCCGAGTGGAGAGAGCTCAGTCGGAGAGGAGGGAGCTCAGTCCGAGTGGAGAGAGCTCAGTCCGAGTGGAGAGCTCAGTCCGAGTGGAGAGCTCAGTCCGAGTGGAGAGAGCTCAGTCCGAGTGGATAGAGCTCAGTCCGAGTGGAGAGCTCAGTTCGAGTGGAGAGTTCAGTCCGAGTGGAGAGCTCACTCCGAGTGGAGAGCTCAGTTCGAGTGGCGAGCTCAGTCCGAGTGGAGAGAGCTCAGTCCGAGAGCTGAGAGAGTCTGAGTGCAGAGAGCTCAGTCCGAGCGGAGAGCGTTCAGTCCGAGTGGAGAGAGGTCAGTCCGAGTGGAGAGCTCAGTCCGAGTGGAGAGCTCAGTTCGAGTGGAGAGCTCAGTCCGAGTGGAGAGAGCTCAGTCCGAGAGCTGAGAGAGTCTGAGTGCAGAGAGCTCAGTCCGAGCGGAGAGCGTTCAGTCCGAGTGGAGAGCTCAGTCCTAGTCGAGAGCTCAGTCCGAGTGGAGAGCTCAGTCCGAGTGGAGAGAGCTCAGTCCGAGTGGAGAGAGAGTCTGAGTGGAGAGAGCTCAGTCCGAGTGGAGAGCTCAGTCCTAGAGGAGAGCTCAGTCCGAGAGGAGAGAGCTCAGTCCGAGTGGAGAGCTCAGTCCGAGTGGAGAGCACAGTCCGAGTGGAGAGCTCAGTCCGAGTGGAGAGCTCAGTCCGAGAGGAGAGCTCAGTCCGAGAGGAGAGTTCAGTCCGAGTGGAGAGTTCAGTCCAAGTGGAGAGCTCAGTCCGAGAGGAGAGCTCAGTCCGAGTAGAGAGCTCAGTCCAAGTGGAGAGCTCAGTCCGAGTGGAGAGCTCAGTCCGAGAGGAGAGCTCAGTCCGAGTGGAGAGTTCAGTCCGAGAGGAGAGCTCAGTCCGAGTGGAGAGAGCTCAGTCGGAGAGGAGGGAGCTCAGTCCGAGTGGAGAGAGCTCAGTCCGAGTGGAGAGCTCAGTCCGAGTGGAGAGCTCAGTTCGAGTGGAGAGCTCAGTCCGAGTGGAGAGCTCAGTTCGAGAGGAGAGCTCAGTCCGAGTGGAGAGCTCAGTTCGAGTGGAGAGTTCAGTCCGAGTGGAGAGCTCAGTCCGAGTGGAGAGCTCAGTTCGAGTGGAGAGCTCAGTCCGAGTGGAGAGAGCTCAGTCCGAGAGCTGAGAGAGTCTGAGTGCAGAGAGCTCAGTCCGAGCGGAGAGCGTTCAGTCCGAGTGGAGAGCTCAGTTCGAGTGGAGAGAGCTCAGTCCGAGTGGAGAGAGCTCAGTCCGAGTGGAGAGAGCTCAGTCCGAGAGGAGAGAGCTCAGTCCGAGTGGAGAGAGAGTCCAAGTGGAGAGAGCTCAGTCCGAGTGGAGAGCTCAGTCCGAGTGGAGAGCTCAGTTCGAGTGGAGAGAGCTCAGTCCGAGAGCTGAGAGAGTCTGAGTGCAGAGAGCTCAGTCCGAGCGGAGAGCGTTCAGTCCGAGTGGAGAGAGCTCAGTCCGAGGGGAGAGAGCTCAGTCCGAGTGGAGAGAGCTCAGTCCGAGTGGAGAGAGCTCAGTCCGAGAGGAGAGAGCTCAGTCCGAGTGGAGAGAGAGTCCGAGTGGAGAGAGCTCAATCCGAGTGGAGAGCTCAGTCCGAGAGGAGAGCTCAGTCCGAGTGGAGAGAGCTCAGTCGGAGAGGAGGGAGCTCAGTCCGAGTGGAGAGAGCTCAGTCCGAGAGGACAGTTCAGTCCGAGTGGAGAGTTCAGTCCAAGTGGAGAGAGCTCAGTCGGAGAGGAGGGAGCTCAGTCCGAGTGGAGAGAGCTCAGTCCGAGAGGAGAGTTCAGTCCGAGTGGAGAGTTCAGTCCAAGTGGAGAGCTCAGTCCGAGAGGAGAGCTCAGTCCGAGTAGAGAGCTCAGTCCAAGTGGAGAGCTCAGTCCGAGTGGAGAGCTCAGTCCGAGAGGAGAGCTCAGTCCGAGTGGAGAGTTCAGTCCGAGTGGAGAGCTCAGTCCGAGAGGAGAGCTCAGTCCGAGTGGAGAGAGCTCAGTCCGAGTGGAGAGAGCTCAGTCCGAGTGGAGAGCTCAGTCCGAGTGGAGAGCTCAGTTCGAGTGGAGAGCTCAGTCCGAGTGGAGAGCTCAGTCCGAGTGGAGTGCTCAGTCCGAGTGGATAGAGCTCAGTCCGAGTGGAGAGCTCAGTTCGAGTGGAGAGTTCAGTCCGAGTGGAGAGCTCAGTCCGAGTGGAGAGCTCAGTTCGAGTGGCGAGCTCAGTCCGAGTGGAGAGAGCTCAGTCCGAGAGCTGAGAGAGTCTGAGTGCAGAGAGCTCAGTCCGAGCGGAGAGCGTTCAGTCCGAGTGGAGAGAGCTCAGTCCGAGTGGAGAGCTCAGTCCGAGTGGAGAGCTCAGTTCGAGTGGAGAGCTCAGTCCGAGTGGAGAGAGCTCAGTCCGAGAGCTGAGAGAGTCTGAGTGCAGAGAGCTCAGTCCGAGCGGAGAGCGTTCAGTCCGAGTGGAGAGAGCAGCTCAGTCCGAGTGGAGAGAGAGTCTGAGTGGAGAGAGCTCAGTCCGAGTGGAGAGCTCAGTCCTAGAGGAGAGCTCAGTCCGAGAGGAGAGCTCAGTCCGAGTGGAGAGCTCAGTCCGAGAGGAGAGTTCAGTCCGAGAGGAGAGCTCAGTCCGAGAGGAGAGTTCAGTCCGAGTGGAGAGTTCAGTCCAAGTGGAGAGCTCAGTCCGAGAGGAGAGCTCAGTCCGAGTAGAGAGCTCAGTCCAAGTGGAGAGCTCAGTCCGAGTGGAGAGCTCAGTCCGAGAGGAGAGCTCAGTCCGAGAGGAGAGCTCAGTCCGAGTGGAGAGAGCTCAGTCCGAGTGGAGAGCTCAGTCCGAGTGGAGAGCTCAGTCCGAGAGGAGAGTTCAGTCCGAGTGGAGAGTTCAGTCCGAGTGGAGAGCTCAGTCCGAGAGGAGAGCTCAGTCCGAGAGGAGAGTTCAGTCCGAGTGGAGAGTTCAGTCCAAGTGGAGAGCTCAGTCCGAGAGGAGAGCTCAGTCCGAGTAGAGAGCTCAGTCCAAGTGGAGAGCTCAGTCCGAGTGGAGAGCTCAGTCCGAGAGGAGAGCTCAGTCCGAGTGGAGAGTTCAGTCCGAGTGGAGAGTTCAGTCCGAGTGGAGAGCTCAGTCCGAGAGGAGAGCTCAGTCCGAGTGGAGAGAGCTCAGTCGGAGAGGAGGGAGCTCAGTCCGAGTGGAGAGAGCTCAGTCCGAGAGGAGAGCTCAGTCCGAGTGGAGAGAGCTCAGTCGGAGAGGAGGGAGCTCAGTCCGAGTGGAGAGAGCTCAGTCCGAGTGGAGAGCTCAGTCCGAGTGGAGTGCTCAGTTCGAGTGGAGAGCTCAGTCCGAGTGGAGAGAGCTCAGTCCGAGTGGATAGAGCTCAGTCCGAGTGGAGAGCTCAGTTCGAGTGGAGAGTTCAGTCCGAGTGGAGAGCTCAGTCCGAGTGGAGAGCTCAGTTCGAGTGGAGAGCTCAGTCCGAGTGGAGAGAGCTCAGTCCGAGAGCTGAGAGAGTCTGAGTGCAGAGAGCTCAGTCCGAGCGGAGAGCGTTCAGTCCGAGTGGAGAGAGCTCAGTCCGAGTGGAGAGCTCAGTCCGAGTGGAGAGCTCAGTTCGAGTGGAGAGAGCTCAGTCCGAGAGCTGAGAGAGTCTGAGTGCAGAGAGCTCAGTCCGAGCGGAGAGCGTTCAGTCCGAGTGGAGAGAGCTCAGTCCGAGGGGAGAGAGCTCAGTCCGAGTGGAGAGAGCAGCTCAGTCCGAGTGGAGAGAGAGTCCGAGTGGAGAGAGCTCAATCCGAGTGGAGAGACCTCAGTCCGAGTGGAGAGAGCTCAGTCGGAGAGGAGGGAGCTCAGTCCGAGTGGAGAGAGCTCAGTCCGAGTGGAGAGCTCAGTCCGAGTGGAGAGCTCAGTTGGAGTGGAGAGCTCAGTCCGAGTGGAGAGAGCTCAGTCCGAGTGGATAGAGCTCAGTCCGAGAGGAGAGAGAGTCCGAGTGGAGAGAGCTCAGTCTGAGTGGAGAGAGCTCAGTCCGAGATTAGGGAGCTCAGTCCGAGTGGAGAGAGCTCAGTCCGAGATTAGGGAGCTCAGTCTGAGTGGAGAGAGCTCAGTCCGAGAGGAGGAAGCTCAGTCCGAGTGGAGAGCAGAGTCCGAGTGGAGAGAGCTCAGTCCGAGAGGAGAGAGTTCAGTCCGAGAGGAGAGAGCAGCTCAGTCCGAGAGGAGAGCGAGTCCGAGTGGAGAGAGTTCAGTCCGAGATGAGAGAGCTCAGTCCGAGTGGAGAGAGTTCAGTCCGAGATGAGAGAGCTCAGTCCGAGTGGAGAGAGCTCAGTCCGAGGAGAGAGAGCTCAGTCCGAGTGGAGAGAGCTCAGTCCGAGTGGAGAGAGCACAGTCCGGGTGGACAGAGCTCAGTCTGAGTGGAGAGCTCAGTCCGAGTGGAGAGAGCTCAGTCCGAGAGGAGAGAGCTCAGTCCGAGTGGAGAGAGCACAGTCTGGGTGGACAGAGCTCAGTCTGAGTGGAGAGCTCAGTCCGAGTGGAGAGAGCTCAGTCCGAGTGGAGAGAGCTCAGTCCGAGAGGAGAGAGAGTCCGAGTGGAGAGAGCTCAGTCCGAGTGGAGAGAGCTCAGTCCGAGTGGAGAGAGCTCAGTCCGAGTGGAGAGAGCTCAGTCCGAGTGGAGAGAGCAGCTCAGTGCGAGTGGAGAGAGCTCAGTCCGAGTGGAGAGAGCTCAGTCCGAGAGGAGAGAGCAGCTCAGTCCGAGTGGAGAGAGCTCAGTCCGAGAGGAGGGAGCTCAGTCCGAGTGGAGAGCTCAGTCCGAGTGGAGAGAGCTCAGTCCGAGAGGAGGGAGCTCAGTCCGAGTGGAGAGCTCAGTCCAAGTGGAGAGAGCTCAGTCCGAGTGGAGAGCTCAGTCCGAGTGGAGAGAGCTCAGTCCTCGAGGAAAGCCAGGTCCGAGTGGAGAGTTCAGTCCGAGTGGAGAGAGCTCAGTCCGAGTGAGGAGAGCTCAGTCCGAGAGGGGCGAGCTCAGTCCGAGTGGAGAGAGCTGAGTCCGAGTGGAGAGAGCTCAGTCCGAGTGGAGAGAGCTCAGTCCGAGGGGAGAGAGCTCAGTCCGAGGAGAGAGAGCTCAGTCCGAGTGGAGAGAGCTCAGACCGAGTGGAGAGAGCACAGTCCGGGTGGACAGAGCTCAGTCTGAGTGGAGAACTCAGTCCGAGTGGAGAGAGCTCAGTCCGAGAGGAGAGAGCTCAGTCCGAGTGGAGAGAGCAGCTCAGTCCGAGAGGAGAGAGAGTCCGAGTGGAGAGAGCTCAGTCCGAGTGGAGAGAGCTCAGTCCGAGTGGAGAGAGCTCAGTCCAAGTGGAGAGAGCTCAGTCCGAGTGAAGAGAGCTCAGTCCGAGTGGAGGGCTCAGTCCGAGTGGAGAGAGCTCAGTCCGAGTGGAGAGAGCTGAGTCCGAGTGAAGAGAGCTCAGTCCGAGTGGAGAGCTCGGTCCGAGTGGAGAGAGCTCAGTCCGAGTGGAGAGCTCAGTCCGAGTGGAGAGAGCTCAGTCCAAGTGGTGACATTACAGTCCGAGTGGAGAGAGCTCAGTCCTAGAGGAAAGCCAGGTCCGAGTGGAGAGTTCAGTCCGAGTGGAGAGCTCAGTCCGAGTGGAGAGAGTTCAGTCCGAGATTAGGGAGCTCAGTCCGAGTGGAGAGAGCTCAGTCCGAGTGGAGCGAGCTCAGTCCGAGTGGGGAGAGCTCAGTCCGAGTGGAGAGAGTTCAGTCCGAGATTAGGGAGCTCAGTCCGAGTGGAGAGAGCTCAGTCCGAGAGGAGCGAGCTCAGTCCGAGTGGGGAGAGCTCAGTCCGAGTGGAGAGAGCTCAGACCGAGTGGAGAGAGCTCAGTCCGAGTGGAGAGCTCAGTCCGAGTGGAGAGAGCTCAGTCCGAGGAGAGAGAGCTCAGTCCGAGTGGAGAGAGCTCAGTCCGAGTGGAGAGAGCTCAGTCCGAGAGGAGAGAGCTCAGTCCGAGTGGAGAGCACAGTCCGGGTGGACAGAGCTCAGTCTGAGTGGAGAGCTCAGTCCGAGTGGAGAGAGCTCAGTCCGAGAGGAGAGAGCTCAGTCCGAGTGGAGAGAGCTCAGTCCGAGTGGAGAGAGCACAGTCCGGGTGGAGAGAGCACAGTCCGGGTGGACAGAGCTCAGTCTGAGTGGAGAGAGCTCAGTCCGAGTGGAGAGAGCTCAGTCCGAGGAGAGAGAGCTCAGTCCGAGTGGAGAGAGCACAGTCCGGGTGGACAGAGCTCAGTCTGAGTGGAGAACCCAGTCCGAGTGGAGAGAGCTCAGTCCGAGAGGAGAGAGCTCAGTCCGAGTGGAGAGAGCAGCTCAGTCTGAGAGGAGAGAGAGTCCGAGTGGAGAGAGCTCAGTCCGAGTGGAGAGAGCTCAGTCCGAGTGGAGAGAGCTCAGTCCAAGTGGAGAGAGCTCAGTCCGAGTGGAGAGAGCTCAGTCCGAGTGGAGAGAGCTCAGTCCAAGAGGAGAGAGCAGCTCAGTGCGAGTGGAGAGAGCTCAGTCCGAGTGGAGAGAGCTCAGTCCGAGAGGAGAGAGCAGCTCAGTCCGAGAGGAGAGAGCAGCTCAGTCCGAGTGGAGAGAGCTCAGTCCGAGAGGAGGGAGCTCAGTCCGAGTGGAGAGAGCTCAGTCCGAGTGGAGAGAGCTCAGTCCAAGAGGAGAGAGCAGCTCAGTCCGAGTGGAGAGAGCTCAGTCCGAGTGGAGAGAGAGTCCAAGTGGAGAGAGCTCAGTTTGAGTGGAGAGAGAGTCCGAATGGAGAGAGCTCAGTCCGAGTGGGGAGAGCTCAGTCCGAGTGGAGAGACAGTCCAAGTGGAGAGAGCTCAGTCCGAATGGAGAGAGCTCAGTCCGAGTGGAGAGCTCAGTCCGAGTGGATAGAGCTCAGTCCGAGAGGAGAGAGCAGCTCAGTCCGAGTGGAGAGAGCTCAGTCCGGGTGGAGAGAGCTGTGTCCAAGTGGAGAGAGCTCAGTCCGAGTGGAGAGAGCTCAGTCCGAGTGGAGAGAGCTCAGTCCGAGTAGAGAGCTCAGTCCAGGTGGAGAGAGCTCAGTCCGAGAGGAGAGAGCAGCTCAGTCCGAGAGGAGAGAGAGTCCGAGTGGAGAGAGCTCAGTCCGAGTGGAGAGAGCTCAGTCCGAGTGGAGAGAGCTCAGTCCGAGTGGAGAGCTCAGTCCTAGAGGAAAGCCAGGTCCGAGTGGAGAGTTCAGTCCGAGTGGAGAGAGCTCAGTCCGAGAGGAGAGAGCAGCTCAGTCCGAGAGGAGAGAGAGTCCGAGTGGAGAGAGCTCAGTCCGAGTGGAGAGAGCTCAGTCCGAGTGGAGAGAGCTCAGTCCGGGTGGAGAGAGCTCAGTCCGAGTGGAGAGAGCTCAGTCCGAGTGGAGAGCTCAGTCCAGGTGGAGAGAGCTCAGTCCGAGAGGAGAGAGCAGCTAAGTCCGAGAGGAGAGAGAGTCCGAGTGGAGAGAGCTCAGTCCGAGTGGAGAGAGCTCAGTCGGAGTGGAGAGCTCAGTCCGAGTGGAGTGAGCTCAGTCCTAGAGGAAAGCCAGGTCCGAGTGGAGAGTTCAGTCCGAGTGGAGAGAGCTAAGTCCAGGTGGAGAGAGCTCAGTCCGAGAGGAGAGAGCAGCTCAGTCCGAGAGGAGAGCGAGTCCGAGTGGAGAGAGCTCAGTCTGAGTGGAGAGAGCTCAGTCCGAGTGGAGAGCTCAGTCCAAGTGGAGAGAGTTCTGTCTGAGATGAGAGAGCTCAGTCCGAGTGGAGAGAGCTCAGTCCGAGAGGAGCGAGCTCAGTCCGAGTGGAGAAAGCTCAGTCAGAGTGGAGAGAGCTCAGTCCGAGTGGAGAGAGCTCAGTCCGAGTGGAGAGAGCTGAGTCCGCGTGAAGAGAGCTCAGTCCGAGTGGAGAGCTCAGTCCGAGTGGAGAGAGCTGAGTCCGAGTGAAGCGAGCTCAGTCCGAGTGGAGAGCTCAGTCCGAGTGGAGAGAGCTCAGTCCGAGTGGAGAGAGAGTCCAAGTGGAGAGAGCTCAGTTTGAGTGGAGAGAGAGTCCGAATGGAGAGAGCTCAGTCCGAGTGGAGAGCTCAGTCCGAGTGGAGAGAGCTCAGTCCGAGAGGAGAGAGCAGCTCAGTCCAAGTGGAGAGAGCTCAGTCCGAGTGGAGAGAGCTCAGTCCGAGTAGAGAGCTCAGTCCAGGTGGAGAGAGCTCAGTCCGAGAGGAGAGAGCAGCTCAGTCCGAGAGGAGAGAGAGTCCGAGTGGAGAGATCTCAGTCCGAGTGGAGAGAGCTCAGTCCGAGTGGAGAGAGCTCAGTCCGGGTGGAGAGAGCTCAGTCCGAGTGGAGAGAGCTCAGTCCGAGTGGAGAGCTCAGTCCAGGTGGAGAGAGCTCAGTCCGAGAGGAGAGAGCAGCTCAGTCCGAGAGGAGAGAGAGTCCGAGTGGAGAGAGCTCAGTGCGAGTGGAGAGAGCTCAGTCGGAGTGGAGAGCTCAGTCCGAGTGGAGAGAGCTCAGTCCTAGAGGAAAGCCAGGTCCGAGTGGAGAGTTCAGTCCGAGTGGAGAGAGCTCAGTCCAGGTGGAGAGAGCTCAGTCCGAGAGGAGAGAGCAGCTCAGTCCGAGAGGAGAGCGAGTCCGAGTGGAGAGAGCTCAGTCCGAGTGGAGAGAGCTCAGTCCGAGTGGAGAGCTCAGTGCAAGTGGAGAGAGTTCTGTCCGAGATGAGAGAGCTCAGTCCGAGTGGAGAGAGCTCAGTCCGAGAGGAGCGAGCTCAGTCCGAGTGGAGAAAGCTCAGTCAGAGTGGAGAGAGCTCAGTCCGAGTGGAGAGAGCTCAGTCCGAGTGGAGAGAGCTGAGTCCGAGTGAAGAGAGCTCAGTCCGAGTGGAGAGAGCTGAGTCCGAGTGAAGCGAGCTCAGTCCGAGTGGAGAGCTCAGTCCGAGTGGAGAGAGCTCAGTCCGAGTGGAGAGAGCTGAGTCCGAGTGGAGAGAGCTGAGTCCGAGTGAAGAGAGCTCAGTCCGAGTGGAGAGCTCGGTCCGAGTGGAGAGAGCTCAGTCCGAGTGGAGAGCTCAGTCCGAGTGGAGAGAGCTCAGTCCAAGTGGGGACAGCTCAGTCCGAGTGGAGAGAGCTCAGTCCTAGAGGAAAGCCAGGTCCGAGTGGAGAGTTCAGTCCGAGGGGAGAGAGCTCAGTCCGAGTGGAGAGAGCTCAGTCCGAGTGGAGGGAGCTCAGTCCAAGAGGAGAGAGCAGCTCAGTCAGAGTGGAGAGAGCTCAGTCCGAGTGGAGAGAGAGTCCAAGTGGAGAGAGCTCAGTTTGAGTGGAGAGAGAGTCCGAATGGAGAGAGCTCAGTCCGAGAGGAGAGAGCTCAGTCCGAGTGGAGAGAGCTCAGTCCGAGGGGAGAGAGAGTCCAAGTGGAGAGAGCTCAGTTTGAGTGGAGAGAGAGTCCGAATGGAGAGAGCTCAGTCCGACTGGAGAGAGCTCAGTCCGAGTGCAGAGAGCTCAGTCCGAGTGGGGAGAGCTCAGTCCAAGAGGAGAGAGCAGCTCAGTCCGAGTGGAGAGAGCTCAGTCCGAGTGGAGAGAGAGTCCAAGTGGAGAGAGCTCAGTTTGAGTGGAGAGAGAGTCCGAATGGAGAGAGCTCAGTCCGAGTGGAGAGAGCTCAGTCCGAGTGGAGAGAGCTCAGTTCGAGTGGAGAGAGCTCAGTCCGAGGGGAGAGAGAGTCCGAATGGAGAGAGCGCAGTCCGAGTGGAGAGAGAGTCCAAGTGGAGAGAGCTCAGTTTGAGTGGAGAGAGAGTCCGAATGGAGAGAGCTCAGTCCGAATGGAGAGAGCTCAGTCCGAGTGGAGAGCTCAGTCCGAGTGGAGAGAGCTCAGTCCGAGAGGAGAGAGCAGCTCAGTTCGAGTGGAGAGAGCTCAGTCCGAGTGGAGAGAGCTCAGTCCAGGTGGAGAGAGCTCAGTCCAAGTGGAGAGAGCTCAGTCCGAGTGGAGAGAGCTCAGTCCGAGTGGAGAGAGCTCACTCCGAGAGGAGAGAGCTCAGTCCGAGTGGAGAGCTCAGTCCGGGTGGAGAGAGCTCAGTCCGAGAGGAGAGAGCAGCTCAGTCCGAGTGGAGAGAGCTCAGTCCGAGTGGAGAGAGCTCAGTCCGAGAGGAGAGAGCAGCTCAGTCTGAGTGGAGAGAGCTCAGTCCGAGGAGAGAGCTCAGTCCGAGCGGAGAGAGCTCAGTCCGAGTGGAGAGAGCTCAGCCCGAGTGGAGAGAGCTCAGTCCGAGTGGAGAGAGCTCAGTCCGAGTGGAGAGAGAGTCCAAGTGGAGAGAGCTCAGTTTGAGTGGAGAGAGAGTCCGAATGGAGAGAGCTCAGTCCGAGAGGAGAGAGCTCAGTCCGAGTGGAGAGAGCTCAGTCCGAGGGGAGAGAGAGTCCAAGTGGAGAGAGCTCAGTTTGAGTGGAGAGAGAGTCCGAATGGAGAGAGCTCAGTCCGAGTGGAGAGAGCTCAGTCCGAGTGGAGAGAGCTCAGTCCAAGAGGAGAGAGCAGCTCAGTCCGAGTGGAGAGAGCTCAGTCCGAGTGGAGAGAGAGTCCAAGTGGAGAGCGCTCAGTTTGAGTGGAGAGAGAGTCCGAATGGAGAGAGCTGAGTCCGAGTGGAGAGAGCTCAGTCCGAGTGGAGAGAGCTCAGTCCGAGTGGAGAGAGCTCAGTCCGAGGGGAGAGAGAGTCCGAATGGAGAGAGCTCAGTCCGAGTGGAGAGAGAGTCCAAGTGGAGAGAGCTCAGTTTGAGTGGAGAGAGAGTCCGAATGGAGAGAGCTCAGTCCGAATGGAGAGAGCTCAGTCCGAGTGGAGAGCTCAGTCCGAGTGGAGAGAGCTCAGTCCGAGAGGAGAGAGCAGCTCAGTTCGAGTGGAGAGAGCTCAGTCCGAGTGGAGAGAGCTCAGTCCAGGTGGAGAGAGCTCAGTCCAAGTGGAGAGAGCTCAGTCCGAGTGGAGAGAGCTCAGTCCGAGTGGAGAGAGCTCACTCCGAGAGGAGAGAGCTCAGTCCGAGTGGAGAGCTCAGTCCGGGTGGAGAGAGCTCAGTCCGAGAGGAGAGAGCAGCTCAGTCCGAGTGGAGAGAGCTCAGTCCGAGTGGAGAGAGCTCAGTCCGAGAGGAGAGAGCAGCTCAGTCTGAGTGGAGAGAGCTCAGTCCGAGGAGAGAGCTCAGTCCGAGTGGAGAGAGCTCAGTCCGAGTGGAGAGAGCTCAGCCCGAGTGGAGAGAGCTCAGTCCGAGTGGAGAGAGCTCAGTCCGAGAGGAGAGAGCTCAGTCCGAGTGGAGAGAGCTGAGTCCGAGAGGAGAGCTCAGTCCAAGTGGAGAGCTCAGTCCGAGAGGAGAGCTCAGTCCGAGTGGAGAGCTCAGTCCTAGTCGAGAGCTCAGTCCGAGTGGAGAGCTCAGTCCGAGTGGAGAGAGCTCAGTCCGAGAGGTGAGAGAGTCTGAGTGGAGAGAGCTCAGTCCGAGTGGAGAGCTCAGTCCGAGCGGAGAGCGTTCAGTCCGAGTGGAGAGAGCTCAGTCCGAGTGGAGAGAGCTCACTCCGAGAGGAGAGAGCTCAGTCCGAGTGGAGAGCTCAGTCCGGGTGGAGAGAGCTCAGTCCGAGAGGAGAGAGCAGCTCAGTCCGAGTGGAGAGAGCTCAGTCCGAGTGGAGAGAGCTCAGTCCGAGAGGAGAGAGCAGCTCAGTTTGAGTGGAGAGAGCTCAGTCCGAGTGGAGAGAGCTCAGTCCGAGGAGAGAGCTCAGTCCGAGTGGAGAGAGCTCAGCCCGAGTGGAGAGAGCTCAGTCCGAGCTGAGAGAACTCAGTCCGAGTGGAGAGAGCTGAGTCCGAGAGGAGAGCTCAGTCCAAGTGGAGAGCTCAGTCCGAGAGGAGAGCTCAGTCCGAGTGGAGAGCTCAGTCCTAGTCGAGAGCTCAGTCCGAGTGGAGAGCTCAGTCCGAGAGGTGAGAGAGTCTGAGTGGAGAGAGCTCAGTCCGAGTGGAGAGCTCAGTTCGAGCGGAGAGCGTTCAGTCCGAGTGGAGAGAGCTCACTCCGAGAGGAGAGAGCTCAGTCCGAGTGGAGAGCTCAGTCCGGGTGGAGAGAGCTCAGTCCGAGAGGAGAGAGCAGCTCAGTCCGAGTGGAGAGAGCTCAGTCCGAGTGGAGAGAGCTCAGCCCGAGTGGTGAGAGCTCAGTCCGAGTGGAGAGAGCTCAATCCGAGAGGAGAGAGCTCAGTCCGAGTGGAGAGAGCTGAGTCCGAGAGGAGAGCTCAGTCCGAGTGGAGAGCTCAGTCCTAGTCGAGAGCTCAGTCCGAGTGGAGAGCTCAGTCCGAGTGGAGAGAGCTCAGTCCAAGAGGTGAGAGAGTCTGAGTGGAGAGAGCTCAGTCCGAGTGGAGAGCTCAGTCCGAGCGCAGAGCTTTCAGTCCGAGTGGAGAGAGCTCAGTCCGAGTGGAGAGAGCTCACTCCGAGAGGAGAGAGCTCAGTCCGAGTGGAGAGCTCAGTCCGGGTGGAGAGAGCTCAGTCCGAGAGGAGAGAGCAGCTCAGTCCGAGTGGAGAGAGCTCAGTCCGAGTGGAGAGAGCTCAGTCCGAGAGGAAAGAGCAGCTCAGTCTGAGTGGAGAGAGCTCAGTCCGAGTGGAGAGAGCTCAGTCCGAGGAGAGAGCTCAGTCCGAGTGGAGAGAGCTCAGTCCGAGTGGAGAGAGCTCAGCCCGAGTGGAGAGAGCTCAGTCCGGGTGGAGAGAGCTGAGTCCGAGAGGAGAGCTCAGTCCGAGTGGAGAGCTCAGTCCGAGAGGAGAGCTCAGTCCGAGTGGAGAGCTCAGTCCTAGTCGAGAGCTCAGTCCGAGTGGAGAGCTCAGTCCGAGTGGAGAGAGCTCAGTCCGAGAGGTGAGAGAGTCTGAGTGGAGAGAGCTCAGTCCGAGTGGAGAGCTCAGTCCGAGCGGAGAGCGTTCAGTCCGAGTGCGGAGAGCTCAGTCCGAGGGGAGAGAGCTCAGTCTGAGTGGAGAGAGCTCAGTCTGGGTGGAGAGAGCTCAGTCCGAGTGGAGAGAGAGTCCGAGTGGAGAGAGCTCAGTCCGAGTGGAGAGAGCTCAGTCCGAGAGGAGAGCTCAGTCCGAGTGGAGAGAGCTCAGTCCGAGAGGAGAGAGCTCAGTCCGAGTGGAGAGAGCTCAGTCCGTGAGGTCAGAGAGTCGGAGTGGAGATAGCTGAGTCCGAGTGGAGAGAGCTCAGTCCGAGTGGAGAGAGTTCAGTCCGAGATTAGAGAGCTCAGTCCGAGTGGAGAGAGCTCAGTCCGAGTGGAGAGAGCTCAGTCCAAGAGGAGAGAGCAGCTCAGTCAGAGTGGAGAGAGCTCAGTCCGAGTGGAGAGAGAGTCCAAGTGGAGAGAGCTCAGTTTGAGTGGAGAGAGAGTCCGAATGGAGAGAGCTCAGTCCGAGTGGAGAGAGCTCAGTCCGAGTGGAGAGAGCTCAGTCCGAGGGGAGAGAGAGTCCAAGTGGAGAGAGCTCAGTTTGAGTGGAGAGAGAGTCCGAATGGAGAGAGCTCATTCCGAGTGGAGAGAGCTCAGTCGGAGTGGAGAGAGCTCAGTCCGAGTGGAGAGAGCTCAGTCCAAGAGGAGAGAGCAGCTCAGTCCGAGTGGAGAGAGCTCACTCCGAGTGGAGAGAGAGTCCAAGTGGAGAGAGCTCAGTTTGAGTGGAGTGAGAGTCCGAATGGAGAGAGCTCAGTCCGAGTGGAGAGAGCTCAGTCCGAGTGGAGAGAGCTCAGTCCGAGAGGAGAGAGAGTCCGAATGGAGAGAGCTCAGTCCGAGTGGAGAGAGAGTCAAAGTGGAGAGAGCTCAGTTTGAGTGGAGAGAGAGTCCGAATGGAGAGAGCTCAGGCCGAATGGAGAGAGCTCAGTCCGAGTGGAGAGCTCAGTCCGAGTGGAGAGAGCTCAGTCCGAGTGGAGAGAGCTCAGTCCGAGAGGAGAGAGCAGCTCAGTTCGAGTGGAGAGAGCTCAGTCCGAGTGGAGAGAGCTCAGTCCAGGTGGAGAGAGCTCAGTCCAAGTGGAGAGAGCTCAGTCCGAGTGGAGAGAGCTCAGTCCGAGTGGAGAGAGCTCACTCTGAGAGGAGAGAGCTCAGTCCGAGTGGAGAGCTCAGTCCGGGTGGAGAGAGCTCAGTCCGAGAGGAGAGAGCAGCTCTGTCTGAGTGGAGAGAGCTCAGTCTGAGTGGAGAGAGCTCAGTCCGAGGAGAGAGCTCAGTCCGAGTGGAGAGAGCTCAGTCCGAGTGGAGAGAGCTCAGCCAGAGTGGAGAGAGCTCAGTCCGAGTGGAGAGAGCTCAGTCCGAGAGGAGAGAGCTCAGTCCGAGTGGAGAGAGCTCAGTCCGAGAGGTGAGAGAGTCTGAGTGGAGAGAGCTCAGTCCGAGTGGAGAGCTCAGTCCGAGCGGAGAGCGTTCAGTCCGAGTGGAGAGAGCTCAGTCAGAGTGGAGAGAGCTCACTCCGAGAGGAGAGAGCTCAGTCCGAGTGGAGAGCTCAGTCCGGGTGGAGAGAGCTCAGTCCGAGAGGAGAGAGCAGCTCAGTCCGAGTGGAGAGAGCTCAGTCCGAGTGGAGAGAGCTCAGTCCGAGGAGAGAGCTCAGTCCGAGTGGAGAGAGCTCAGTCCGAGTGGAGAGAGCTCAGCCCAAGTGGAGAGAGCTCAGTCCGAGTGGAGAGAGCTCAGTCCGAGCGGAGAGAGCTGAGTCCGAGAGGAGAGCTCAGTCCAAGTGGAGAGCTCAGTCCGAGAGGAGAGCTCAGTCCGAGTGGAGAGCTCAGTCCTAGTCGAGAGCTCAGTCCGAGTGGAGAGCTCAGTCCGAGTGGAGAGAGCTCAGTCCGAGAGGTGAGAGAGTCTGAGTGGAGAGAGCTCAGTCCGAGTGGAGAGCTCAGTCCGAGCGGAGAGCGTTCAGTCCGAGTGGAGAGAGCTCACTCCGAGAGGAGAGAGCTCAGTCCGAGTGGAGAGCTCAGTCCGGGTGGAGAGAGCTCAGTCCGAGAGGAGATAGCAGCTCAGTCCGAGTGGAGAGAGCTCAGTCCGAGTGGAGAGAGCTCAGTCCGAGTGGAGAGAGCTCAGTCCGAGAGGAGAGAGCTCAGTCCGAGTGGAGAGAGCTGAGTCCGAGAGGAGAGCTCAGTCCAAGTGGAGAGCTCACTCCGAGAGGAGAGCTCAGTCCGAGTGGAGAGCTCAGTCCTAGTCGAGAGCTCAGTCCGAGTGGAGAGCTCAGTCCGAGTGGAGAGAGCTCAGTCCGAGAGGTGAGAGAGTCTGAGTGGAGAGAGCTCAGTCCGAGTGGAGAGCTCAGTCCGAGCGGAGAGCGTTCAGTCCGAGTGGAGAGAGCTCAGTCCGAGTGGAGAGAGCTCAGTCCGAGGAGAGAGCTCAGTCCGAGTGGAGAGAGCTCAGTCCGAGTGGAGAGAGCTCAGCCCAAGTGGAGAGAGCTCAGTCCGAGTGGAGAGAGCTCAGTCCGAGCGGAGAGAGCTGAGTCCGAGAGGAGAGCTCAGTCCAAGTGGAGAGCTCAGTCCGAGAGGAGAGCTCAGTCCGAGTGGAGAGCTCAGTCCTAGTCGAGAGCTCAGTCCGAGTGGAGAGCTCAGTCCGAGTGGAGAGAGCTCAGTCCGAGAGGTGAGAGAGTCTGAGTGGAGAGAGCTCAGTCCGAGTGGAGAGCTCAGTCCGAGCGGAGAGCGTTCAGTCCGAGTGGAGAGAGCTCACTCCGAGAGGAGAGAGCTCAGTCCGAGTGGAGAGCTCAGTCCGGGTGGAGAGAGCTCAGTCCGAGAGGAGAGAGCAGCTCAGTCCGAGTGGAGAGAGCTCAGTCCGAGTGGAGAGAGCTCAGTCCGAGTGGAGAGAGCTCAGTCCGAGAGGAGAGAGCTCAGTCCGAGTGGAGAGAGCTGAGTCCGAGAGGAGAGCTCAGTCCAAGTGGAGAGCTCACTCCGAGAGGAGAGCTCAGTCCGAGTGGAGAGCTCAGTCCTAGTCGAGAGCTCAGTCCGAGTGGAGAGCTCAGTCCGAGTGGAGAGAGCTCAGTCCGAGAGGTGAGAGAGTCTGAGTGGAGAGAGCTCAGTCCGAGTGGAGAGCTCAGTCCGAGCGGAGAGCGTTCAGTCCGAGTGGAGAGAGCTCAGTCCGAGTGGAGAGAGCTCACTCCGAGAGGAGAGAGCTCAGTCCGAGTGGAGAGCTCAGTACGGGTGGAGAGAGCTCAGTCCGAGAG
Organism: Scyliorhinus torazame; assembly: GCF_047496885.1. NCBI lineage: Eukaryota > Metazoa > Chordata > Chondrichthyes > Carcharhiniformes > Scyliorhinidae > Scyliorhinus > Scyliorhinus torazame. The sequence goes on from NC_092716.1 coordinate 233,698,318, forward strand.
GAGAGAGCAGCTCAGTCCGAGTGGAGAGAGCTCAGTCCGAGTGGCGAGAGCTCAGTCCGAGAGGAGAGAGCAGCTCAGTCTGAGTGGAGAGAGCTCAGTCCGAGTGGAGAGAGCTCAGTCCGAGGAGAGAGCTCAGTCCGAGTGGAGAGAGATCAGTCCGAGTGGAGATAGCTCAGCCCGAGTGGAGGGAGCTCAGTCCGAGTGGAGAGAGCTCAGTCCGAGTGGAGAGAGCTGAGTCCGAGAGGAGAGCTCAGTCCAAGTGGAGAGCTCAGTCCGAGAGGAGAGCTCAGTCCGAGTGGAGAGCTCAGTCCTAGTCGAGAGCTCAGTCCGAGTGGAGAGCTCAGTCCGAGTGGAGAGAGCTCAGTCCGAGAGGTGAGAGAGTCTGAGTGGAGAGAGCTCAGTCCGAGTGGAGAGCTCAGTCCGAGCGGAGAGCGTTCAGTCCGAGTGGAGAGAGCTCAGTCCGAGGGGAGAGAGCTCAGTCCGAGTGGAGAGAGCTCAGTCTGGGTGGAGAGAGCTCAGTCCGAGTGGAGAGAGAGTCCGAGTGGAGAGAGCTCAGTCCGAGTGGAGAGAGGTCAGTCCGAGAGGAGAGCTCAGTCCGAGTGGAGAGAGCTCAGTCCGAGAGGAGAGAGCTCAGTCCGAGTGGAGAGAGCTCAGTCCGAGTGGAGAGCTCAGTCCGAGTGGAGAGCTCAGTTCGAGTGGAGAGAGCTCAGTCCGAGTGGAGAGAGCTCAGTCCGTGAGGTCAGAGAGTCCGAGTGGAGAGAGCTGAGTCCGAGTGGAGAGAGCTCAGTCCGAGAGGAGAGAGCTCAGTCCGAGTGGAGAGAGCTGAGTCCGAGTGGAGAGAGCTCAGTCTGAGTGGAGAGAGCTCAGACCGAGTGGAGAGCTCAGTCTGAGTGGAGAGAGCTCAGTCCGAGTGGAGAGAGCTCAGTCCGACAGGAGAGAGAGTCCGAGTGGAGAGAGCTCAGTCCGAGTGGAGAGAGCTCAGTCCGAGTGGAGAGAGCTCAGTCCGAGTGGAGAGAGCAGCTCAGTCCGAGTGGAGAGAGCTCAGTCCGAGTGGAGAGAGCACAGTCCGAGAGAGGAGAGAGTCCGAGTGGAGAGAGCTCGGTCCGAGTGGAGAGAGCTCAGTCCGAGTGGAGAGAGCTCAGTCCGAGAGGAGAGAGAGTCCGAGTGGAGAGAGCTCAGTCCGAGTGGAGCGAGCTCAGTCCGAGTGGAGAGAGCACAGTCCGAGAGGAGAGCTCAGTCCAAGTGGAGAGCTCAGTCCGAGAGGAGAGCTCAGTCCGAGTGGAGAGCTCAGTCCTAGTCGAGAGCTCAGTCCGAGTGGAGAGCTCAGTCCGAGTGGAGAGAGCTCAGTCCGAGAGGTGAGAGAGTCTGAGTGGAGAGAGCTCAGTCCGAGTGGAGAGCTCAGTCCGAGCGGAGAGCGTTCAGTCCGAGTGGAGAGAGCTCAGTCCGAGGGGAGAGAGCTCAGTCCGAGTGGAGAGAGCTCAGTCTGGGTGGAGAGAGCTCAGTCCGAGTGGAGAGAGAGTCCGAGTGGAGAGAGCTCAGTCCGAGTGGAGAGAGGTCAGTCCGAGAGGAGAGCTCAGTCCGAGTGGAGAGAGCTCAGTCCGAGAGGAGAGAGCTCAGTCCGAGTGGAGAGAGCTCAGTCCGAGTGGAGAGCTCAGTCCGAGTGGAGAGCTCAGTTCGGTGTGGAGAGAGCTCAGTCCGAGTGGAGAGAGCTCAGTCCGTGAGGTCAGAGAGTCCGAGTGGAGAGAGCTGAGTCCGAGTGGAGAGAGCTCAGTCCGAGAGGAGAGAGCTCAGTCCGAGTGGAGAGAGCTGAGTCCGAGTGGAGAGAGCTCAGTCTGAGTGGAGAGAGCTCAGACCGAGTGGAGAGCTCAGTCTGAGTGGAGAGAGCTCAGTCCGAGTGGAGAGAGCTCAGTCCGACAGGAGAGAGAGTCCGAGTGGAGAGAGCTCAGTCCGAGTGGAGAGAGCTCAGTCCGAGTGGAGAGAGCTCAGTCCGAGTGGAGAGAGCAGCTCAGTCCGAGTGGAGAGAGCTCAGTCCGAGTGGAGAGAGCACAGTCCGAGAGAGGAGAGAGTCCGAGTGGAGAGAGCTCGGTCCGAGTGGAGAGAGCTCAGTCCGAGTGGAGAGAGCTCAGTCCGAGAGGAGAGAGAGTCCGAGTGGAGAGAGCTCAGTCCGAGTGGAGCGAGCTCAGTCCGAGTGGAGAGAGCACAGTCCGAGAGGAGAGAGAGTCCGAGTGGAGAGAGCTCAGTCCGAGTGGAGAGAGCACAGTCCGAGAGGAGAGAGAGTCCGAGTGGAGAGAGCTCGGTCCGAGTGAAGAGAGCTCAGTCCGAGTGGAGAGAGCTGAGTCCGAGAGGAGGGAGAGTCCGAGTGGAGAGAGGTCAGTCCGATTGGAGAGAGCTCAGTCCGAGTGGAGAGCTCAGTCCGAGTGGAGAGAGCTCAGTCCAAGTGGGGAGAGCTCAGTCCGAGTGGAGAGAGCTCAGTCCGAGTGGAGCGAGAGTCCGAGTGGAGAGAGCTCAGTCCGAGTGGAGAGAGCTCAGACCGAGTGGAGAGAGCTCAGTCCGAGTGGAGAGAGCTCAGTCCGAGTGATGAGAGCTCAGACGGAGTGGAGAGCTCAGTCCGAGTGGAGAGAGCTCAGTCCGAGTGGAGAGAGCTGAGTCCGAGTGGAGAGAGCTCAGACCGAGTGGAGAGAGCTCAGTCCGAGTGGAGAGAGCTCAGTCCGAGTGATGAGAGCTCAGTCCGAGTGGAGAGCTCAGTCCGAGTGGAGAGAGCTGAGTCCGAGTGGAGAGAGCTCAGTCCGAGTGGAGAGCTCAGTCCGAGTGGAGAGAGCTCAGTCCGAGTGGAGAGAGCTCAGTCCGAGAGGAGAGCTCAGTCCGAGTGGAGAGCTCAGTCCGAGAGGTGAGAGAGTCTGAGTGGAGAGAGCTCAGTCCGAGTGGAGAGAGCTCAGTCCGAGAGGTGAGAGAGTCTGAGTGGAGAGAGCTCAGTCCAAGCGGAGAGCGTTCAGTTCCAGTGGAGAGAGCTCAGTCCGTGGGGAGCGAGCTCAGTCCGAGTGGGGAGAGCTCAGTCCGGGTGGAGAGAGCTCAGTCCGAGTGGAGAGAGAGTCCGAGTGGAGAGAGCTCAGTCCGAGTGGAGAGACCTCAGTCCGAGTGGAGAGAGCTCAGTCCGTGAGCTGAGAGCGTCCGAGTGGAGAGAGCTGAGTCCGAGTGGAGAGAGCTCAGTCCGAGATGTGAGAGCTGAGTCCGAGTGGATAGAGCTGAGTCCGAGTGGAGAGAGCTCAGTCTGAGTGGAGAGAGCTCAGTCCGAGTGGAGAGCTCAGTCCGAGTGGAGAGAGCTCAGTCCGAGTGGAGAGAGCTCAGTCCGAGTGGAGCGAGAGTCCGAGTGGAGAGAGCTCAGTCCGAGTGGAGAGAGCTCAGTCCGAGTGGAGAGAGCTCAGTCCGAGAGAGGAGAGAGTCCGAGTGGAGAGAGCTCAGACCGAGTGGAGAGAGCTCAGTCCGAGTGGAGAGTGCTCAGTCCGGGTGGAGAGAGCTCAGTCCGAGAGGAGAGAGCTCAGTCCGAGTGGAGAGAGCTCAGTCCGAGTGGAGAGCTCAGTCCGAGTGGAGAGCTCACTCCGAGAGGAGAGAGAGTCCGAGAGGAGAGAGCAGCTCAGTCCGAGTGCAGAGGGCTCAGTCCGAGTGGAGAGAGCTGAGTCCGAGAGGAGAGAGCTCAGTCCGAGTGGAGAGCTCAGTCCGGGTGGAGAGAGCTCAATCCGAGTGGAGAGAGCTCAGACCGAGTGGAGAGAGCTCAGTCCGAGTGCAGAGCTCAGTCCGAGTGAAGAGAGCTCAGTCCGAGTGGAGAGAGCTCAGTCCGAGTGGAGAGAGCTCAGACCGAGTGGAGAGAGCTCAGTCCGAGTGGAGAGCTCAGTCCGAGTGAAGAGAGCTCAGTCCGAGTGGAGAGAGCTGAGTCCGAGTGGAGAGAGCTCAGACCGAGTGGAGAGAGCTCAGTCCGAGTGGAGAGCTCAGTCCGAGTGATGAGAGCTCAGTCCGAGTGGAGAGAGCTGAGTCCGAGTGGAGAGAGCTCAGACCGAGTGGAGAGAGCTCAGTCCGAGTGGAGAGAGCTCAGTCCGAGTGATGAGAGCTCAGTCCGAGTGGAGAGCTCAGTCCGAGTGGAGAGAGCTGAGTCCGAGTGGAGAGAGCTGAGTCCGAGTGGAGAGCTCAGTCCGAGTGGAGAGAGCTCAGTCCGAGTGGAGAGAGCTCAGTCCGAGAGGAGAGCTCAGTCCGAGTGGAGAGCTCAGTCCGAGAGGTGAGAGAGTCTGAGTGGAGAGAGCTCAGTCCGAGTGGAGAGTGCTCAGTCCGAGTGGTGAGAGAGTCTGAGTGGAGAGAGCTCAGTCCAAGCGGAGAGCGTTCAGTTCCAGTGGAGAGAGCTCAGTCCGTGGGGAGCGAGCTCAGTCCGAGTGGAGAGAGCTCAGTCCGGGTGGAGAGAGCTCAGTCCGAGTGGAGAGAGAGTCCGAGTGGAGAGAGCTCAGTCCGAGTGGAGAGACCTCAGTCCGAGTGGAGAGAGCTCAGTCCGTGAGCTGAGAGCGTCCGAGTGGAGAGAGCTGAGTCCGAGTGGAGAGAGCTCAGTCCGAGGTGAGAGAGCTCAGTCCGAGGTGAGAGAGCTGAGTCCGAGTGGATAGAGCTGAGTCCAAGTGGAGAGAGCTCAGTCTGAGTGGAGAGAGCTCAGTCCGAGTGGAGAGCTCAGTCCGAGTGGAGAGAGCTCAGTCCGAGTGGAGAGAGCTCAGTCCGAGTGGAGCGAGAGTCCGAGTGGAGAGAGCTCAGTCCGAGTGGAGAGAGCTCAGTCCGAGTGGAGAGAGCTCAGTCCGAGAGAGGAGAGAGTCCGAGTGGAGAGAGCTCAGACCGAGTGGAGAGAGCTCAGACCGAGTGGAGAGTGCTCAGTCCGAGTGGAGAGAGCTCAGTCCGAGTGGAGAGCTCAGTCCGAGTGGAGAGCTCAGTCCGAGTGGAGAGCTCAGTCCGAGTGGAGAGCTCAGTCCGAGTGATGAGAGCTCAGTCCGAGTGGAGAGCTCAGTCCGAGTGGAGAGAGCTCAGTCCGAGTGGAGAGAGCTGAGTCCGAGTGGAGAGAGCTCAGACCGAGTGGAGAGAGCTCAGTCCGAGTGGAGAGAGCTCAGTCCGAGTGATGAGAGCTCAGTCCGAGTGGAGAGCTGAGTCCGAGTGGAGAGAGCTGAGTCCGAGTGGAGAGAGCTGAGTCCGAGTGGAGAGAGCTGAGTCCGAGTGGAGAGCTCAGTCCGAGTGGAGAGAGCTCAGTCCGAGTGGAGAGAGCTCAGTCCGAGAGGAGAGCTCAGTCCGAGAGGAGAGCTCAGTCCGAGAGGTGAGAGAGTCTGAGTGGAGAGAGCTCAGTCCGAGTGGAGAGTGCTCAGTCCGAGTGGTGAGAGAGTCTGAGTGGAGAGAGCTCAGTCCAAGCGGAGAGCGTTCAGTTCCAGTGGAGAGAGCTCAGTCCGTGGGGAGCGAGCTCAGTCCGAGTGGAGAGAGCTCAGTCCGGGTGGAGAGAGCTCAGTCCGAGTGGAGAGAGAGTCCGAGTGGAGAGAGCTCAGTCCGAGTGGAGAGACCTCAGTCCGAGTGGAGAGAGCTCAGTCCGTGAGCTGAGAGCGTCCGAGTGGAGAGAGCTGAGTCCGAGTGGAGAGAGCTCAGTCCGAGATGAGAGAGCTGAGTCCGAGTGGATAGAGCTGAGTCCAAGTGGAGAGAGCTCAGTCTGAGTGGAGAGAGCTCAGTCCGAGTGGAGAGCTCAGTCCGAGTGGAGAGAGCTCAGTCCGAGTGGAGAGAGCTCAGTCCGAGTGGAGCGAGAGTCCGAGTGGAGAGAGCTCAGTCCGAGTGGAGAGAGCTCAGTCCGAGTGGAGAGAGCTCAGTCCGAGAGAGGAGAGAGTCCGAGTGGAGAGAGCTCAGACCGAGTGGAGAGAGCTCAGTCCGAGTGGAGAGTGCTCAGTCCGGGTGGAGAGAGCTCAGTCCGAGTGGAGAGAGCTCAGTCCGAGTGGAGAGCTCAGTCCGAGTGGAGAGAGCTCAGTCCGAGTGGAGAGTGCTCAGTCCGAGTGGAGAGAGCTCAGTCCGAGAGGAGAGAGCTCAGTCCGAGTGGTGAGAGCTCAGTCCGAGTGCAGAGCTCAGTCCGAGTGGAGAGCTCACTCCGAGAGGAGAGAGAGTCCGAGAGGAGAGAGCAGCTCAGTCCGAGTGCAGAGGGCTCAGTCCGAGTGGAGAGAGCTGAGTCCGAGAGGAGAGAGCTCAGTCCGAGTGGAGAGCTCAGTCCGGGTGCAGAGAGCTCAATCCGAGAGGAGAGTGAGTCCAAGTGGAGAGAGCTCAGTCCGAGGAGAGAGAGCTCAGTCCGAGTGGAGAGAGCTCAGTCCGAGAGGAGAGAGCTCAGTTTGAGTGGAGAGAGCTGAGTCCGAGTGGATAGAGCTGAGTCCAAGTGGAGAGAGCTCAGTCTGAGTGGAGAGAGCTCAGTCCGAGTGGAGAGCTTAGTCCGAGTGGAGAGAGCTCAGTCCGAGTGGAGAGAGCTCAGTCCGAGTGGAGCGAGAGTCCGAGTGGAGAGAGCTCAGTCCGAGTGGAGAGAGCTCAGTCCGAGTGGAGAGAGCTCAGTCCGAGAGAGGAGAGAGTCCGAGTGGAGAGAGCTCAGTCCGAGTGGAGAGTGCTCAGTCCGGGTGGAGAGAGCTCAGTGCGAGTGGAGAGAGCTCAGTCCGAGTGGAGAGCTCAGTCCGAGTGGAGAGAGCTCAGTCCGAGTGGAGAGTGCTCAGTCCGAGTGGAGAGAGCTCAGTCCGAGAGGAGAGAGCTCAGTCCGAGTGGAGAGAGCTCAGTCCGAGTGGAGAGCTCAGTCCGAGTGGAGAGCTCACTCCGAGAGGAGAGAGAGTCCGAGAGGAGAGAGCAGCTCAGTCCGAGTGCAGAGGGCTCAGTCCGAGTGGAGAGAGCTGAGTCCGAGAGGAGAGAGCTCAGTCCGAGTGGAGAGCTCAGTCCGGGTGCAGAGAGCTCAATCCGAGAGGAGAGTGAGTCCAAGTGGAGAGAGCTCAGTCCGAGGAGAGAGAGCTCAGTCCGAGTGGAGAGAGCTGAGTCCGAGAGGAGAGAGCTCAGTTTGAGTGGAGAGAGCTGAGTCCGAGTGGAGAGAGCTGAGTCCGAGTGGAGAGCTCAGTCCGAGTGGAGAGAGCTCAGTCCGAGTGGAGAGAGCTCAGTCCGAGAGGAGAGCTCAGTCCGAGTGGAGAGCTCAGTCCGAGAGGTGAGAGAGTCTGAGTGGAGAGAGCTCAGTCCGAGTGGAGAGTGCTCAGTCCGAGTGGTGAGAGAGTCTGAGTGGAGAGAGCTCAGTCCAAGCGGAGAGCGTTCAGTTCCAGTGGAGAGAGCTCAGTCCGTGGGGAGCGAGCTCAGTCCGAGTGGAGAGAGCTCAGTCCGGGTGGAGAGAGCTCAGTCCGAGTGGAGAGAGAGTCCGAGTGGAGAGAGCTCAGTCCGAGTGGAGAGACCTCAGTCCGAGTGGAGAGAGCTCAGTCCGTGAGCTGAGAGCGTCCGAGTGGAGAGAGCTGAGTCCGAGTGGAGAGAGCTCAGTCCGAGGTGAGAGAGCTCAGTCCGAGGTGAGAGAGCTGAGTCCGAGTGGATAGAGCTGAGTCCAAGTGGAGAGAGCTCAGTCTGAGTGGAGAGAGCTCAGTCCGAGTGGAGAGCTCAGTCCGAGTGGAGAGAGCTCAGTCCGAGTGGAGAGAGCTCAGTCCGAGTGGAGCGAGAGTCCGAGTGGAGAGAGCTCAGTCCGAGTGGAGAGAGCTCAGTCCGAGTGGAGAGAGCTCAGTCCGAGAGAGGAGAGAGTCCGAGTGGAGAGAGCTCAGACCGAGTGGAGAGAGCTCAGACCGAGTGGAGAGTGCTCAGTCCGAGTGGAGAGAGCTCAGTCCGAGTGGAGAGCTCAGTCCGAGTGGAGAGCTCAGTCCGAGTGGAGAGCTCAGTCCGAGTGGAGAGCTCAGTCCGAGTGATGAGAGCTCAGTCCGAGTGGAGAGCTCAGTCCGAGTGGAGAGAGCTCAGTCCGAGTGGAGAGAGCTGAGTCCGAGTGGAGAGAGCTCAGACCGAGTGGAGAGAGCTCAGTCCGAGTGGAGAGAGCTCAGTCCGAGTGATGAGAGCTCAGTCCGAGTGGAGAGCTGAGTCCGAGTGGAGAGAGCTGAGTCCGAGTGGAGAGAGCTGAGTCCGAGTGGAGAGAGCTGAGTCCGAGTGGAGAGCTCAGTCCGAGTGGAGAGAGCTCAGTCCGAGTGGAGAGAGCTCAGTCCGAGAGGAGAGCTCAGTCCGAGAGGAGAGCTCAGTCCGAGAGGTGAGAGAGTCTGAGTGGAGAGAGCTCAGTCCGAGTGGAGAGTGCTCAGTCCGAGTGGTGAGAGAGTCTGAGTGGAGAGAGCTCAGTCCAAGCGGAGAGCGTTCAGTTCCAGTGGAGAGAGCTCAGTCCGTGGGGAGCGAGCTCAGTCCGAGTGGAGAGAGCTCAGTCCGGGTGGAGAGAGCTCAGTCCGAGTGGAGAGAGAGTCCGAGTGGAGAGAGCTCAGTCCGAGTGGAGAGACCTCAGTCCGAGTGGAGAGAGCTCAGTCCGTGAGCTGAGAGCGTCCGAGTGGAGAGAGCTGAGTCCGAGTGGAGAGAGCTCAGTCCGAGATGAGAGAGCTGAGTCCGAGTGGATAGAGCTGAGTCCAAGTGGAGAGAGCTCAGTCTGAGTGGAGAGAGCTCAGTCCGAGTGGAGAGCTCAGTCCGAGTGGAGAGAGCTCAGTCCGAGTGGAGAGAGCTCAGTCCGAGTGGAGCGAGAGTCCGAGTGGAGAGAGCTCAGTCCGAGTGGAGAGAGCTCAGTCCGAGTGGAGAGAGCTCAGTCCGAGAGAGGAGAGAGTCCGAGTGGAGAGAGCTCAGACCGAGTGGAGAGAGCTCAGTCCGAGTGGAGAGTGCTCAGTCCGGGTGGAGAGAGCTCAGTCCGAGTGGAGAGAGCTCAGTCCGAGTGGAGAGCTCAGTCCGAGTGGAGAGAGCTCAGTCCGAGTGGAGAGTGCTCAGTCCGAGTGGAGAGAGCTCAGTCCGAGAGGAGAGAGCTCAGTCCGAGTGGTGAGAGCTCAGTCCGAGTGCAGAGCTCAGTCCGAGTGGAGAGCTCACTCCGAGAGGAGAGAGAGTCCGAGAGGAGAGAGCAGCTCAGTCCGAGTGCAGAGGGCTCAGTCCGAGTGGAGAGAGCTGAGTCCGAGAGGAGAGAGCTCAGTCCGAGTGGAGAGCTCAGTCCGGGTGCAGAGAGCTCAATCCGAGAGGAGAGTGAGTCCAAGTGGAGAGAGCTCAGTCCGAGGAGAGAGAGCTCAGTCCGAGTGGAGAGAGCTCAGTCCGAGAGGAGAGAGCTCAGTTTGAGTGGAGAGAGCTGAGTCCGAGTGGATAGAGCTGAGTCCAAGTGGAGAGAGCTCAGTCTGAGTGGAGAGAGCTCAGTCCGAGTGGAGAGCTTAGTCCGAGTGGAGAGAGCTCAGTCCGAGTGGAGAGAGCTCAGTCCGAGTGGAGCGAGAGTCCGAGTGGAGAGAGCTCAGTCCGAGTGGAGAGAGCTCAGTCCGAGTGGAGAGAGCTCAGTCCGAGAGAGGAGAGAGTCCGAGTGGAGAGAGCTCAGTCCGAGTGGAGAGTGCTCAGTCCGGGTGGAGAGAGCTCAGTGCGAGTGGAGAGAGCTCAGTCCGAGTGGAGAGCTCAGTCCGAGTGGAGAGAGCTCAGTCCGAGTGGAGAGTGCTCAGTCCGAGTGGAGAGAGCTCAGTCCGAGAGGAGAGAGCTCAGTCCGAGTGGAGAGAGCTCAGTCTGAGTGGAGAGCTCAGTCCGAGTGGAGAGCTCACTCCGAGAGGAGAGAGAGTCCGAGAGGAGAGAGCAGCTCAGTCCGAGTGCAGAGGGCTCAGTCCGAGTGGAGAGAGCTGAGTCCGAGAGGAGAGAGCTCAGTCCGAGTGGAGAGCTCAGTCCGGGTGCAGAGAGCTCAATCCGAGAGGAGAGTGAGTCCAAGTGGAGAGAGCTCAGTCCGAGGAGAGAGAGCTCAGTCCGAGTGGAGAGAGCTGAGTCCGAGAGGAGAGAGCTCAGTTTGAGTGGAGAGAGCTGAGTCCGAGTGGAGAGAGTTCAGTCCGAGTGGAGAGAGTGTCCGAGTGGAGAGAGCTCAGTCCGAGCGGAGAGAGCTCAGTCCGAGTGGAGAGAGCTCAGTCCGGGTGGAGTGAGCTCAGTCCGAGTGGAGAGAGCTCAGTCCGAGTGGAGAGAGAGTCCGAATGGAGAGAGCTCAGTCCGAGTGGAGAGAGCTCAGTCCGAGATGAGAGAGCTCAGTCCGAGTGGAGAGAGAGTCCGAGTGGAGAGAGCTCAGTCCGAATGGAGAGAGAGTCCGAGTGGAGAGAGCTCAGTCCGAATGGAGAGAGAGTCCGAGTGGGAGAGCTCAGTCCGAGTGCAGAGAGCTCAGTCCGAGTGGAGAGAGCTCAGTCCGAGTGGAGCGAGAGTCCGAGTGGAGAGAGCTCAGTCCGAATGGAGAGAGAGTCCAAGTGGAGAGAGCTCAGTCCGAGTGCAGAGAGCTCAATCCGAGTGGAGAGTGCTCAGTCCGAGTGGAGAGAGCTCAGTCCGAGTGGAGAGAGCTCAGTCCGAGTGCAGAGAGCTCAGTCCGAGTGGAGAGAGCTCAATCCTAGTGGAGCGAGCTGAATCCTAGTGGGGAGAGCTCAGTCCGAGAGGAGAGAGAGTCCGAGATGAGAGAGCTCAGTCCGAGTGGAGAGAGCTCAGTCCGAGTGGAGAGAGCTCAGTCCGAATGGAGAGAGAGTCCGAGTGGAGAGAGCTCAGTCCGAATGGAGAGAGAGTCCGAGAGGAGAGAGCTCAGTCCGAGTGGAGAGAGCTCAGTCCGAGAGGGGAGCTCAGTCCGAGAGGAGGGAGAGTCCGAGTGGAGAGAGGTCAGTCCGAGTGGAGAGAGGTCAGTCCGAGTGGGGAGCTCAGTCCGAGTGGAGAGAGCTCAGTCCAAGTGGAGAGAGCTCAGACCGAGTGGAGAGAGCTCAGTCCGAGTGGAGAGAGAGTCCGAGAGGAGAGAGCTCAGTCCGAGTGGAGAGAGCTCAGTCCGAGAGGAGAGGGCTCAGTCCAAGAGGAGAGAGAGTCCGAGAGGAGAGAGCTCAGTCCGAGTGGATAGAGCTCAGTCCGAGAGGAGTGGGCTCAGTCCAAGAGGAGAGAGAGTCCGAGTGGAGAGAGCACTCGATCTGAGGGAGGGCGAAATCAGTCTGAGAAGAGAGAGCTCAGTGCAAGTGGAGAGAGGTTGGAGCCAACGTAGCAGGAATGCAAAAGTCTTCTTTAGCCCTATAAATAGTGAAAAGGTGGTAAAAGGATGAATGGGGACAATTAGGGACCAAAAGGGGGGATTTACACATGGAGGCAGGGGGCATGGCTGAAGTATTAAAGATATACTTTGGATCTGCCTTTACCAAGGAAGAAGATGCTGCCCTGGCCATGGTGACAGAGGAGATAATTCAGAAGGATTTAAAATTGATAAGGAGGAGGTTGTACAGATTGTCTTACTGACAGCTGATAAGGCACGGGGACCGGATGAGATACATCAAGGATACTGAAGGAAGTGAGAGTAGAAATTGCAGAGATACTGGCAATAATTTGTCAGTTGTCCTTCGACTCGGTGCCAGAGGACTGGAGAGTGGCAAATGTTACATTCTTGTTCAAAAAGGCTGTAAAGATAAACACAGCAATGTTAGGCCAGCCGGTTTAACTCTGAAAGTGAGGAAATTTCAAGAAACAATAATTTGAACAAAACTAATAATCACATGGACAAATGCGGGTTAATTAAGGAAAGCCAACATGGATTTAACAGAAAAATTTGATCCACCAACTTACTGGAGATTTTCAAAGAGGTCGCCGGGAGGGTTGATGAGGGTAATGCTGTTGATGTGGTGTACTTGGGACTTCCAAAAGACATTTGATGAAGTGCCACTCAACAGGCTTGAGAGCAAAGTTATAGCTCATGGGATAAAAAGGAACAGTAGCAACATGGATACAGAATTGGCTGAGTTACAGGAAACAGACACACCAGTGGTTAACGGTTTTTCGGGTTGGAGGAAGGTTTCTGCTGGAGATCCCCAGGGGTCAGTCAGTGTTGGGACCGTTGCTGTTCATGATATATATTCATGACCAAGATGACCTTGGTGTACAGGGGACCATTTCACAGTTTTCAGATGCTACAAAGTTTGGAAGCAGTGTGCAGTGTGGGGAGGACAGTGCAGAGTTTCACAGGGGCACGGGCAAGTTAGTGGAATGGCCGACAGGTGGCAGATGAAGCTCAATGTGGAGAAATTTTGACAGGAAGAACATGAAGAGACAATTACAAACAAAGGGTATAATTCTAAAGAGGGTGCATGAGCAGGGGACCTGGGTATAAGCGTGCACAAACCACTGAAGGTGGCAGGATAGGTTGAGAACGTGGTGAATAAAGCAGAGTGTATCCTGGGTTTTATTAATAGGGGCATTAAGTACAAGGGCAGGGAGGTTATCCTGAACTTGTATAAGTTAGTAGTTCAGCATCAGCTAGAGTTTTGTGACCACTACCATCTAGAAGGACAAGAGCAGCAGATACCTGGGAACCCCCCCACCCAGAGGTTCCCCTCCAAATCTCTCACCACTCCAACTTGGAAATATATCGCCGTTCCTTCACTGCCACTGGGGCAAAATCCTGGAACTCCCTCCCTAACAGCACTGTGGGTGTGTCTACTGCAGCGGTTCAAGAGGCAACTCACCATCACCTTCTGAAGGGCAACTAGGGATGGGCCATAAAATTGCTGGTGGCCTAACCAGAGGCAACCGTATCCCGTAAATGAATTACAAAACAAGTTCTCAATGCTGCCTTTTCGGAAGGATGTGGAGGCATCGGAGAGAGTGAAGAAAAGATTCATGAGAAAGGTTCCAGGGATGAGACACTTTGTGAAGGTGTTGAGGTTGGGACTGTTTTCCTTGGAGAAGAGAGAGCTGAGAGGAGATTTGATAGAGGATTTTTAAAATCATGAGGGAGGGCCCTGGACAGAGTAGAAAGGGAGAAACTGCTCCCATTGGTAGAAGGATAAGGTTATCGATAAAAGAAGCAAAAGCGACGCGAGAAAAACCTTTTTCACACAGCGAGTAGTTAGGGTTTAGAATGTGCTGCCCGAGAGTGAGGTGGAGGCAGATTCCGTTGAAGCATTCAAAAGGGAATGAGATTGTTATCTGAAAAGGAAGAACGTGCCGGGTTACGGGGGGAAGACGGGAGAATGGTGGGGATGTGAATTGTTCATTGGGGTAGCAGGTGCAGACATGATGGGCTGACTGGCCTCTTTGTGAACCTTAATAATTCTGTGATATTCAGGCCTGTTCAAAGGGAATTGAAATGAAAGCACTTGACATTCTGAATGATGTAGCAGTCACCTACCTCATACAATTGTAGCTGTAGCAAATTTACTGATATTGCATTGCGCGCCAGGAATGAGCCATCACAATGAAACAGGGCAATCTGGTTGACTAACGGCAGTGTTGATTTTGTGCCATAGCTGTCCCGGTAATCGACTCCATATTAACCCTTAACAGGCAGAGTTTCACCTACCTAATCAGATTTCCTTTTGCCTTATAATAACACCTCAGTCATAAAACTCAGTATTGAAGGTATTAGGAAAACAATTTCACCTAATAGTAATAACCTTTATTAGTGTCACAAGTAGGCTTACATTAACACTGCAATGAAGTACTGTGAAAAGCCCCTAGTGTCCACACTCTGGTGCCTGTTCGGAGGACCCAGAAAAAACCCACGCAGACATGGGGAGAACGTGCAGATTCCGCCCAGGCAGTGACCCAAGCCGGGAATCGAATCTGGGAACCTGGCGCTGTGAAGCAACAGTGCTAAGCACTGTGGTACCGTGCCGCCCATACCTTACCTTAACAAAGACAAAGAAAATTTATGTTTGCAAACTATTAATAAACATTTTAGAAGTAGGAGGGCAAATAGAAAACTGAACCATCAAAAAGCCTTTGAATGAGCTCCTTTACACATAGACGCTCCCTCCTTCCCATGGCAGCTCATTACGCATCCATTGTCAGGTTTTTTTTTAAAGCTTTGATTTTTTTTCCAATGAAGGGGCAATTTAGCGCGGCCAATCCACCTGCCCTGCACACCTTTGGGTTGTGGGGGTGAGACCTACGCAGACACGGGGTGAAGGTGCAACTCCACACGGAGAGTGGATCGTCAGCTGAACTAAAACGGAAAGCAATTGGGAAAAAGAACTAACTTCAAAACAATTAGGAAGCAAAACCTTTACAACAGAAGGTTTTTTTAAAAAACTGCAGTGCGGTGAAGTGCTGCAAAGGAATCTGTGAACCGATTTTTGAAAAAGAACATAAGTTGCGTTTGAATGTAACTTTACCTTTCGTTATTTAAGGAAACTCGGGGTGGATCCAAGTTGGGATTCTCCATCGATTCCATCTGTGGACATCGCAGGAAATAGTAGAGCGTGTGCAGGGCATCTGGGCACCAGGTGACAGGCTGCTGCCTGCCATGGCGACAGGGACTCATTCCCGGAGACAATGTGTTTGAGCATTGTGGGTGATGCATAGCTCGAGACACCAAATCACCTAAATCAGGAAGACAACAAAAAGAACTGAAACCGAGACATGAGACAATAACCTGAACATAGATGAATGGTATATATTTGAGTCATATGCTTTTTTCTTTTATAGCTGCTGATGGTCCTGGTGTGCATTTCCAATATTTGTGTTTCTAACAGAAAAGTAACTTGGGGTTTTCCTACATTACCCAGCTGAAACGGTTTCCCTCTGCCTGTTTTCAATATTACCTATCCAGTCACAGCTATAGATTCCCCTTCTTTTCCAAGGATTTATTCCTGGGCCCCTTCTTTTTCTCAATGATGTGCTGCGCCTCAGCAACATCGTCCGAAAACATGTCAAGATCCACATGTACACCGCCTGTTACTCACTCTGCCTCACCAGCACCTCCCTCGGTCCCTCCATTGACAATGCCGATACCCTGTACCTATCTACATACCCTGTTCTTTATTCACCAATTCCACCCCTCCTTCTGGCCACTGCCCGAGGCAAATCAGACTCTTCACAGCCTTGGTGACAGGCCCTACGTGATCCCAAATTGAGCATCCAACCCCAGATCCATGATTAAAAGCGGCCTACTTTCACCTTTGGAGTACTGCCAGGTGCAGGGGACTGTTACCATCTTGATAGAGACCGGTAAATTCTCTTTAACGTAGCCAAAATGATCAATCCTAGTTTCTTGCTAAAAGATTAAAGCCACAAGATTCCATGGTTTAAGACAGAAGAATGTTTACTACACAAGAGTCAGCAAAGCAAACACTAAATACCCTATACTCTAACATCTGGAATTAATAGAAGTTAATATTGAATTAACAGGCAAATGGAGGATGAATATAAATTATTAATTGCACCTTAAATGGCAGATACAACTAGGGCAGATCTTGCAACTCGTCTCAGTAGTTCACTCCGATTTTACTGATCATAGTGAATTGCAAAGCCCTTGAATTCTGTCAGCTTCCTGCCTTCACAATTTTGGACAGGATTCTCCCCTAACCGGCGGGGCAGGCCGTACCGGCATCCTCTGCACCTTCAAGGGCTAGGCCGGCGCCGGTGGGGTTGGCGCCCGCCAACCGCCGCCAAAGGGCCTCCGCCGGCCAGCGCGAGTTGGCGCATGTGCGGGAGCGCCAGCGTGTGCTGGCGTCATCCCAGCGCATGCGCAGAGGGTTCTTCGCCGCGCCGGCGATGCCGGACCGTTTTAGGGCCCCCCCCCCTCCCCCGAGGACCCCGCAGGCCGCCCGCAGAGCCAGGTCCCGCCGGTAAGGGCCTTGTTTGATTTACGCCGGCGGGACTGGCCGAAAACGTGCAGCCACTCGGTCTATCGCGGAGCGGAGGATCGCCGGGGGGGGGGGGGGCCACTGCCAACAACCCCCGACCGGCGTGACGCGATTCCCACCCCCACCGAAAAACCGGCAAAACTACACTCCAGAATCTATTCACAGGCATGATCCCAGCTCCCCAGCTGCACTGAGCCAACATTGCTGCTACCCTGAATCGGGTCATGTCAGCTAGTTTTGCACCGCCTACCAGGTCACATCAGATTATGAGGTCCTGGTTTCAGACCGCACAGGAATATTGCCCCTCCATTCACATTCTTCAACCAGGACCCAACTCCAAATTCAGCTCATCCTCCATCCAAAGCCAGGTCTGCCCCATAACACAAATTCTGTCTGAAACAATACAGATTCCCTCATTATATCTTACTCCCAGATCTGACTGTTCCAATGCTCTTCTGGTCTGCCACCCTTCAGAAACTGGAGTTCATCCAAAATCCTGCTGCCTGTAACCAAACTGCCATCAAGTCCCATTGGCCTGTCATATATAGAACATAGAACATAGAACAATACAGCGCAGTACAGGCCCTTCGGCCCACGATGTTGCACCGAAACAAAAGCCATCCAACCTACACTATGCCATTATCATCCATATGTTTATCCAATAAACTTTTAAATGCCCTCAATGTTGGCGAGTTCACTACTGTAGCAGGTAGGGCATTCCACGGCCTCACTACTCTTTGCGTAAAGAACCTACCTCTGACCTCTGTCCTATATCTATTATCCCTCAGTTTAAAGTTATGTCCCCTCATGCCAGCCATATCCATCCGCGGGAGAAGGCTCTCACTGTCCACCCTATCCAACCCCCTGATCATTTTGTATGCCTCAATTAAGTCTCCTCTTAACCTTCTTCTCTCCAACGAAAACAACCTCAAGTCCATCAGCCTTTCCTCGTAAGATTTTCCCTCCATACCAGGCAACATCCTGGTAAATCTCCTCTGCACCCGCTCCAAAGCCTCCACGTCCTTCCTATAATGCGGTGACCAGAACTGTACGCAATACTCCAAATGCGGCCGTACCAGAGTTCTGTACAGCTGCAACATGACCTCCCGACTCCGGAACTCAATCCCTCTACCAATAAAGGCCAACACTCCATAGGCCTTCTTCACAACCCTATCAACCTGGGTGGCAACTTTGAGGGATCTATGTACATGGACACCTAGATCCCTCTGCTCATCCACACTTTCAAGAACTTTACCATTAGCCAAATATTCCGCATTCCTGTTATTCCTTCCAAAGTGAATCACCTCACACTTCTCTACATTAAACTCCATTTGCCACCTCTCGGCCCAGCTCTGCAGCTTATCTATATCCCTCTGTAATCTGCTACATCCTTCCACACTATCGACAACACCACCGACTTTAGTATCGTCTGCAAATTTACTCACCCACCCTTCTGCGCCTTCCTCTAGGTCATTGATAAAATATATCTGAGATCACTAACCACACTGACACCAGCTTCGACAACATCTCAATTTCAAATTGATCGTCCACATATTCAAACCCCTCCAAAGCCTTACCGCTCCTGACTTTGTAACCACACCGTTCTCGAACATGTAACTGCACCCCTAACTACCCCTGGAACCTCACCCCTAACTACCCCTGTAATCTCACCGCTCCCTACCTCTTTAATCACACCGCTCTCTACCTCTTTAGATTTTTAACTTTTTTAATTAACCATGGATGATAGGTCCTCGTCTGGAATTTTTCTTTCTTGTTGGAATATATCTATTGTGTTTTCTGAAATCGCCCCTTAAATGTCTGCCACCACATCTCTATTGACCTATCCCTTAACTTAATTTGCCAGTTTACTTTCGCTAGCTCTGCTATCATGCCCTCATAACTGCCTTAACTTAAGTTTAAAATATCAAACTTGGACCCACTCTTCCCTCCCTCAAACTAAATGTACAATTCATTCATACTATGATCGCTGCGACCTAGGGGTACATTCTTTGAGGTTTTCAATTAATCCTCTCAGAATTAGGACCCTTTCCTTTCTTGACATATATTAATGATCTGGATCTTGGTATTGTGCATGGGACAATTTCAAAGTTTGCAGACGACAAAAAACTTGAAAGTGTTGTAAACTGTGAAGAGGACAGTGTAGAATTTCAAAAAGACGTAGACAGGTTGGTGGAGTGGACAGATAGGTGGCAGATGAAGTTCAATATGGAGAAGTGTGAGGTGATTCATTTTGGTCGGAAGAAATTGGGAGAGACAAAAATAAGGGATAAAATTCTTAAGAGGAGTGCAGGAGCGGGGGACCTGGGTGTTTATGTGCACGGATCATTCAGGACTGGCGGGGAGAGCAAATAATGAAGCATGTAGTATTCTGGGCTTTATTACCACAGTAACGGCGACTTTCCAAATGCTGGTTTTTGATGTTGCTGGTGGCCTTCTTTATAAGTGGGTCAAGCTCGATACTTCGCCATGGGGTTAGTGCCGCCGTTTATGCGCCAGAGAGGTCGGGTTTGAAACGGAGCGTCTCCAAGTGCATGACGCGCCTTCACATCTGGTACCGGAAGCCCCGATACTTCACCATGAAGGAAATGCATTTCTGAACCCATGTTCTAATTCTCATGGCACGGCAGGTTATAATTGTGATGTGGTTACATGACTGTGGCACACTCAACTACTGCTAGTACTGTTCCTGTGTGGACTGATTTCGGGAAGCTTGCCTCTTCACCAGAGATGCGCAGGTCACGGTAACGCACCGGGATTTCATTCACGGGGGATCTGGAAGATTTTTGTAAAACCTCTCTAAACGCTGTGCTGCCGAAAACATTAACCAGAATTCAGGCGTATGGAAAGCAGCATCACCCAAATCTTCAAAATTTTAATTCTTGGCTTTTTTGGCCCAGAACCAGTACAAAACAGCACATTGTCCTATCTGGCTGGTTTTGAAACTTCGGGTCAGACTGGAACCTATCTGCTGGGCAGACATGAGCGATGGGTTCATTTTGTGTGGGGTGGGAAGGTGGAAGGATTGCTTTTTAGTAAATGGTTTCATGAATAAACTCAGCCAAATCAAATAAAATAAGCTGCAACTGATCACAGACACCCTCTTGTGCTACGGGAGAAAGAGTGAGTGTTAACGAGCACTGGCAATGCGTTGTGCAATTGCAGATTGAAAGCAATTGAGGAGATGTCAAGATCGAGCGCCAAGTTGGTGGTTTTCCTGGTATTTTAAATATGAGTGAAACTAGGTGAGGATGTAGTGAAACCAATCCTAGGGTTGCCTGTCAGCTGTCAGTGTAGCCATTTAATCAGCATTCTGTGGGATGAGTTATTTGTGTTATTATTTCAATTAACCTTTCAGCCAACAATGAAATGAAAATCGCTTATTGTCACAAGTAGGCTTCAAATGAAGTTACTGTGAAAAGCCCCTAGTCGCCACATTCCGGCACCTGTTCGGCCAATGTTGAAACATGATCTAATGTTTCATTATGAATGTTGTACTGAGAATTCCTGAAGTACTTCCATTACATGTTGAGTGGGCGACACGGTGGCACAGTGGTTAGCACAGCGGTGCTGCCTCACAGCGCCAGGGACCTGGGCTCGATTCCAACCTCGGGTGACTGTGTGGAGTTTGCACGTTATCCCCGTGTCTTCATGGGTATCCTCCAGATGCTCCGGTTACCTCCCACAGTCCAAAGGTGTGCAGTTTAGGTGGATTAGCCATGCAAAACTGCCCCTAGGTGGGGTTATGGGGATAGGGTGGGGGATTGAGCCCAGGTAGGGTGCAGACTCGATGGGCCGAATGGCTGCCTTCTGCACTGTAGGGATTGTATGATTCTTTTTTTTTTACAAGATTTTTTTATGAAAGTTTTTCGATCAAACAAAAATTTCCCATTTTACAACTTTGTAATAATATATACATTGATCGTTTTTTAAATAAATAATATGCTAACTAACGGCAACTGCCAACAACAAAATAAGAAACAACAGAAATAGTAACTAAAATAGTAACTTCGTAACGTCTAATATAAATAACTAATATATAAACACACACATAAAACCCCTGAGGACCCAAATGAGCCCTCCCCACCTCCCCCCCTCCCCCCTGGGTTGCTGCTGCTACCTTTCCTATTTTCCCTTATCGCTCTGCGAGATAGTCGAGGAACAGTTGCCACCGCCTGGTGAACCCTTGAGCCGAACCTCTTCGCTCCAATTTTATGAACCCTGCCATGTCGTTTATCCAGGCCTCCACAACCGGGGGTTTAGCTTCTTTCCACATAAGTAGAATCCTTCGCCGGGCTACTAGGGACGCAAAGGCCAAAACATCGGCCTCTCTCGCCTCCTGCACTCCCGGCTCATCTGCAACCCCAAATATAGCCAACCCCCAGCCTGGTTCGACCCGGACCCCCACCACCTTTGAAATCACTTTTGCCACACCCACCCAGTACCCATGCAATACCGGACATGACCAAAACATGCGGGTGTGGTTCGCCGGGCTTCCCGCGCATCTCCCGCACCTATCCTCCACTCCAAAAAATCTACTCAGCCTTGCTCCAGTCATATGCGCCCTGTGTAGAACCTTGAATTGTATCAGGCTGAGCCTGGCACACGAGGACGAAGAGTTTACCCTACTTAGGGCATCTGCCCACAGCCCCTCCTCAATCTCTTCCCCCAGCTCCTCCTCCCATTTTCCCTTCAGCTCCTCGACCATCGTCTCCCCCTCGTCTCTCATTTCCCTAAAAACATCTGACACCCTACCATCACCCACCCATGCCCCCGAAATCACTCTGTCCTGGATCTCTTGCGCAGGGAGCTGCGGAAATTCCCTCACCTGTTGCCTCACAAATGCCCTCACTTGCATATAGCGAAATGCATTCCCAGGTGGCAACCCATATTTTTCTGTCAGTGCTCCCAGACTCGCGAACGTCCCGTCTAAGAACAAGTCCTTCAATTTCGCAATTCCTGCTCGCTGCCAAGATTTAAATCCCCCATCTATCCTTCCCGGGACGAACCTATGGTTGTTCCTTATCGGGGACCACACTGAGGCACCCGTCACTCCCTTATGTCGTCTCCACTGCCCCCAAATTTTCAGAGTTGCCACCACACTGGGTTTGTGGTGTATTTTTTCAGGGATAACGGTAACGGCGCTGTCGCCAGTGCTTTTAGGCTAGTTCCCCTACAGGACGCCATCTCCAGTCTTTTCCACGCCGCTCCATCCCCTTCCCTCATCCACTTACATATCATTGACACGTTGGCGGCCCAATAATAATCACTTAGACTCGGCAGTGCCAGTCCCCCTCTGTCCCTACTGCGCTGCAGGAACCCCCTCTTTACTCTTGGGGTCTTTCCAGCCCACACAAAGCTCATAATACTCTTGTCCACCTTCTTAAAAAAGGTCTTTGTAATCAGTACAGGGAGGCACTGGAACACAAAAAGAAACCTCGGAAGGACCACCATTTTAATCGCCTGCACCCTGCCCGCCAATGACAGGGGCGCCATGTCCCACCTCCTAAAGTCCTCTTCCATCTGCTCTACCAGTCGTGCCAAGTTAAGCTTATGCAAGGTTCTCCAGTTCCTGGCCACCTGGATCCCTAAATACCGGAAATCCCTTGTTACCCTCCTCAACGGTAAATCGTCTATTCCCCTGCTCTGTTCCCCAGGGTGCATCACAAACAGCTCACTCTTCCCCATATTCAGTTTATATCCCGAAAATTCTCCAAAATCTCTGAGTGTCTGCATTATCTCGGGCATCCCCTCCACTGGGTCCGCGACATACAACAACAAATCATCCGCGTATAATGACACCCGATGCTCTTCTCCTCCTCTAAGTACCCCCCTCCACTTCCTAGAGCCCCTCAGCGCTATGGCCAGTGGCTCAATTGCCAACGCAAACAGTAACGGGGACAGGGGACATCCCTGTCTTGTACCCGTATATAGTCGGAAGTGGTCAGATCGTTGCCTATTTGTAAACACACTTGCCACCGGGGCCCTGTACAGGAGCTGAACCCATCTAATGAACCCCTCTCCAAATCCAAATCTCCTCAGTACTTCCCACAGGTAGTCCCACTCCACTCTATCAAATGCTTTCTCTGCATCCATCGCCACCACTATCTCCGCCTCCCCCTCCGGTGGGGGCATCATCATCACCCAGCAGCCTCCGCATATTAGCATTCAATTGCCTCCCTTTAACAAACCCCGTTTGATCATCATGCACCACCCCAGGGACACAGTCCTCTATCCTCGTCACCATCACCTTGGCCAAAAGCTTGGCATCTACGTTCAAGAGGGAAATAGGCCTGTATGACCCGCACTGCAGCGGGTCTTTGTCTCTTTTCAGGATCAGCGATATCGTCGCCTCCGACATCGTCGGGGGTAGTGTCCCCCTTTCCCTAGCCTCATTAAGGGTTCTCGTCAGAAGTGGGGCCAGCAGGTCCACGTATTTCCTATAGAACTCCACCGGGAACCCATCCGGTCCCGGGGCCTTCCCTGCCTGCATGTTCCCAATTCCTTTTACCACCTCCTCCACCTCAATCTGCGCTCCCAGTCCTGTCATCTCCTGTTCCTCAACCTTCGGGAACTTCAGCTGGTCTAGGAAACGCATCATTCCCTCTTTCCCTTCCGGGGGTTGAGCCTTATATAGCCTCTCGTAAAATACCATAAACACCTCGTTCACCCTCTCCGCTCCCCATTCCATCTTTCCCTCCTCGTCTCTAACCCCTCCGATCTCTCTCGCTGCCCCCCTCTTCCTAAGTTGTTGGGCCAGCAACCGGCTCGCCTTCTCTCCATATTCATACTGCACTCCCTGTGCCTTCCTCCATTGTGCCTCCGCCTTACCCGTGGTCAACAAGTCAAAGTCCGTGTGCAATCTCCGTCTTTCCCTGTATAGCCCTTCATCTGGAGCCTCCGCATATTGCCTATCCACCCTCAAAATCTCCCTCAACAATCTCTCCCTTTCTTTACCCTCTTGTTTCCCCTTATGGGCCCTTATGGAGATCAGCTCCCCCCTAACCACCGCCTTCAGCGCCTCCCAGACCACTCCCACCTGGACCTCTCCATCATCATTAATCTCTAGGTACCTTTCAATACATCCCCTCACCCTTACACATATCCCCTCGTCCGCAAACAGCCCCATATCTAATCTCCAGAGTGGGCGCTGTTCCTTTTCCTCTCCTACTTCCAGATCTACCCAATGTGGGGCATGATCTGAAATGGCTATAGCCGAATACTCCGTTCCTGCCACCTTTGGGATCAGCGCCCTTCCCAGGACAAAGAAGTCTATCCGGGAGTACACTTTGTGGACATGGGAGAAGAAGGAAAACTCTTTACTCCTTGGCCTAGTAAATCTCCAGGGATCCACTCCTCCCATCTGCTCCATAAAGCCCTTAAGAACCTTGGCCGCTGCCGGCCTCCTCCCGGTCCTAGATCTGGACCGGTCCAGCCCTGGGTCCAGCACTGTGTTGAAGTCCCCCCCCCATTACCAACTTTCCCGTTTCCAGGTCCGGGATGTGCCCCAACATACGCTTCATAAAGTTCGCGTCATCCCAGTTCGGGGCATATACGTTCACCAGCACCACCGCTTCACCTTGCAATCTGCCACTCACCATCACGTATCTACCCCCACTGTCCGCCACTATGGTCTTCGCCTCAAACAATACCCGTTTCCCCACCAGTATTGCCACCCCTCTATTTTTCGCATCCAAGCCCGAGTGGAATACCTGTCCCACCCATCCTTTTCTTAATCTGACCTGATCCGCCAGTTTCAGGTGCGTCTCCTGAAGCATGACCACGTCTGCCTTTAGCTTCTTTAGGTGCGCAAGTACCCTTGCCCTCTTAATCGGCCCATTCAACCCTCTCTCGTTCCACGTGATCAACCGGGTTGGGGGTCTCTTTACCCCCCCCCCCCTCGTCGACTAGCCATCCCCTTTTTTCAGACCAGCTCCTCACCCGGTTCCCACGCACCCGCTTCTCCCCCCGACGGCGCCCTCCCGTCCCGACCATCCTATCCCGTAACAGCTCCCCCTTCCCCTTAGCAGCAGCAACCCAGTTAAACCTCCCCCCCCCCCCCCCCGCTAGATCCTTCTCTAGCTTAGTTGCTCCCCCCATATTGCTTCCGGAAGTCAGCAAACTCTGACTGACCTCGGCTTCCCCCGTTTATCCTTAGCCTCCCATTATGTGAGGCCCCCTCCTTCCTGCGCCCCCTTTTCCCGCCACAATTTCCATAGCATGGGAACAAAGCCCGCGCTTCCCTCTCGGCCCCGCCCCTGATGGCGCAACTCCCTCTCTCCTTCCCCCTCCCCTTCCCCACCGGCGCCCACATTTCTTCGTGTCCCCCCCCTTCGAGGGGAAAGAAAATTTTCCCCCATCTGATTCACAGTCCCTTGCCACCACCTCACTACTTCATTTCAAACAATCTTTCTCCAATCTAGTCCAACTTCTCCTCTTCAATAAATGTCCACGCCACTTCTGCCGTCTCGAAGTAGTGGTGTTTACCCTGGTGTGTAACCCACAGTCTTGACGGCTGCAACATTCCGAACTTCACTTTCCTCTTGTGGAGCACCGCCTTGGCCCGATTGAAACTCGCCCTCCTTCTCGCCACCTCCGCACTCCAATCCTGATACACGCGGATCACCGCGTTCTCCCACCTGCTGCTCCGTGTCTTTTTCGCCCATCTCAGGACCATCTCCCTGTCCTTGTAGCGGTGGAACCTCACCACTATTGCTCGAGGTATTTCTCCTGCCTTTGGTCTTCTCACGAGGACTCGGTACGCTCCCTCCACTTCCAGGGGGCCCGTCGGGGCCTCAGCTCCCATTATGGTATGGAGCATCGTGCTCACATACGCCCCAACGTCCGCTCCCTCTGCCCCTTCTGGAAGACCCAAGATTCTTAAGTTTTTCCTCCTCGAGCTATTTTCCAGGGCTTCCAATCTCTCCATACACCTCTTATGCAGTGTCTCGTGCGTCTCCGTCTTCACCACCAAGCCCTGTATCTCGTTCTCATTTTCGGCAGCTTTTGCCTTCACTCCACGGAGCTCCATCTCTTGGGTCTTCTGCGCCTCCTTTAACCCCTCAATCGCCTGCAGCATCGGCGCCAGCACCTCCTTCTTGAGCTCCTCCACACATCGCTGGAGGAACCCCTGCTGTTCCAGGCCCCATACCAACTGGCCTCCCTCCGCCGCCATCTTGCTTCTCACTTCCCTTCTTTGCCACTGCTCCAGAGGATCCTGCACAATCTGGCCACTATTATCTCTTCTGTCCATTCACATCCAGGGGGACTCCCTTCTATGTCGCCTCACAGTGGGTTTAGCCTTCGAAAATTGCCGTTGGGGCTCCCGATAAGAGCCCAAAAGTCCGTTAAAACGGGAGGTGCCGAAACGTGCGACTTAGCTGGTCATCGCCGCACCCGGAAGTCGGATTGTATGATTCTAAGTGAGATGCACGATCGAAGCATTGTAGCTGTTTGATTATTTCTCAAAGGTTCAGCCCACACAGTTCAGCACGCTTCATGACAATTCTGGTTCCTAGCTGGCTGAATTGCTGTCAATAATCATCTTTGATTTGGTGGAAATGAGAAGTTTTCCTTCTGTATTTCTAATCTGCATCTGAACCAACAGATTGGGCTTGAACTCTCCTGAGGAAAGCTCTGAATGTAATTCAATTTTGAGGAGGTGTAGAAGACTCCATACCCCTCCACATGGTAGGCTAACAAACACTGTGGTTATTAATAAGTCCAGGTCAAGAAATAAGATATGGAATGCTGCGATACCCTCAATAATGACGCTTAGAGTGCAAACAGTAAAGAAGGCTTTAATAAACTAAGAACTAGGCTAGAGCCGAGACATGTGCTAACTGCTGCACTGCCCACAAGGCGGCCCCTTATATATGGCACACAGATGGGCGGAGCTGGAGGCGGAGTTCCCCAGGGTTCCAAACCCGGTCTTAAAGGGGACATCACCTTACATGATGACGAGGGTACAGTGTTACAGTAACTGTTCATCACATTTACCCCCTGTTTAAAAAAAAGTCCGGCGGGGGTGAAGTGCCATCATAGGTCCATCTGTCTCGGTGGCCGGATCGGCCTCATCGACCTCCTCAGTTCGGGCGGTGGTGCGGCGGCCGGTGGTGCGGCGGACACGGACGTCCTGGTTGAGGGTACATCCGGGAGCACGGTGGTCGGAGCCTCGGTCCGGGTACGGGCAGGGGAACAGGGCGCAGGGAGAATAGGTGGGGCCGGGGGTAGCGGTGCCGGCGCCAGCGAGGTGTGTAAAGGGGGGGCGCTAGGGGGGGCGCGCGGTAGGTGCTCACCAACAGGGGGTGGGGCCGGGAGGGGGTGTGTTGTAGGGGGTGCAGTGTCCTGCAGGGGAGCGGCGCGGGAAGGGGCGTCTGTAGTGGGGAATCCAGCGGGTGCCAGATCCCGGAGGGAAACCGTATCTTGCCTGCCGTCGGGGTACTCAACGTAGCGTAACTGGGGTTGGCGTGGAGTAATCAGACCTTTTCGACCAGGGGGTCCGTTTTATGGCTCCTCGCGTGCCTCCAGAGAAGAACAGGTCCCGGAGCCATCAGCCAAGGTGGAAGCGAGACCCCGGAGGTAGACTTCCTGGGGAAGACAAACAATCGCTCATGAGGGGTCTCATTCGTGGCTGTGCAGAGGAGCGACCTAATGGAGTGTAGGGCATCGGGCAGAACCTCCTGCCAGCGGGTAGTTGGGAGACTTCTTGACCATAGGGCCAGAAGGACAGCCTTCCACACTGTCGCGTTCTCCCTCTCCACTTGCCTGTTTCCCCGTGGGTTATAACTGGTCGTTCTGCTCGAGGCGATGCCTTTGCTGAGCAGATACTGACGCAGTTCATCGCTCATGAACGATGTACCCCGGTCGCTGTGGATATAAGCGGGGAAACCGAACAGAGTGAAGATGCTGTGCAGTGCCTTAATCACGGTGGGTGAGGTCATGTCGGGGCAGGGAATGGCGAATGGGAAACGGGGGAACTCATCGATAACGGTGAGGAAATAGGCATTACGATTGGTGGATGGGAGGGGCCCCTTGAAGTCCACGCTCAGTCGCTCAAAGGGCCCCGAGGCCTTCACGAGCTGAACCTTGACTGGCCAGTAGAAGTGTGGTTTGCACCCCGCACAGATCTGGCAGGCCCTGATCATGGCCTTGACCTCCTTGGTTCAGTAAGGTAGGTTGCGGGAGTTGATAAAATGGACGAGCAGGATAACCCCCGGGTTTCAGAGGTCATTGTGGATGACTTGCAGGCGGTCGTCCTGCGTGTTGGCGCATGTGCCGCGGGACAGGGCATCTGGGGGCTCGTTGAGCTCCTCTGGACGATATGTAATATCGTATGTGTAGGTGGAGAGTTTGATCCTCCACCTCAAAATTTTATCATTTTTTATTTTGCCCCGTTGCGTGTTATCGAACATATAGGCGACTGACCATTGGTCGGTGACGAGGGTGAACCTCCTACCGGCTAGGTAGTGCCTCCAGCGCCACACAGCCTCCACAATGGCTTGTGCCTCCTTCTCGACTGCAGAGTGTCGAACCTCGGAGGCGGTGAGGGTCCGGGAGAAGAACGCTACTGGTCTGCCTACCTGATTGAGGGTAGCAGCCAGGGCGATGTCTGATGCATCGCTCTCTACCTGGAAGGGGATCGTTTCGTCCACTGCGCGCATAGCGGCCTTGACGATATCGGCCTTGATGCGGTTGAAGGCCAATTGAGCCTCAGCCGAGAGGGGAAGTGGTGTTCTTTATGAGTGGGCGGGCTTTGTCCGCATACTTGGGGACCCACTGGGCGTAGTAGGAGAAGTACCCAAGCACCGTTTGAGGGCCTTGAGGCTGCGGGTGAGGGGGAGTTCCTTAAGGGGGGCGCATGCGGTCGGGGTCGGGACCGAGGACCCCGTCTTCCACGACATAGCCGAGGATGGCTAGCCGGGTTGTGTGGAAAACGCATTTTTCCTCATTATAGGTCAGGTTAAGGGCTCGGGTGGTCTGGAGGAACTTTTCGAGGTTAGCGTCATGGTCCTGCTGGTCATGGCCGCAGATGGTGACATTGTCCAAGTACGGGTATGTAGCCCCCGTACTGGTCCACCATTTGATCCATCGCCCTTTGAAAGACGAAGACCCCATTTGTGACGCCGAAGGGGACCCTGAGGAAGTGGAAGAGCCGGCCGGCTGCTTCGAAGGCAGAATAGGGGCGGTCTTTTGGTCGGATGGGGAGCTGGTGGTAGGCAGATTTGAGGTCGACCGTGGAAAAGACTCGGTATTGGGCGATCCGATTTACCATTTCCGCGATGCGAGGAAGGGGGTACGCATCAAGCTGCGTGAAT
The DNA here is from genome assembly GCF_047496885.1 of Scyliorhinus torazame. Classification (NCBI taxonomy): domain Eukaryota; kingdom Metazoa; phylum Chordata; class Chondrichthyes; order Carcharhiniformes; family Scyliorhinidae; genus Scyliorhinus; species Scyliorhinus torazame. The sequence goes on from NC_092716.1 coordinate 233,726,468, forward strand.
CGGTTTATGGTCTGGCTATAATCCAAGACCATCCGTTTCTTATCCCCGGACCCGACTACCACCACTTGTGCTCTCCAAGGGCTGTTGCTAGCCTCGATGATCCCCTCTCCCAGTAAACGCTGGACCTCTTGACTTGATAAAAGCCATATCTTGGGCACTGTAGCGCCGGCTCCTGGTGGCGATGGGTTTACAGTCGGGAGTGAGGTTAGCGAATAGCGAGGGGGGTGCAACTTTCAGTGTCGCAAGGCAGCACACCGTGAGGGGGGGCAAGGTTCCGCCGAACTTCAGTGTCAGGCTTCGGTGGCTGCACTGGAAATCCAGTCCGAGCAGCAGGGGGGCGCAGAGGCGGGGAAGGATATAAAATTTGAAACGGGTGTACTTGGCGCCCTGGATCGAGAGATTCGCGCTACAGTACCCCTTGATTTGTACCGAGTGGGACCCGGATGCGAGGGCTATGGTTTGGGATGCGGGATGGGTGCGTAGGGAGCAGTGCCTTACCGTTTCAGGATGGATAAAGCTCTCCTTGCTCCCAGAGTCGAAGAGGCATGCAGTGTCGCGCCCGTTGACCTGGACCTGCATCATAGAGTTCTGCAGGTGTTTTGGCCGAGTTTGGTCGAGGGTAATCGCACCCACTCACGGGTAGTCCGAGTCCTCAGCCGAGTCGGACTTGTAAAATGGCCGCCGCCGGCTGCGCGTGTCGGGTCGAGCAGATGGCCACCGACAAGATGGCCGCTCCCATGATTCGCACGAGGCTGATGACGCATCAGAAGGGGGCCTGTCGGGTCAGTGCGCAGCCTCATTGCGAGGCCTGCGGGCCTGAGAGCCTGATTTTCGGGCCGGCTGTTCTTTGTTCTTCTGGCCCCTGGGTCTGGCCAGGCAGACCTTTGCAAAATGCCCCTTCTTCCCGCAGTCGTTGCAGATCGCGGAGCGGGCTGGGCAACGTGGGCGTGGGTGCTGGCCCTGCCCGCAGAAGTAGCACGATTCCCCCGAGCGCTGCCGACAGGTAGAGAGCAGATGCCTGGCGTGCACCTCGTTGATAGGCTTGACGAACCGCTTGCGGAGTAGCTCAACCGCCTCTTCATAAGTCGTTGCCTTTTCGAGCGTGGAGGAGATTCTGTGACTCACCCGGGCGTGGAGTAGGCGCAGCTTGCGTGGCCCCAGGATGGGAGTCTCTGAGGAGTCCAGGTAAGCCTCGAAGCATCGGAGCCAGTATTTAAAAATTTCCTTTGCTTCCGGTGTCCGTGCTTCCAGGTTGAGCTTCTCTGGTTTTAGGCCTGCGTCCATCCTGAAGTAGTTTAGTTTATTAAATTGTGGTACCCTCAATAACGACGCTTAGAGTGTAAACAGTAAAGAAGGCTTTAATAAACTAAGAACTAGGTTAGAGCCGAGACGTGTGCTAACTGCTGCACTGCCCACAAGGCGGCCCCTTATATACGGCTCACAGATGGGTGGAGCCGGAGGCGGAGTTCCCCAGGGTTCCAAGCCCGGTCTTAAAGGGGACATCACCATACATGATGACAAGGGTACAGTGTTACAGTAACCGTTCATCACAAATGCAAAACATCACAAGGCTTGAAAACAGTATGAGACAAAACAGAACGTATAGGATGAGAAATAGTCCCTCAAGTTACTCCTCAAATAGTTCTGGGAATTGAACATCCAACTGGATCTTTACCTCACCAAATATCTTCGTCTCCTGTACTTTACTGATCAATTATTCCAAATGCTAATTATTATTTGATCATTTTCTTCCTGAGATCTTCTTATATTTTTCTCTAACTTAAATGTCCTCTTGTTCTGGGCTGACATTCAACGAGCTTTTTAAATACCTACACACTTCAAGACAACCCTCCTCTAGACTGTATTTCTCCAGTCTCTCTCCTCACAGTTCACACTCCCTTTACAGCTGGGTGATGCTTGCTGCTGTATGTATTATCCGCTTATTATCCAGATGCCTGGCGTGCACCTCGTTGATAGGCTTGACGAACCGCTTGCGGAGTAGCTCAACCGCCTCTTCATAAGTCGTTGCCTTTTCGAGCGTGGAGGAGATTCTGTGACTCACCCGGGCGTGGAGTAGGCGCAGCTTGCGTGGCCCCAGGATGGGAGTCTCTGAGGAGTCCAGGTAAGCCTCGAAGCATCGGAGCCAGTATTTAAAAATTTCCTTTGCTTCCGGTGTCCGTGCTTCCAGGTTGAGCTTCTCTGGTTTTAGGCCTGCGTCCATCCTGAAGTAGTTTAGTTTATTAAATTGTGGTACCCTCAATAACGACGCTTAGAGTGTAAACAGTAAAGAAGGCTTTAATAAACTAAGAACTAGGTTAGAGCCGAGACGTGTGCTAACTGCTGCACTGCCCACAAGGCGGCCCCTTATATACGGCTCACAGATGGGTGGAGCCGGAGGCGGAGTTCCCCAGGGTTCCAAGCCCGGTCTTAAAGGGGACATCACCATACATGATGACAAGGGTACAGTGTTACAGTAACCGTTCATCACAAATGCAAAACATCACAAGGCTTGAAAACAGTATGAGACAAAACAGAACGTATAGGATGAGAAATAGTCCCTCAAGTTACTCCTCAAATAGTTCTGGGAATTGAACATCCAACTGGATCTTTACCTCACCAAATATCTTCGTCTCCTGTACTTTACTGATCAATTATTCCAAATGCTAATTATTATTTGATCATTTTCTTCCTGAGATCTTCTTATATTTTTCTCTAACTTAAATGTCCTCTTGTTCTGGGCTGACATTCAACGAGCTTTTTAAATACCTACACACTTCAAGACAACCCTCCTCTAGACTGTATTTCTCCAGTCTCTCTCCTCACAGTTCACACTCCCTTTACAGCTGGGTGATGCTTGCTGCTGTATGTATTATCCGCTTGCGATGTGGTAACCAGTAACTGCACAATTTTCCAAAAGAGGGGAGAAGTGTACATTTTAAAACTTCAACCTAATCTCTGAAGATTTATACGGGCAAGTTCTCCCACAGTAAAGTTTGATTGGAGCAGAAGTCAGAAATAAACATCGAGCTTAGACTCTCCAACTCGATTCCCACCTTATTCAGGCTCTGCCCTGGGAGTGTGCTTTGCTAAATTCGCCCTCTAATATCAGAATTCCATCTACCTTTTCAACTGTCACTTAAAATGCAAAGTGATCAATCCACTGTCACTTTCCTATTTATTTTTGTTTTTCGCTTACTGCTTACATTTATATGAGATTCCTCAGGTAAAACAGTGGGCTGAGTTTCCCGAGGGCATTGGGTACTCAACAAGCAGACCATCTGCAAAACCCAAGTCCACGCCTTTGGGGTTTTCGGAGCACAGCTCCTTCCTCAAGTATCGTTTTGCATCACTGACTTTGTCTATATATATGTTTCTGGAACCCACCTCTTCATTCACCTGAGAAAGAAGCTGTGCTCTGAAGGATAGTGATTTGAAACAAACCTGCTGGACTTTAACCTGGTGTTGTAAGACTTCTTCCTGTATTATTTTAATGTAATTGAAACAATTTTTTTTTTATAAACCAGATCCTGGCCAGCCAGTATTTAAAGACAATGGAAACATTGGTCATCGATCTCTGCCAGTCACTCTGACACATTCTGTACCTTACTGACGACAATATTATTCATCGAAAAGTTGCAAATTATAATCAACACGTGAACTAGCAGCGGGAAATGCCACTCGAGCCGCAGGAGGCGGGTGCGAGGGCAAGCAGGTAACGGGAGAGGGGGCAACAACACGTTAGGGCCAACACTGGGCAGTCTAACGAAGGCACAGCAGCCAAAGAGGGCCCACAGTCGCGGGGACGGGTGGACGGAGGGGGGGGGGGGGGGAGGGGGCGGACATGTGAATATGTATAATGATCCTTGTTTGTATCTTTTTTTCTTCTTCTCATTCTTCTTTGGCTTAGCTCTCACTTGTAATTTTTAACTTCTCTTTGGTTGACTTCTGGTTGAGGCTATGCCTGAGTAGGTCGCACGTTTGGCAGCTCCTGCCATGAATGGACTTTTGGGCCCTTTTAAGGAGCCCCAGCGGCACTTGGACGACGATTCCAGGTGTGGGAAGGCAGCAGTGAGAACAAAGAACAAAGAAATGTACAGCACAAGAACAGGCCCTTCGGCCCTCCAAGCCCGTGCCGACCATGTTGCCCGACTAAACTACAATCTTCTACACTTCCTGGGTCCGTATCCCTCTATTCCCATCCTATTCATGTATTTGTCAAGATGCCCCTTAAATGTCACTGTCGTCCCTGCTTCCACCACCTCCTCCGGTAGCGAGTTCCAGGCACCCACTACCCCCAGTACTGTATGGAGTGGACCAGGAGCGGAGCGGTCAAAAAAGCGGCACTAGAAAAGAGAGAAGAGCGGGTGCAGAAAAGCAAGATGGCGACGGGTGGAGACCAGGCAGCAGGAGTTTCTGAAAAACTGCTTTGCGGAGTTGAAGGCGGAGATGTTGGCCCCTATGAAGGCGTCAATCGAGAGGCTGGTGAAGACCCAGAGGGCGCTGGGGACGGCGATTAAGGAGGTGCAGCAGAAGGCCTCTGATAACGAGGATGAGATCCTGGGCCTGGCGGTGAAAGTGGATGCGCACGAGGCGCTGCACAAAAAATGGCAGGAGAAGTTCGAGGACCTGGAAAACAGGTCAAGGAGGAAGAATCTGCGGATTCTGGGTCTCCCTGAAGGTGTGGAGGGGTCGGATGCAGGGGCGTATGTGGCTACAATGCTGGGCACGCTGATGGGCGCGGGGGAGCCTTCCCGAGGCCCCTGGAGCTGGATGGGGCACACAGAGTCCTGGCAAGGAGGCCAAGGGCGAATGAGCCACCGAGTGCTGTGGTGGTACGGTTCCACCGCTTCACCGACAGGGAGTGTGTCCTGAGGTGGGCGAAGAAGGAGCGGAGTAGCAGGTGGGAGAATGCTGAAATCCGCATCTACCAGGACTGGAGTGCAGAGCTGGCCAAGAAGAGGGCAGCATTCAACCGGGCCAAGGCGGTTCTCCATCGAAAGGGGGTGAAGTTTGGGCTGTTGCAGCCAGCGCGGCTGTGGGTCACACATCAGGACCGACACCACTATTTTGATACGCTGGACGAGGCGTGGACCTTCATTCAAAATGAAAAGCTGGACTCGAATTAGTGGTTTGCGGCAGGTTATGGGGATGCTGGGAGTGGGAAGGTGCGATTTGATTTGATGTGTGTGTTTTCTGGGTATGTGTATTGATTTGGGAGGGGCTGTTCCCCGCGTTTGAAGGGGGGAGTGGGGGCCGGAGGCCCTGGACCTTTGGGATCGGGGAGAGGCTGCAGGAGAAAGGAGCTGCGCCACAGGGGGCGGGGCCGGCCCAGGCAGGGAACGCGGGCTTTTTCCTGCACAAAAGGGGGGGCGTGGCTTGACACGGGGGTTGGTATCGGACGGGAGCTCGCACTGGTTTGTAGGGGGAGTGGGGATGGGGGGGGGGGGGGGGGGGGGGGGGGCCTTCGAGGGGGAATTCAATCGGGGGAACGTCGGCAGAGGCAGGAGCGGCCGGGGTCAGCAGGAGCCAGCTGACTTACGGGAGTGCAATGGGGGGAGCAGGGGGACTAGGCAATTGCCTGGCCGGGGGAGGGGGGGTGGTTGGAGGGGGAGGATCTGGGTTGCTGCTGTACTGACTGAGGGGGAGCTGGAGGCAAGAGGGAGAGTCGGGGCGGGGAACCCCCTTCTGGGGGGCTGGAGAGTGCGGGAGGCATGGGCACGTGGCTGGCCTAAGAAAGGAGATGGCTAGTTGGCGGGGGGGGCGGGGGGGGGGGGGGGGGGGGGGGGGGGCGGTGGGGTAGTCTCCCGACCCGGCTGATCACATGGCAAGTGAGAGGCCTGAATGGGCCCGGGTGTTTGCGCACTTAAAGGGACTGAAGCCAGATGTCGCTATGTTGCAGGAGACGCACCTGAAGGTGGCGGATCAGATCAGGCTGAGGAAGGGATGGGTGGGGCAGGTCTTTCACTCTGGGCTGGATGCAAGGAACAGGGGGGTCACAATCCTGGTGAGCAAGCGGGTGACTTTCGAGGCAGTGAGTATTGTGGCGGATAAAGGGGTCCGTTATGTGATGGTGAGTGGTAGGCTGCAGGGAGTCCGGGTGGTGCTGGTGAATGTATATGCCCCGAATTGGGACGATGCAGGGTTCACGAAGCGCATGCTGAGCCGGATGCGGATCTGGAGGCAGGAAACCTGATAATGGGGGGGGGACTTCAATATGGTACTGGACCCGGCACTGGATCGATCTAGGTCGAGGTCGGGCAGGAGGCCAGCTGCGGCCAAGGTTCTGAGAGGGTTTATGGATCAGATGGGGGGAGTGGACCCGTGGAGGTTTGCCAGGCCAGTGGTGAGAGAGTTTTCCTTCTTTTCCCATGTGCACAAGGCCTATTCACGGATAGACTTCTTTGTGGTGAGTAGGGCGTTGATCCCAAGAGTGGAGGGGACAGAGTACTCGGCCATTGCGATTTTGGACCACGCCCCGCACTGGGTGGAGCTGGAGTTGGGGGAGGAGAGGGGCCAGCGCCCGCTATGGTGCATGGATGCGGGACTGCTGGCGGATGAGGAGGTCTGTGGGCGGGTCCTGAGGTGCACTCAAAGGTACATAGAGGCCAATGATAATGGGGAGGTACCGGTGAGTGTGGTCTGGGAGGTGCTGAAGGCGGTGGTCAGGGGAGAGCTAATCTCAATCAGGCCTCACAGGGAGAAGAGGGAGTGGATGGAGAGGGAGAGATTGGTGGGGGAGATACTGAGGATGGATAGGAGATACGCGGAATCCCCTGAACAGGGGCTGCTGAAGGAGCGCCGGAGCCTCCAAAAGGAGTTTGATTTGCTGACTACGGGGAAAGCTGAGGCCCAGTGGAGGAAGGTGCAGGGGGCAGCGTATGAGTATGGGGAGAAGGCGAGCCGGATGCTGGCGCATCAGCTACGTAGGAAGGAGGCAGCTAGGGAAATTGGAGGAAGCAGGGACAGAGGGGGGAAACATGGTGCAGAGTCCAGCCAAAATAAATGAGGTCTTTAGGGATTTCTACGGGAGCCTGTACAAGTCAGAACCCCTGGAGGGGGGAGAGGGGATGCGGCGGTTACTGGACCAATTGAGGTTCCCGAGGGTGGAGGAGGGACAGGTCGAAGGTTTGGGGGCACCGATCGGGATGGAGGAGCTGGCTAAGGGGTTGGGGAGCATGCAGGCGGGCAAGGCCCTGGGGCCGGATGGGTTCCCGGTCGAGTTCTACAGGAAGTTTGTGGAACTGTTGGGTCTGTTGCTGGTGAGAACCTTCAACGAGGCGAAGGAAGAAAGGATTCTTCCCCTGACGATGTCTCGGGCACTGATCTCGCTTATCCTCATGCGGGACAAGGACCCGCTGCTGTGTGGCTCGTATAGGCCAATTTCGCTCCTTAATGTGGACGCTAAGTTGTTGGCGAAGGTCCTGGCCACTAGGATTGAGGATTGTGTCCCGGGAGTGATACATGATTATCAGACGGGGTTTGTGAAGGGCAGGCAGTTGAACGCAAATGTGCGGAGGCTCCTGAATGTGATCATGATGCCCTCGGAAGGGGGGGGAGGCGGAAGTGGTGGCGGCAATGGACGCGGAGAAGGCCTTTGATCGGGTGGAATGGGAGTACCTGTGGGAAGCGCTGCCGAATTTGTGTAGTTATTATTGGGCAGCTAATGTGGCAATAATTCGGAAATGGGTAATGGAGGGAGAGGGGGCGGCGTGGAAAAGACTAGAGGCGGCATCATGTGTAGGTACTAGCCTGGGGGCACTGGTGACGGCACCGTTGCCGCTACCGCCAATGCGGTACACCACAAGTCCAGTGGTGGCAGCGACATTGAGGATTTGGGGGCAGTGGAGACGGCACAGGGGGGAGGTGGGGGCCTCAATCCTGTCCCCGATACGGAACAACCATAGGTTTGCACCGGGCAGGATGGATGGCGGATTCCTAAGTTGGCATTAAAAGGATGGGGGACATATTCATTGATGGGACTTTTGCCAGTCTGAGGGCACTGGAGGAGAAATTTGGGTTACCCCCGGGAAATGCCTTCAGGTATATGCAGGTTAGGGCGTTTGTGAGGAGGCAGGTAGGGGAATTCCCGCTGCTGTCTGCCCGGAGGATACAGGACAGGGTGATTTCGGGCATGTGGGTCGGAGAGGGTAAGGTCTCGGCGATATACCAGGAGCTGCAGGAGGCGGAGGAAGACTCGGTGGAGGAGCTGAAGGGCAAGTGGGCGGAGGAGCTGGGTGAGGAGCTGGATGAGGGCCTGTCGGCTGACGCCCTGTGCAGGGTCAATTCCTCCTCGTCGTGTGCCAGACTCAGCCTGATCCAGTTTAAAGTGGTGCACAGGGCGCATATGACAGGGGCGAGGGTGTGTAAGTTTTTTTGGGTAGAGGACAGGTGTGTCAGGTGTTCGGGGAGCCCAGCAAACCACGCCGACATGTTCTCCGCATGTCCGGCGCTTGCGGGGTTTTGGAGGGGGTTGGCAAAGGCTATGTCCAAGGTCTTGGATACTCGGGTAAAACCGAGCTGGGGGGATAGCAATATTTGGGCTGTCAGACGAGCCGGGAGTGCTGGAGCCGAAAGAGGCCGGAGTTCTGGCCTTTGCCTCCTTGGTAGCCCGGAGAAGGCTCTTGTTAATGGGGAGGGACGCGAAGCCCCCAAGCGTAGAGGCTTGGGTCAGTGACATGTCGGGGTTTCTCAGGTCGGAGAAGATGGAGTTTGCCTTGCGAGGGTCCTTGCAGGGGTTCTCCAGGCGGTGTCAACCGTTCCTTGACTTTCTCGCGGAACGTTAGGTGGAGGTCAGCATCAGCAGCAACCCGGGGGGGGGGGGGGGGGGGGTGGGTTCTTGTTTGGTTTATGTAAGGGGCGTTTGCCCCATTTTGTTCTTAATTTGTTAAATTGTTTAAGGGTTAGAGGATTAAGTTGCTTTGTTTGTTGGCGTGTTGCCCTTTTTAGTTTTCTTCTTTATATTTTCTTTCCTTTTTGGAGTGTTTTGTAAAAATGATTGGAAAACTTTGAATAAACATATATTTTTTTTAAAACCCCAAAAACATTTTATTAAAAAAAAAGGAAATGCCACTCGGATCCCTCGAGCCTCATCCACTCGAATTAAATAGACGGTGAGCCTCCCACTGAACACAGCCCATTTTCAAAACTAAAAGAAGAGAAATAAATGGAGCCAGTGATTTCGGAGCAGCAACTCGGCGCCAATTGGCCCTCAGATCTACCTATTTACAGTTATCAGAGTTTGTGGTCTTTTGGGTGGGGGTCAGACAGAATTTCATCTTAGCAGCAAAAGGCTTTCTTGAAAGTAAACACTTACACCAATCAGGATAGTGTTATAAGGCGTTTCCCCAAAATACTGTCCAATAAAGTCTGTTTTACATTGGATTATGCCCTTTTGCAGTAAGATACTGTTTCAAATGTCCGGGAACTATGACACAATGAGGCTGTCAACATTCTTGTAAAATTCAGACCTGTGAGGTAGCCGCACACTGGAGGGCTCCCGCTCGGGAATAGAAATTTCGGAGTTTTAACGCCTGGTCCCGGGGGCAACGGGGGCTGAAAAGGCTGTAAGAAGGCACAGTGAGGAGAAATGTCCAAGCTTGGGAAAAATACGGCCGTGAAAAAGGGGGTCAACGGAAGTACGCCGGGGAGTGAAAAAGTCAGCGCAGGAACTGCAAGGAAAGCGGAGCTGGGCCACCAGGGGAGGCCGCATCGCTCACAGCAGAAGAAATGACCAAGGTGATGGCTGTGGAACTTGAAAAACAGTTCACGTGAAAGCGATGAGGAAGGAAATGGGGGCGGTATTGAAAGTGCTGGTGGAGGAGGTGATTGCCCCGGTGAGGGCGGCGGTATCAAGCGCAGCGGCAGAGGTGCGGGAGCAAGGTGAGACACTGAAGGAAGTGGAAGAAGTAATATCGCATTACAGTGATCAACTCACCTCGATGGGGAAGGAGTTGCGGAAGGTGACAGAGACCAACAAGGGTCTGCGAGCCAAAATGGAAGACCTGGAAAACAGATCCAGACGGCAGAATCTGAGGATTGTGGATCTGCCTGAAGGGGTGGAAGGCCCGAGGCCGACGGAGTATTTTGCCACGAAGCTATTGGGGGAGGGGGACTGTCGTGTTAAGCCACTGAGATAACACGGGCTGTAACTGGATGCAGCTATGACTGATATAGACTCCAGACCTTGAAGTTAGTTCAATTTGATTTATTGAACCTGTCACACAGTTAGCACAGATTTCTGTGAGTTCGACTCTCTGCTAACCTAACTGTGATCTCTCTGTCTGACTGAACCAGACTAGCTCTTAGCCACGTGCTGGAGGTGTTATGTGATATGTACACTGGACTCACTCTGTAGATGTCCCTAGTGGAAAGAGGCAGAGTGTGAGTGCCTCATGCCTTTTATAGTGGGAAACCACCTCCAAGTGTTCTGCCTGCTGATTGGTTATGTCTTGTTCTCTGTGTTCATTAGCTGCCTGTCTGTATCTCATTATGTGCATGTCTGCATATCATGACAGGGACGATCCCTCCCGATATGAACTGGATCGGGCTCATCGGTCGTGAAGGTCTATACCAAAGGCGAGTGAGCCGCCAAGAGTAGTAGCTCTGTGTTTCCGTAGGTATACCGTGAAGGAGAAAGTCTTGTGCTGGGCAAAGCAGAAGCGGGAGGTGCAGTGGGCTGGAGCTGGTATATGCATATACCAGGACTTTACGGTGGAGCTGGCGTGGAGGCAGGCTGCCTTCAGCCAGGCGAAGAAAGCACTGTACATCAGCAAGGTGCAGTATGGCATAGTATATCCAGCTAAGTTGAGGGTGACCTACGAATCCAAGGACTTTTATTTTGGGACGGCGGAAGCAGCGGAGGAGTTTGCAAAGGCAGAAGGACTGTGGCAGAACTGACAAATGGTTGTGTATTGTGCAGTGTGGGTTAACAAGGGCTGCCCCACCCACTCACATAACTGGTTGGCAGTTAAGTGTCAGTCACTTAAATCTACCTTGATCTAAAAGCAGGTGGGGGAGGGGAGTCAATTCAGGACAGTTTAAAAAGAGCAACTTGTAAACTCACTCCCAGTGAGTTCTCCCAGTGAGCCAGAGAAGGCAGAGCCAGGAGTGAGACACAGCTAAGAGTGAGTTTGGGAATTTGAATCTAGGTGGGAATTCGAAGCTGGGTGGGGAGGAAGTGCGTTTTATCCCTGGTAAGTGACTGGTAAGTAGTGTTTCTGTTTTTCTTTTTCTGTTTCTTTTCATTGGTATATTTATTTATTTTTTCTTTGTTGTTTTTTTTGTTGAAATTGTAGTTGTTGAAGCTAACCAAAGGTTTAAGACATGGCAGGAGATCTCAGACCCGTGTCATGCTCCTCGTGTGCGATGTGGGAGCTCAGGGACACGTTCACTGTCCCTGGCTCCTTCACGTGCAAGAAGTGTGTCCAGTTGCAGCTCCTGTTAGACCACTTGACGGCTCTGGAGCTGCGGATGGACTCACTTTGGAGCATCCGCGATGGTGAGGACGTCGTGGATAGCATGTTTAGCGAGTTGGTCACACCGCAGGTGAAAGGTACTGAGGGAGATAGAAAATGGGTGACCAAAAGACAGAGCAAGAGTAGGAAGGCAGTGCAGGTGTCCTCTGCGGTCATCTCCCTGCAAAACAGATATACCGCTTTGGATACTGTTGAGGGAGATGGCTCACCAGGGGAAGGCAGCAGTAGCCAGGTTCATGGCACCGTGGCTGGCTCTGCTGCGCAGCTGGGCAGGAAGAAGAATGCCAGGGCTATAGTGATAGGGGACTTAATTGTAAGGGGAATAGACAGGCGGTTCTGCGGACGCAATCGAGACTCCAGGATGGTATGTTGCCTCCCTGGTGCAAGGGTCAAGGATGTCTCGGAGCGGCTGCAGGACATTATGGGGGGGGTTGGGGGGGGGGTGAACAGCCGGCTGTTGTGGTGCACAGAGGCACCAACGATATAGGATAAAAAACGGGACGAGGTCCTACAAGCTGAATTTAGGGAGCTAGGAGTTCAACTAAAAAGTAGGACCTCAAAGGTAGTAATCTCAGGATTGCTAGCAGTGCCACGAGCTAGTCAGAGTAGGAATGTCAGGATAGAGAGGATGAATGCGTGGCTCGAGAGATAGTGCAAGAGGGAGGGATTCAAATTCCTGGGACGTTGGAACCGGTTCTGGGGGAGGTGGGACCAGTACAAACCGGACGGTCTGCACCTGGGCAGGTCTGGAACCGATGTCCTAGGGGGGGTGTTTGCTAGAGCTGTTGGGGAGAGTTTAAACTAATGTGGCAGGGGGATGGGAACCGATGCAGGAAGTTGGAAGGTAGTAAAACAAGGACAAAAATAAAAGGCAGTAAGGGGGAAAGTGTAAGGCAGAGAAGCTATAGTCAAAAATCAAAAAGGGCGACTGTACAAGGTACAGTGACTGAGGGGAGCTCAGTGAATAGGACCAGGAATACTAAAAGAAATAAAACGGGAAGTGAAAACATTAATGGTAAGCGACGCGGCAGGTTGTTACATGAAGATATGGGTTCAATGACAAGGAAAACTAGGAGAAAGGTTAAGAGGAAATATAACTTAGGAGAGGTTACTGATCGAGGTGTTAAGATTCAGAACAGAGGTAAAAAAGCCAACATAAGTGTACTTTACCTGAATGCTCGTAGTATTCGGAATAAGGTAAATGAGTTGATGGCGCAACTCATCGTGAATTACTATGATTTAGTGGCCATTACTGAAACATGGTTAAAGGATGGTCACGACTGGGAGTTAAATATCCGAGGGTATCAAACTTTTCGGAAGGACAGAGTGGATGGTAAGGGAGATGGTGTAGCTCTGTTATTTAAGGATGACATCCGGGCAACAGTAAAGGATGACATCGGTGCTATGGAGGATAAGGTTGAATCCATTTGGGTGGAAATCAGGAATAGTAAGGCGAAAAAGTCACTGATAGGAGTAATCTATAGGTCACCAAATAGTAACATTATGGTGGGGCAGGTAATAAACAAAGAAATAACAGATGCATGTAGAAATGGTACAGCAGTTATCATGGGGGATTTTAATCTACATGTTGATTGGTTTAACCAGGTCGGTCAAGGCAGCCTTGAGGAGGAGTTTATAGAATGTATCCGCGATAGTTTCCTAGAACAGTATGTAATGGAACCTACGAGGGAACAAGCGGTCCTAGATCTGGTCCTGTGTAATGAGACAGGATTGATTCAGGATCTCATAGTTAGGGATCCTCTCGGAAGGAGCGATCACAATATGGTGGAATTTAAAATACAGATGGAGGGTGAGAAGGTAAAATCAAGCACTAGTGTTTTGTGCTTAAACAAAGGAGATTACAATGGGATGAGAGAAGAACTAGCTAAGGTAGACTGGGAGCAAAGACTTTATAGTGAAACAGTTGAAGAACAGTGGAGAACCTTCCAAGTGATTTTTCACAGTGCTCAGCAAAGGTTTATACCAACAAAAAGGAAAGACGGTAAAAAGAGGGAAAGTCGACCGTGGATATCTAAGGAAATAAGGGAGAGTATCAAATTGAAGGAAAACACATACAAGGTAGCAAAGGTCAGTGGGAGACTAGAGGACTGGGAAATCTTTGGGGGCAACAGAAAGCGACTAAAAAAGCTATAAAGAAGAGTAAGGTAGATTCTGAGAGTAAACTTGCTCAGAATATAAAAACAGATAGTAAAAGTTTCTACAAATGCATAAAACAAAAAAGAGTGGCTAAGGTAAATATTGGTCCTTTAGAGGATGAGAAGGGAGATTTAATAATGGGAGATGAGGAAATGGCTGAGGAACTGATCAGGTTTTTTGGGTCGGTCTTCACAGTGGAAGACACAAATAACATGCCAGTGACTGATGGAAATGAGGCTATGACAGGTGAGGACCTTGAGAGGATTGTTGTCACCAAGGAGGTAGTGATGGGCAAGCTAATGGGGCTAAAGGTAGACAAGTCTCCTGGACCTGATGGAATGCATCCCAGAGTGCTAAAAGAGATGGCGAGGGAAATTGCAAATGCACTAGTGATAATTTACCAAAATTCACTAGACTCTGGGGTGGACCCGGCGGATTGGAAATTAGCAAACGTGACACCACTGTTTAAAAAAGGAGGTAGGCAGAAAGCGGGTAATTATAGGCCAGTGAGCTTAACTTCGGTAGTAGGGAAGATGCTGGAATCTATCATCAAGGAAGAAATAGCGAGGCATCTGGATGGAAATTGTCCCATTGGGCAGAAGCAGCATGGGTTCCTAAAGGGCAGGTCGTGCCTAACTAATTTAGTGGAACTTTTTGAGGACATTAACAGTGCGGTAGATAACGGGGAGCCAATGGATGTGGTATATCTGGATTTCCAGAAAGCCTTTGACAAGGTGCCACACAAAAGGTTGTTGCATAAGATAAAGATGCATGGCATTAAGGGGAAAGTAGTAGCATGGATAGAGGATTGGTTAATTAATAGAAAGCAAAGAGTGGGGATTAATGGGTGTTTCTCTGGTTGGCAATCAGTAGCTAGTGGTGTCCCTCAGGGATCAGTGTTGGGCCCACAACTGTTCACAATTTCCATAGATGATTTGGAGTTGGGGACCAAGGGCAATGTGTCCAGGTTTGCAGACGACACTAAGATAAGTGGTAAAGCAAAAAGTGCAGAGGATACTGGAAGTCTGCAGAGGGATTTGGATAGGCTAAGTGAATGGGCTAGGGTCTGGCAGATGGAATACAATGTTGACAAATGTGAGGTTATCCATTTTGGTAGGAATAACAGCAAAAGGGATTATTATTTAAATGATAAAATATTAAAACATGCTGCTATGCAGAGAGACCTGGGTGTGCTAGTGCATGAGTCGCAAAAAGTTGGTTTACAGGTGCAACAGGTGATTAAGAAGGCAAATTGAATTTTGTCCTTCATTGCTAGAGGGATGGAGTTTAAGACTAGGGAGGTTATGCTGCAATTGTATAAGGTGTTATTGAGGCCACACCTGGAGTATTGTGTTCAGTTTTGGTCTCCTTACTTGAGAAAGGACGTACTGGTGCTGGAGGGTGTGTAGAGGAGATTCACTAGGTTAATCCCAGAGCTGAAGGGGTTGGATTACGAGGAGAGATTGAGTAGACTGGGACTATACGCGTTGGAATTTAGAAGGATGAGGGGGGATCTTATAGAAACATATAAGATTATGAAGGGAATAGATAGGATAGATGCGGGCAGGTTGTTTCCACTGGCGGGTGAAAGCAGAACTAGGGGGCATAGCCTCAAAATAAGGGGAAGTAGATTTAGGACTGAGTTTAGGAGGAACTTCTTCACCCAAAGGGTTGTGAATCTATGGAATTCCTTGCCCAGTGAAGCAGTAGAGGCTCCTTCATTAAATGTTAATAAAATAAAGATAGATAGTTTTTTGAAGAATAAAGGGATTAAGGGTTATGGTGTTCGGGCTGGAAAGTGGAGCTGAGTCCACAAAAGATCAGCCATGATCTCATTGAATGGTGGAGCAGGCTCGAGGGGCCAGATGGCCTACTCCGGCTCCTAGTTCTTATGTTCTTATGTATCGATGTAGCCTCATGTAACTATGTTTTTTCACTGTGTGTTGGTGTATGTACTAAATGAGCCAACGCTGTATATATTTGGACAAGGGAAGAGTTGGGACTTTCATTTGCAATGATGGTTCTTTGGGGCTTGGGTGTGTATGCTGGGTTTGTGTGCTGAAGGGGATTTCTTGGTTTTCCTGGGACCGGGCAAAGGGGAAGGAGACCCGGGCGGGGGCCTCCAGGCTGACCGGTTTAAGCTGGCCAGTGAACGGGAGTGAGGTGGGGGAGGGGCTGCGGCCATCGGAGCCTGGTAGAACAGGCTCCGATGAGTCTTGCAGGGGTGAAAAGTTGGGAGAAGGAACCGAGGTTGGGGGGAGGAGTTTACAAGAGGAAGTGGAGGGGAGGAGTCTGGGAGGAGAAATGTCTACAATTCATGGGTGTTATTCACGGTACTCTTTCGGGGATTGGATGGCATTGAATATTCGGGGGGGGGGGGTTGGGGGGTGGACTGCATATGTCAATTCCTGATTCCTTTTTATTTTTTCCTTTTTTTTCCACCTTGGGAGGGTTTGTTTTATTTGATGCTTATATTGTCAGGTGGGTCGTTGTTTGGGGGGGTGGTGGGAGGATGGGATCGTTGTTGTTAATAAGGGGATTGACATTGTATTCCTTACCGTTTACTGTTAGTTGGTGGGGTGTAAATTCTTAAGAAAATGTGAAAATGGCGAATAAAAATATTTATTTTTTAAAAAATCAGAACTGTAACAATCTGCAAAGACGTTTCACTGTCACGACTTTCCACAGTCTCAATTCAGGAGTTAATAGGCTGCAGGAGGAAATGATAGAACAGGGTGCAGACACGTTCCCAAAGCGAGGGAGACAGAGTCATTCACTACCTCTCCCCCCACCAGCCCGTCCGACCTTCATGCCCATGGGCAGCACGGTAGCATTATGGATAGCACAATTGCTTCACAGCTCCAGGGTCCCAGGTTCGATTCCCGGCTGGATCACTGTCTGTGCGGAGTCTGCACATCCTCCCCGTGTGTGCGTGGGTTTCCTCCAGGTGCTCCGGTTTCCTCCCACAGTCAAAAGATGTGTAGGTTAGGTGGATTGGCCATGCTAAATTGCCCTTAGTGTCCAAGGTTGCCCTTGGTGTTGGGTGGGGTTGTGGGGATAGGGTGGAGGTGTTGACCTTGGGTGGGGTGCTCGTTCCAAGAGCCGGTACAGACTCGATGGGCCGAATAGCCTCCTTCTACACTGTAAATTCTATGAAATTCTATGAGACCCAGATCGAGCGAGGGAGAACATTTCAAATGGAGCCTGCACCCGAATTTTTATTGTCACAAGTAGGCTTACATTGCAAAGATGTTACTGTGAAAAGCCCCTAGTCGCCACATTCCGGCACCTGTTCGGGTACACAGAGGGAGAATTCAGAATGTCCAAATTACCTGACAGCACGTCTTTCGGGACTTGTGGGAGGAAACCCGAGCACCCGGAGGAAACCCACGCAGACCCAGGGAGAACGTGCAGACTCCACACAGACAGTGACCCAAGCCGGGAATCGAACCTGGGACTGTGGCGCTGTGAAGCCACAGTGCTAACCACTGTGCTACCGTGCCGTCCTATTATTGTTATTAGAAAGAAAAGGGCAAGGATTCAGAGGGAAATATAGCTGAGATAAGCAATTTCACAGATTAAAGGGAGAATCCCGCTCTCCGGAAAAATATCACAAACAGCCGGCAAGCGTCTACAAATTGGCAGAGAGAAACAATGAACTCACTCAGCTCGGAAATGCTCCCCACGCACGTCGCCAGCAGTGACTGCTCCAGGGTTCGGAGTTCCAGCTGCGCGTATGCATCAGCACGCCCATCTTTAGTTGCCAGCCCGTTGTTGTATAAGCTGAAGTGGGCAGGCAGGGAAAGGACACCTACGAAAGAGCAGAGCAGTCAGGTCAGGAGGAGGTTACCGCACTTGCTGCCCCTCCCAGTTGCATTTCTCACCACCTTGAAATCAGGATTGATTTTTTTTTTGGAACAAATCTCTGGCTTACAATGGCATCACCTGCCATTCAAGGCCAATTCCTGTGGGCGGCATGAGGACATTTAGCAGCTTGATGGACCTGATCATCCTCTAGTCCCCACAGAAATTCCCTGTCCAAACCAGCACATACTGACGAATTAACCCTCACATATTTTTATAGCTTTTATCTTACAAAGTCCATGCAATTCCATCTTATTCAGGCCACTGAGTCATCAACATGGTCGTTGCCTTGTTATCCTAAAGCAGATTCACATAAAGGTTTTGATTTCTATTTAAAGTAATGGTTAAAAAAAAAAGGCTGTGAAAGAGAGCTCGATAATGTTATGTAACGTATTGTTTATTTTACAGTTGGTTAGTGAGTGTTAACTCGAGTCACCAGTAGTACACGTTTGTCAAATATGTTTTTCCGTCTCAAAGCTCCTACGCCTTCAAAACATCTACATGGACTCAGGTTCATGGGCGTCACGGTGACACAGTGGTTGGCACTGATGCCCCACAGTGGTAGGGACCCAGGTTCGATTCCTGCCTCGCGTGACTGTCTGTCTGGAGATTGCACTTTCTCTCTGTGTCTGAGTGGGTTTCCTCCGGGTGCTCCGGTTTCCTCCCACAAAGGTGTGCAGGTTAGGTGGATTGGCCATGCTAAACTGCCCCTTATGGCGGAGTTGCAGGAATAGGGCGGGGGATTGGGCCTAGGCTGTTCGAAGGGTCGGTGCAGACTCGACGGGCCGAATGGCCCCCTTCTACACTATAGGGATTCTCTGAAGGAAATGTCAGTCAGACTCACCAAGCAGTGAGGCAGCAGACTGTACACAAAGTTTGGATTTTCCACTGATTGTTGTGCCTATAGTTACTTAGCTGGTAGCAGAAACTCGGCTGTGGTTTCTCTTCAGATTGTATCAATCTTTTCCTTATCTGGCAGGAGCAAAACCACATTCGTGAAGGTGGCTCATCCAGGGTGTTGACCATGTTTCCCCCTGCAGTTCTGTGATTGTTAATTCCTTTGGGTTGCAGTTCCTTTTCGGAGGTTTCAGCGGAGTGTTTTTTACCTTGTGGTATTATCAGGTATTACAGTATTACAGTACCCGAGAGGCTGAAGACCATTGGTTAAACCTAGGAGGGGCGTCATTCTCCGACCCCCCGCCGGGTTGGAGAATCGCCGGGGGCTGCCGTGAATCCCGCCCCCTCCGGTTGCCGAAGTCTCCGGCACCGGATATTCGGCGGGGGCGGGAATCGGGCCGCGCCGGTTGGCGGGCCCCCCCGCTCGATTCTCCGGCCCGGATGGGCCGAAGCCCCGCCGATAAATTGCCTGTCCCGCCGGCGTAAATTAAAGTACCTATTTACCGGCGGGACAAGGCGGCGCGGGCGGGCTCCGGGGTCCTGGGGGGGGGGGGGCGTGGGGCGATCTGACTCCGGGGGGGTGCCCCACGGTGGCCTGGCCCGCGATCGGGGCCCACAGATCCGCGGGCGGGCCTGTGCCGTGGGGGCACTCTTTCCATGGTGGAGACCGTGGCGGAGGCGGAAGAGACTCCCTCCACTGCGCATGCGCGGGAAACTGCCAGCGGCCGCTGACGCTCCCGCGCATGCGCCGCCCCGACATGTCATTTCCGCGCAAGCTGGCGGGGCAACAAAGGCCGTTTCCGCCAGCTGACAGGGCGGGAATTCCTCCGGCATCGGCCTAGCCCCTCAATGTTGGGGCTCGGCCCCCAAAGATGCGGAGCATTCCGCACCTTTGGGGCGGCGCGATGCCCGTCTGATTGGCGCCGTTTTGGGCACCAGTCGGTGGACATCGTGCCGTTTGGGGAGAATTTCACCCGAGTTTACCATTGGCTGTTGGCTGTTGCCAATGAGCGGTGCGTCGGCTCCGCCCTGACAGGTGGGGTATAAGAACCGGTGCCGTCCCAGCAGCCCTCATTTCTGTACCGAAGCTGCTGACGACCACTGCCTGCAGGACTTCCCCGATACTTTGATGTGACCTGCAAGAATGCCGCTGCCTGCATCAAGTTCCTGAAAGTGTTTGAGGAGAAGAGAGTCCTGCCACACCTGAAAACTCTCAAAGCAGAGCCCCTCTATACTCTGCCATCCCAATGGGGCCGTGTGGTGACTGTGCACCTCTACAACCCCCATGCTGCGGTTGTAGATCTGCTCCCTGTAATGATATGTAGACATGTAACCAATGGGTAATCTGAACACCCAGCTGTGGCATCGCCACTATAAAAACACAGCTCACACGAGCTCTCGTCCTCACTCATCGGCAGAGACCGTAGGAACAGAAGGCGTGCAGCAAGTATCACAGTCAGGCCACCACATGTGGCTTAGATTCAGTTAACACAGCTAGTCAAGTTTACTGTGTTGCTAGAGTTAGATCAGCAGAGTGTCGAACTCATTTAGTGACTTTGTCATTGCTAAATAAATACTTTTAACTTACTTTGAGGACTGAAGTATTCTTCAACATCGTCTACAGCAAATAACATAACATAATACTCACCTTCCTTGCCAGGTACGTTGACAAGGTTCGGAGGTCAAGGATGCCTTCCTAATCTGGACCATCAAAGGCAGGTCATGGTAACACCCAGGACCGATGGTAAGGGAGTAATCCTCCAGCTTCGCAACTGGGGGAAGCTGTGACTATCTTATCTGTGCCAGCCAGCCCAGAGTTTGCCACTCCGGCAGGAAATCCGCCCATGTGGCGGCCAACTGCAGTGCTCTCATCTGCAAGAACTGCAAACAGGAAGGACATCAGACAACGGACAGCAGGCAAACTAAATGCTATTCCCCGCGTGGTGGAGTGGACCATCTCTACAAGACCTGCGCAGGCAGCGAAGGCAATGGAGGTCCAAACAAACTGAACAGCCAGCCTGACAACCACCAAGAAGACATACAAACCTCCAGCTAGAGAAGCCACCAGCCGACAGAATGGGGCAAAGGAGGCTAAAGCTGGAGACAAGGGGAAAGGAACCAGGAAACATATCATGCACCTGTGTGCACGCTTCCCAGGGAGTGTGCACGACAGCTACAGCCTGGGGCAGTCAGACATTCCTGGCCTCTTCGATGACCACCCCAGGATGGGCGGCTGGGTCTTGGGGGATAAGGGGTAGTTGATGAGGACCTGGCACATGACGCCAGTACTGAGGCCAGAGTGTGAAGCGAAGACTCGCTACAATGAGGCTCATGCGGCCACCTGAGCTGCCAATGAGCGGTGCATCGGACTGCTTAAAATGTGCTTCCAATAGC
This sequence comes from Scyliorhinus torazame, assembly GCF_047496885.1. Classification (NCBI taxonomy): domain Eukaryota; kingdom Metazoa; phylum Chordata; class Chondrichthyes; order Carcharhiniformes; family Scyliorhinidae; genus Scyliorhinus; species Scyliorhinus torazame. Next base: position 233,747,254 of record NC_092716.1, read on the forward strand.
TTGACCGCTCCCGTTGAGTACTCCCCCCGGAGGGTCGCCTGCTTTGTGGTGGTCTGTTGTGTCCTCGACCGCAGCTAGGAGCCTCCCAAGCCCACATCTCCAAACCTCGGGGCTGGATGTCTCGGCACCACGGCTGCGAGCTGAGTGGGGGGCTGGCTGTGCGAGTACTGTTTAAGTGCTGCTCGATCATGTTAGTGGGGGGGCGAGCGAATGTGGTCCCAGCGAATCGGCTGGCGAGCCTTCATTTACGGCGTGAAGTCCGTGAGGCCTTGTTAAATGGATCAATTAACGTTGTATTGCATTGCCGGACTCGCTGGGTCGAGTGCCAGGGAGCTCGCGACAGTATCCGCTCACTGCAACACTTAGAAAGCGTTCCGGAGGGACTTCTGGGTGCGGCGATGACCAGCTAAGTCGCACGTTTCGGCAGCTCCCGGTGGAACGGACTTTTGGGGTCTTAATAAGAGCCCCAACGGCAATTTTAACGGCTAAAAGCACTGTGCGGTAAACCAGAAGGGAATCCCCCCTGGATACGGATGGAAAAAGGAGAGGAAAGTGGCCGGATTGCGGTGGATCCTTTAGAGCAGCGGCAAGGAAGGCAAGCAAAACCCAAGATGGCGTCGGAAGGTGGTAGTTTAATATGGGGCCCTGAACAACACGAGTTTTTGAAACGCTGCGTGGAAGAGCTTAAAAAGGAGATGAAGAAGGAGCTGTTGGCCCCGATATTACAGGCGATTGAAGGGCTAAAAGATGAGCAAAAGACCCAGGAGCGGGAGCTTCGGGTCGTGAAGGCAAAGGCTGCCGAGAACGAGGACGATATACAGGGCCTGGTGGTGAAGATGGAGATGCACGAGGCACACCATAAATGATGTGTGGAAAGGCTGGAGGTGCTGGAGAATAATGCGAGGAGGAAGAATTTAAGGATTCTTGGTCTTCCTGAAGGTGCAGAAGGGGCGGACGTCGGGGCATATGTGAGCACGATGCTGCACTCGTTAATGGGAGCGGAGGCCCCGACGGGTCCGTTGGAGGTGGAGGGAGCATACCGAGTGATGGCGTGAGGACCGAGAGCAGGAGAAATTCCCAGAGCCATAGTGGTGAGATTCCTCCATTTTAAGGACAGAGAGATGGTCCTCAGATGGGCAAAGAAAACTCGGAGCAGTAGGTGGGAGAACGCGGTGATCCGCGTTTATCAAGACTGGAGTGCGGAGGTGGCGAGAAGAAGGGCGAGCTTTAATCGGGCCAAGGCGGTGCTTCATAAAAAGAAGATTAAATTTGGAATGCTGCAGCCGGCAAGACTGTGGGTCACATATCAAGGGAAGCACCACTACTTTGAAACGGCGGATGAGGCGTGGACATTTATTATTGAAGAGAAATTGGAATAAGTGGGTTATTCAAAAAGAACGTTTGAGACAAAGTGGTGGGGCGAATATGGGGGGCGAAGAGGGGGGAAAAAGGGGGGAGAGATGATTTTTATGTTGTTAATCCTGCGACCCGGTAACTTTTCTCTCTTCCACAGGTTGTGGGGGAGGGAGGAAGGGAGGTGGAGGAGCTGGGGGCGTTGGCCATTGGGGGCGGGGCCAAAAGGGCAGCGCCAGCTTTGTTCCCGCGCTATGATAATTATGGCGGGAATAGGGAAGCAGGAAGGAGGGGGCGTCACACGGTGCGAGCCGAGGTCACGGGCGGAAGCCGAGGTCGGCCAGAGTTTGCTGACTTCTGGGAGCAACATGGGGGGTGTAACTACGCTAGTGGGGGATCTAGCGGGGGGGGGCGTGGGAGGGGGGATTTACTGGGTTGCTGCTGCTGGGGAGAAGGGGGAGCTGGTATGGGGTGGGGTGGGCGGGACGGGAGGGCACCGCCTGGGGGGGACACAGCTGCGTGGGAACCGGGTGAGGAGCTGGATAAAAGGGGATGGCTAATCGACAAGGGGGGGGGGGTAAAGAGCCCCCCAACCCGGCTGATCACGTGGAATGTGAGAGGGCTGAACGGGCTGATAAAGAGGGCACGGGTACTCGCACACCTTACGAAACTTAAGGCAGATGTGGTTATGTTACAGGAGACGCATTTGAAACTGATAGACCAGGTTAGACTACGCAAAGGATGGGTGGGGCAGGTGTTTCATTCGGGGCTAGATGCGAAAAATAGGGGGGTGGCTATACTAGTGGGGAAGCGGGTAATGTTTGCGGCAAAGACCATAGTGGCGGATAGTGGGGGCAGATACGTGATGGTGAGTGGCAAATTACAGGGCGGTGGTCTTGGTGAACGTATATGCCCCGAACTGGGATGATGCCAACTTTATGAGGTGCATGTTAGGACGTATCCCGGACCTAGAGGTGGGGAAGTTGGTAATGGGTGGAGATTTTAACACGGTGCTGGAACCAGGGCTGGACAGATCGAGGTCCAGGACTGGAAGGAGGCCGGCAGCAGCCAAGGTGCTTAAAGACTTTATGGAGCAGATGGGAGGAGTAGACCCATGGAGATTTAGCAGACCTAGGAGTAAGGAGTTTTCGTTTTTCTCCTATGTCCACAAAGTTTATTCGCGAATAGACTTTTTTGTTTTGGGAAGGGCGTTGATCCCGAAGGTGAGGGGGACGGAGTATACGGCTATAGCTATTTCGGATTACGCTCCACACTGGGTGGACTTGGAGATAGGGGAGGAAAAAGAACGGCGTCCACCCTGGAGAATGGACATGGGACTAATGGCGGATGAGGGGGTGTGTCTAAGGGTGAGGGGGTGTATTGAAAAGTACTTGGAACTCAATGATAATGGGGAGGTCCAGGTGGGAGTGGTCTGGGAGGCGCTGAAGGCAGTGGTTAGAGGGGAGCTGATATCAATCAGGGCACATAAAAGAAAGCAGGAGAGTAGGGAACGGGAGCGGTTGCTGCAAGAACTTCTGAGGGTGGACAGGCAATATGCGGAGGCACCGGAGGAGGGACTGTACAGGGAAAGGCAAAGGCTACACGTAGAATTTGAGTTGCTGACAGCGGGTACTGCAGAGGCACAGTGGAGGAAGGCACAGGGTGTACAGTACGAATATGGGGAGAAGGCGAGCAGGTTGCTGGCCCACCAATTGAGGAAAAGGGGAGCAGCGAGGGAAATAGGGGGAGTGAGGGATGAGGAGGGAGAGATGGAGCGGGGAGCGGAGAGAGTGAATGGAGTGTTCAAGGCATTCTATGAAAGATTATATGAAGCTCAGCCCCCTGATGGGAAGGCGAGAATGATGTGTTTTCTGGACCAGCTGGAATTTCCTAAGGTGGAGGAGCAGGAGAGGGTGGGACTGGGAGCACAGATCGAAATGGAGGAAGTAGTGAAAGGAATTAGGAGCATGCAGGCGGGGAAGGCCCCGGGACCGGATGGATTCCCAGTTGAATTTTACAGGAAATATGTGGACTTGCTCGCCCCGTTACTGATGAGAACCTTTAATGAGGCGAGGGAAAGGGGACAGCTGCCCCCGACTATGTCAGAGGCAACGATATTGCTCCACCTAAAGAAGGAAAAAGACCCGCTGCAATGCGGGTCCTATAGGCCTATTTCCCTCCTGAACGTAGACGCTAAGATTCTGGCCAAGGTAATGGCAATGAGGATAGAGGATTGTGTCCCGGGGGTGGTCCATGAGGACCAAACTGGGTTTGTGAAGGGGAGACAGCTGAATACGAATATACGGAGGCTGCTAGGGTTAATGATGATGCCCCCACCAGAGGGGGAAGCGGAGATAGTGGTGGCGATGGATGCCGAGAAAGCATTTGATAGAGTGGAGTGGGATTATTTGTGGGAGGTGTTGAGGAGATTTGGCTTTGGAGATGAGTATATTAGATGGGTACAGCTGCTGTATAGGGCCCCGATGGCGAGCGTGGTCACGAATGGACGGGGGTCTGCGTATTTTCAGCTCCATAGAGGGACGAGGCAGGGATGTCCTCTGTCCCCATTATTGTTTGCACTGGCGATTGAGCCCCTGGCAATAGCATTGAGAGGTTCCAGGAAGTGGAGGGGAGTACGCAGGGGAGGAGAAGAACACCGGGTATCTCTGTATGCGGACGATTTGTTGTTATATGTGGCGGACCCGGCGGAGGGGATGCCAGAGATAATGCGGATACTTGGGGAGTTTGGAGAATTTTCAGGATATAAACTGAACATGGGGAAAAGTGAGTTGTTTGTGGTGCATTCAGGGGAGCAGAGCAGAGAAATAGAGGACTTACCGCTGAGGAAGGTAACAAGGGACTTTCGCTACTTGGGGATCCAGATAGCCAAGAATTGGGGTACATTGCATTGGTTAAATTTAACGCGGTTGGTGGAACAGATGGAGGAGGACTTCAAGAGATGGGACATGGTATCCCTGTCACTGGCAGGGAGGGTGCAGGCGGTTAAAATGGTGGTCCTCCCGAGATTCCTCTTTGTGTTTCAGTGCCTCCCGGTGGTGATCACGAAGGCTTTTTTCAAAAGGATTGAGAAGAGTATCATGAGTTTTGTGTGGGCCGGGAAGACCCCGAGAGTGAGGAAGGGATTTTTGCAGCGTAGTAGGGATAGGGGGGGGCTGGCACGACCGAGCCTAAGTGAGTACTACTGGGCCGCCAATATCTCAATGGTATGTAAGTGGATGGGAGAAGAGGAGGGAGCAGCGTGGAAGAGATTGGAGAGGGCGTCCTGCAGGGGGACTAGCCTACAAGCTATGGTGACGGCGCCGTTGCCGTTCTCACCGAAGAAATACACCACAAGCCCGGTGGTGGTGGCTACTCTGAAAATTTGGGGGCAGTGGAGACGGCATAGGGGAAAGACGGGAGCCTCGGTGTGGTCTCCGATAAGAAATAACCATAGGTTTGCTCCGGGGAGAATGGATGGGGGATTTGGAACATGGCAAAGAGCAGGAGTAACACAATTGAGAGATCTGTTTGTAGATGGGACATTTGTAAGTCTGGGAGCGCTGACCGAAAAATATGGGTTGCCCCAATGGAATGCATTCCGGTATATGCAACTGAGGTCTTTTGCGAGGCAACAGGTGAGGGAATTCCCGCAGCTCCCGACGCAGGAGGTGCAGGATAGAGTGATCTCGAAGACATGGGTGGGGGACGGTAAGGTATCAGACATATATAGGGAAATGAGGGACGAGGGGGAGATTATGGTAGATGAGCTGAAAGGGAAATGGGAAGAAGAGCTGGGGGAGGAGATTGAGGAGGGGCTGTGGGCTGATGCCCTAAGTAGGGTAAACTCATTGTCCTCGTGTGCCAGGCTAAGCCTGATACAATTTAAGGTGTTACACAGGGCGCATATGACTGGAGCACGGCTCAGTAAATTTTTTGGAGTAGAGGATAGGTGTGCGAGATGCTCGAGAAGCCCAGCGAATCACACCCACATGTTCTGGTCATGTCCGGCACTACAGGGGTTTTGGGTGGGGGTGACAAAGGGGCTTTCGAAGGTGGTGGGGGTCCAGGTCGAACCAAGCTGGGGGTTGGCTATATTCGGGGTTGCAGAAGAGCCGGGAGTGCAGGAGGCGAAAGAGGCTGATGTTTTGGCCTTTGCGTCCCTAGTAGCCCGGCGCAGGATACTGTTGATGTGGAAGGAAGCCAAGCCCCCGGGTGTGGAGACCTGGATAAATGACATGGCAGGGTTTATAAAGCTGGAACGGATTAAGTTTGCCCTAAGGGGATCGGCTCAAGGGTTCACCAGGCGGTGGCAACCGTTCATCGAATACCTCACAGAAAGATAGAGGGAATGGAAAAGAAGAAGACAGCAGCAGCAACCCAGGGGGGGAGGGGGGGGGGGGGAGGAACCAGAAGGACTCTCAGGGATGTTAGTGTATAAGTATAATATGTATAGGTTGTTGTTATAGGTAATTGTATACTGGACTGCTGAATTGTATTTTTGGAGAGTATTTATTTTGGACAAGGCAGTTGCCATTTAGTTTTGTTTTTTAATTTTGATGTTGTTTATATATAATTTATTTCTTGTTCAAAAAACTGGCCATTGTTATTTATATTGTTATATTACTGTGTAAAAGATACACAATGTACTGTTATGGTTGGCCAAAAATGTTGAATAAAATATATTTTTTTAAAAAAGAAAGCGTTCCGGAGAATCGCGCCCAATATCTCCTGTTGCAAGGTCAATGCACCATTGGGTCAGGAAATCCAGGCGGAGCAATGATCAGCTGCAGTTTGATACTTGACTTCACATCTTTGTGGGTATACATAGGAACATACATAGAAAAATGGAGGCAGAAGGAGGCCATTCGGCCCTTCGAGCCTGCTCCGCCATTCATTCTGATCATGGCTGATCATCAAGTTCAATACCCTGATCCTGCCTCCCCCCCCCCCGCCCCAACATCCGTTGAGCCCGGAGAACTGTATCTATAGTATGGACTGACTTCTGGGGATGATGCTGTGGTGTCGACAGGAACTCTCCTCACAAACAAAAAAATGTTTTGCCTCAGCATTTCTTCACAAAGATGTCATTTTGTAAGAACACGGGATACCACAGCACTCAAACCTATTAGTGAGACAGGATTTTCAGCTGCTGTGGGGGCAGCTTATCTGCCTTGCAACCAAATTCAGAAATCTACTGATGCTGCTTCTGATATGGGATTTCCATGAGAAAGCTGGCAATGAGGTGCATTGCAGCCGCTCGATAAAGCTGTACAGACACCTTTTTGTGTTATTTTACATTCCTGTCCACGCACACTGTGCCCGAGTTAAATTGATTCTGATTCGAGATGATGGCATTGGGACTATAAGCTTTGCTCCTTCAACCCAGAGCAGGAATTCAATCTTTAAAAAAAATAAATTCAGAGTACCCAATTATTTTTACTTTCCAATTAAGGGGCAATTTAGCGTGGCCAATCCACCTAACCTGCACATCTTTGGGTTGTGGGGGTGAAACCCACACAGACACGGGGAGAATGTGCAAACTCCACACGGACAGTGACCCAGGGCCGGGATTCGAACCCGGGCCCTCAGTCCCAGTGCCACATGCCGCCCGTCAATAAAGCTATGGGGCAAACAATACCAAAGGTTTGAAAGAAAAAAAGTATTTGTAAAGCCAAAACCGTTCGTGGAATTTACAAAGGTAAACTTGTCAGTGGCTGCATCTTTCTTCATCCTCGATGCGCTTTTAAGAAGCTTCGTAACAACTATCTGCTTTTTTTAATGTTTATTTGTATGTTACAGTGAGCCAGGAGCTGTGTATGTCTGAAGAAACTCTAATGAAAAGTAACAGAGGCCTTTTCATCAGGACACAAAGACGAAGGTTTCTAACTATTGAAGCCACAGTATTATTTTCATTTGAACTCGCTGGCAGCTTCGTGGAACGAAAATCAATGCAGCAGTCTCTTTTTCACGAGCTTGAGATTGAGATTTTTGGTAGATTCATTTGTAAAGAATTATTAAACACAGCCGAAGAGATGGCACACTTCAGCAGTCCAGGTCGCCACTGAAAGACTGGATGGAGAACAAGAATGGTTTGGATGGACTTATCCAGAACTTGGAGCTTTCCAAACGGAAGCCAAGCTAGAGAGATACTGTTAAACATGTCACAATCACTTCTGGTGGAGGCTATAAAGGAGTAAGTCGTACATTTGGTGGCACCCGCTCGGGTCAGACTTTTGGACCTTTTCCCCCGATTTTTTTACCGGACTTGATTTGAAAAATTGATGACAAGAGGCAATTGTGAACTGAATTCCCACATCGGTGCATGGAGAGGAGGACTAGGAGTGCTCGCAAAGGCAGAAACAGAAAGACAGAGAAGGCTTGGGCTGAAGCTTCACCGGGAGGAAATATGGCGGAGGACCGGACCTCTGGCTTGTCGACCCAGCCGTCAACGGAGCAGTTGATGCATGTTATCCAGGAGGGCTTCGCCAAGCAGAAGCAGAACTGCTTGGACCCGATTAAAGAGGCAATTTCGCGGGGCAGCACGGTGGTGCAGTGGGTTAGCCCTCTAGTCTCACAGCGCCGAGGTCCCAGGTTCAATCCTGGCCCTGGGTTTCTGTCCGTGTGGAATTTGCATATTCTCCGTGGGTTTCGCCCCCACAACCCAAAGATGTGCAGGGTAGGCAGATTGGCCACACTAAATTGCCCCTTTTTTGGAAAAAATGAATTGGGTACATTAAATTTTTTTTATTTTTTAAAAGAGGTGATTTCGCGGCTGGAACTTAGATTGGATGCCCAAGATCGGGCGATCCAGAAAGTAGAGAAGGCGCTGGCTGACCAGGAGGAACTTCAAACAACGGTGGAGTTGGAGGTGGGGATGCTAAGAGACCAGCAGAAAAGGCTCCTGGAGAAGGTGGAGGACCTAGAGAACAGGTCCCGCCGGCAGAGCTTGAGGATCGTTGGGCGCCCGGAGGGATCCGAAGGAGCGGACGCTGGGGCATATATAGCGGCCATGTTCGAGAAGCTGCTGAGGGATGGGGCATTCCCCTGACCCTTGGAGGTTGCCAGGGCTCACAGAGCGCTTGCGAGGAAGCCACGAATGGGAGACCCCGGAGGGCAATGTTGGTGAGATTCCACAGACATCTGGATAAGGAGCGCAGTTTACAGTGGGCCAAGCAAGTGGGACAACAGTATCCTGCGGTTCTATCAAGACCTGAGTGTGGAGGTGGCCAGGAGAAGAGCGGGGTTTAACCAGATCAGGTCGACCTTTTTCAAGAAAAAGGTGAAGCTCGGATTGTTGTATCCGGCCAGCCTCTGGGTCACACACGAGGAGCAACATTTCTATTTCGAGTCGCCTGAGGAAGCGCTGGACTTCGCCAAAAGGAAAGGACTGGTGTCGGACTGAGAACTTTGAATTTTGCTGTAGCATTTATGTTTTTTCAAAAAAAATTAAAACGTTTCTTGTTTCTTGCTTTTTTGGACGTTATTTGTAATGCCTGCTGTATGGATCTGGGGTCAGAAGCAGAGCTGAGTGAGGTAAAAGTTTGTATTTGCAATGTTGGGGGATGGAGGTGTGTGTTTGTTCAGATGCTGGATCTTTCACTTGATCTTTTCTTTTGTTTGAGTTCAACTTGTTTTTTTTATATATCTCTGTCGGACAATTGTGCTGGGTCGGACAGGTTTTCCACTCGGGACAGGACTCAAAGACCAGAGGGGTCGCGATCCTGATCAACAAGCGAGTGGTGTTTGAGGCGGGAAGAATAATTTCAGATGGGGGAGTAGGTCAGTGGGAAATTGGAGGGGGTGTAGGTGGTATTAGTAAATGTATACGCGCCAAATGGGACGATGTGGAGTTTATAAAGAGGATGCTGGGGAAGATACCGGACCTGGACTCGCACAAGTTGGTCATGGGAGGGGACTTTAATACAGTTACTAACACTGGTCTAGACGGGTCAAGCTCAAAAGCGGGCAGGGTGCCAGCAATGGCTAAGGAGCTAAAAGGGTTCATGGAGCAGATGGGGGGAGGGGGTGGATCCATGGAGATTTGGGCAGCAAGAGTAAAGGAGTTCTCCTTCTACTCACACGTGCATAAAGTGTACTCCAGGATTGATTTCTTTATTCTGAGCAGGGCTTTACTGACGGGGGTGGTGGACATGGGGTACTCGGCGATCACAATCTCAGACCATGCTCTGCACTGGGTTGACCTACAGGTTAGTAAAGACAGTAATCAGCGTCCGCATTGGAGGTTAGACGTGGGGCTTTTAGCAGACGAGGAGATGTGCGGGCGGTTGAGGAAATGTATTCAGAATTACCTGGAGGTCAATGGCACGGGGGAAATTTCGGCAACGGTGGTCTGGGAGGCATTGAAGGCGGTGGTTAGAGGGAGCTAATCTCGATACGGGCCCACAGGGAGAAGGTAGACAGGACAGAGACGGACCGACTGGTAAAGCAGATACTACAGGTCGACAGGAGGTACTGGGATGGTTTGGATTTGGACGGGGCTTTATTGACTGGGTCAGGTTGTGTATCAGGCTCCTGTGGCGAGCGTACAGATGAATAAGATGACATCAGACTATTTTAGGCTACATCAGGGGACAAGACAGGGGTGCCCCCTCTCCCAACTGTTGTTCGCGCTAGCAAGAGCCGCTGGCAATTGCGCTGAGAGCCTCAAGAGGCTGGAAGGGGCTGGTCCCGGGCGGGGGGGGGGGGGGCGGGGGGGGGGGGGGGGGGTGGGGGCGGGTGGGGGCGGGCGGGGGCGGGGGGGGGCGGGGGCGGGGGGGGTGGGGGCGGGCGGGGGCGGGGGGGCGGGGTGCGGGGGGGGGGGCGGGGGGGGTGGGGCGGGGGGGGGGCGGGGGCGGGGGGGGCGGCGGGGGGGGCGGGCGGGGGGGGCGGGCGGGGGCGGGGCGGGGGGGGGCGGGCGGGGGCGGGGGGGGGGGCGCCGGGGGGGGGCGGGGGGGGGGGCCGGGGGGGGGCCGGCCGGGGGGGGGCCGGCCGGGGGGGGGGGGGGGGGGGGGGGCCGGGGGGGGGGGGGGCGGCCGGGGGGGGGGGGGCCGGGGGGGGCGGGGGGGGGGGGGCGGGGGGGAGTGGAACACAGAGTCTCACTTTACGCAGACGACCTGCTCCTGTATGTGTCAGACCCAGTGGGGGGGATGAAAGAAATCATGAGGATTCTGTGGGAGTTTGGCCGGTTTTCGGGGTACAAACTAAATATGGGGCAAAGCGAGCTGTTTGTGATCCAGGCAAGGGAACAGGAGAGGCGATTGGGGGAACTGCCATTTAGAGTGGTTTGGGGAAGTTTTAGGTATCTAGGCATCCAAGTGGGGCGGGAATGGGACCGGCTGCACAAACTTAATCTGGCCCATCTGGTGGACCAAATGAAGGACGATTTTCGGAGGTGGGACGCGCTCCCGCTGTCACTAGCTGTGAGAGTCCAGATGGTGAAGATGACGGTCCTTCCGAGATTCCTATTTGTGTTCCAGTGTCTCCCCATCTTTATTCCGGGGACCTTGTGTGGGCGGGCAAGTAAAAAAGGGGATGATTGAGCAGAGTCGGGGGGAGGGCGGGCTGGCGCTGCCAAACTTCAGTAACTATTATTGGACAGCGAATATAGCTATGATCAGGAAGAGGGTGTGTGTGTGTGTGTGTGTGTGTGTGTGCGTGTGTGTCTGGGGGGGGGTCGGCATGGGAGCGTTTGGAAGCGGCTTCATGTAAGGGCACCTTGGGGGCGTTGATAACGGCGTCTCTGCCGTTCCCGTCGGCATGGTACTCCACCAGCCCCGTGGTGGTGGCAGCCCTGAGAGTCTGGGGGCAATGGAGGAAACATGTGGGAGCGGAGGGAGCATCGGCCTGGTCTCCAATCTGCAATAATCACCGGTTTGCCCCCGGAAGGATGGATGGGGGGTTTCGGAGATGGCTGAGGGCAGGAATTGAGAGGATGGGGGATATGTTTATAGAAGGGAGCTTTCCTAGCCTGAGGGAGCTGGAGGAGACATTTGGATTGGCAAGGGGAAACGAATTTAGGTACTTGCAGGTGTGGGACTTCCTACGTAGACAGGTCTCAACCTTCCCGCTCCTACCACCAAAGGGGATTCAGGGTAGGGTAGTTTCCAGAGTGGGGGTGGGAGAAGGAAGGTCTCCGACATCGATAAGGAGCTCATGGGGTCACAGGACACGCAGACTGAGGAGCTGAAGCGCAAATGGGAAGAGGAGTTAGGAGGAGAGATAGAGGATGGTCTCTGGGCGGATGCGTTGAGTAGGATCAACGCGTCCACAACATGTGCCAGGCTCAGCCTGATACAGTTCAAGGTCGTTCACCGGGCCCACATGACAGTGGCCCGGGTGAGCAGGTTCTTTGATGTAGAAGACAGGTGTGCAAGGTATGCGGGGGGGCCAGCGAACCATGTCCATATGCTCTGGACATGCCCAAAGCTCAGGGGAGTCTGGCAGGGGTTTGCAGACGTCATGTCCATGGTGTTAAAAACAAGGGTGGCGACTTCCGGGTGCGGCGATGACCAGCTGAGTCGCACGTTTCGGCAGCTCCCTGTGAAACGGACTTTTGGGCTCTTGATAGGAGCCCCAACGGCAATTTTAATGGCTGAAAACACCGTGCGGTAAACCAGAAGGGTGTTCCCCCTGGACACGGATGGAAAAAGGAGAGGAAAGTGGCCGGATTGCAGCGGATCCTTTGGAACAACGGCAAGGAAGGCAAGCAGAAACCAAGATGGCGTCGGAAGGTGGCAGTTTCATATGGGGCCCTGAACAACAAGAGTTTTTGAAACGCTGCGTGGAGGAGATAAAAAAGGAAATTAAGAAAGAGTTGTTGGCCCCGATATTACAGGCGATTGAAGGGCTGAAAGAGGAACAAAAGACCCAGGAGCAGGAGCTTCGGGTCGTGAAGGCGAAAGCAGCAGAGAATGAAAACGACATACAGGGCCTGGTGGTGAAGTCGGAGATACAGGAGGCACACCAGAAACGATCTGTGGAGAGGTTGGAGGCACTGGAAAATAACGCAAGGAGGAACAACTTGAGGATTCTTGGCCTTCCTGAAGGTGTGGAGGGGGCGGACGTCGGGGCATATGTGAGCACGATGCTGCACTCGTTAATGGGAGTGGAGGCCCCGACGGGTCCGTTGGAGGTGGAGGGAGCATACCGAGTTATGGTGCGAGGACCGAGAGCAGGAGAAGCTCCCAGAGCCATAGTGGTGAGATTTCTCCGTTTTAAGGATAGAGAAATGGTCCTTAGATGGGCGAAGAAAACTCGGTGTAGTAAATGGGAGAACGCGGTGATCCGCGTCTATCAAGATTGGAGTGCGGAGGTGGCGAGAAGGAGGGCGAGCTTTAATCGGGCCAAAGCGGTACTTCACAAATAAAACATAAAGTTTGGAATGCTGCAACCGGCAAGACTGTGGGTCACATATCAAGGGAGGCACCACTACTTTGAGACGGCGGATGAAGCGTGGACTTTTATTGTAGAAGAAAAATTGGAATGATTGGACTACGAAAATGAACGTTTGGACAAAGTGGTGGGACGAGTTGGGGGGGGGGCGCGAAGAGGGATTGTATGATTAATCCTGCGGTATGGTAACTTTTCTTTCTCCCACAGGTGGTGATGGGGGGAGGTGGGGAGGGAGAGGAGATGGGGCGTTGGCCATGGGAGGCGGGGCCGAGGGAGAGGCGCGGGCTTGGTTCCCGCGCTATGATAATTATGGCGGGAATAGAGAAGCAGGAAGGAGGGGGCGCCGCACGGGGCGAGCCGTGATCACGGGGGGAAGCCGAGGTCAGCCAGAGTTTGCTGACTTCTGGGAGCAACATGGGGGGAGTAATTACGCTAGCGGGGGGTCTAGCGGGGGGGGGGGGGGGAATTACTGGGTTGCTGCTGCTGGGGAAAGGGGGGAGTGGGTGCGGGAAAGGATGGGCGGGGGGGCACCGTCTGGGAGAAATACAGCCGCGTGGGAACTGGGCGAGAAGCTGGAAAAAGATGATGGCTAACCGGCAAGGGGGGGGGGGGTGGGAAGCCCCCCAACTCGGCTGATCACGTGGAACGTGAGGGGGCTTAACGGGCCGATAAATAGGGCACGAGTACTCGCACACCTTAAGAAACTTAAAGCAGATGTGGTCATGTTACAGGAAACGCACCTGAAACTGATAGATCAGGTTAGGTTGCGCAAAGGATGGGTAGGGCAGGTGTTCCATTCGGGGCTGGATGCGAAAAACAGGGGGGTGGCTATATTAGTGGGGAAGCGGGTAATGTTCGAGGCAAAGACTATAGTGGCGGATAACGGGGGCAGATACGTGATGGTGAGTGGCAAATTACAGGGAGAGATGGTGGTGTTGGTAAACGTGTATGCCCCGAATTGGGACGATGCCAATTTTATGAGGCGAATGCTAGGACGTATCCCAGACCTAGAGACCGGAAAGCTGATAATGGGGGGAGACTTTAACACGGTGTTGGAACCAAGGCTGGATAGGTCGAAGTCCAGGACTGGTAGGAGGCCGGCAGCAGCCAAGGTGCTTAAGGATTTCATGGAGCAGATGGGAGGGGTGGACCCGTGGAGATTCAGTAGACCTAGGAGTAAGGAGTTCTCGTTTTTCTCCTATGTCCATAAAGTCTATTCACGCATAGACTTTTTTGTGTTGGGTAGGGCATTGATCCCGAGGGTGAGGGGAACGGAATATACGGCTATAGCCATTTCGGATCATGCCCCACACTGGGTAGACTTGGAGATAGGGGAGGAAACAAGAGGGCGTCCACCCTGGAGAATGGATATGGGACTAATGGCGGATGAGGGGGTGTGCTTAAGGGTGAGGGGATGCATTGAAAAGTACTTGGAACTCAATGACAATGGGGAGGTTCAGGTGGGAGTGGTCTGGGAGGCGTTGAAGGCGGTGGTTAGGGGGGAGCTGATATCAATAAGGACACATAAAGGGAAGCAGGAGAGTAAGGAACGGGAGCGGTTGTTGCAAGAACTTTTGAGGGTGGACAGACAGTATGCGGAAGCACCGGAGGAGGGACTGTATAGGGAAAGGCAAAGGCTGCGTGTGGAATTTGACTTGCTGACCACAGGCACTGCAGAGGCACAATGGAGGAAGGCGCAGGGTGTACAGTATGAATATGGAGAGAAGGCGAGCAGATTGCTGGCACACCAATTGAGGAAAAGGGGAGCAGCGAGGGAAATAGGGGGGGTGAGAGACGAAGATGGAGAGACGGAGCGGGGAGCGGAGAGAGTGAATGAAGTGTTTAAGACATTTTATAAAAAATTGTATGAAGCTCAACCCCCGGATGGGAGGGAGAGAATGATGGAGTTTTTGGATCGGCTGGAAATTCCCAAGGTGGAAGAGCAGGAAAGGATGGGATTGGGAGCACAGATCACGGTAGAAGAAGTGGTGAAAGGAATTAGGAACATGCAGACGGGAAAGGCCCCGGGACCGGACGGATTCCCAGTTGAATTTTACAGAAAATATTTGGACTTGCTCGCCCCGCTACTGACGAGGACCTTCAACGAGGCAAAGGAAAGGGGACAACTGCCCCCGACTATGTCAGAAGCAACGATATCGCTTCTTTTAAAGAAGGAAAAGGATCCGCTACAATGCGGGTCCTACAGACCAATCTCCCTCCTCAATGTAGATGCCAAGGTCTTGGCCAAGGTAATGGCAATGAGAATAGAGGAATGTGTCCCGGGGGTGGTTCATGAGGACCAAACTGGGTTTGTGAAGGGGAGACAGCTGAACACGAACATACGGAGGTTGTTAGGGGTAATGATGATGGCCCCACCAGAGGGTGAAACGGAGATAGTAGTGGCGATGGATGCCGAGAAAGCATTTGATAGAGTGGAGTGGGATTATCTGTGGGAGGTGTTGAGGAGATTTGGGTTCGGAGAGGGGTATGTTAGATGGGTGCAGCTGTTGTATAGGGCCCCAGTGGCGAGTGTGGTCACGAATGGACGGGGATCGGCATATTTTCGGCTCCATAGAGGGACAAGGCAGGGATGTCCTCTGTCCCCATTACTGTTTGCACTGGCGATTGAGCCCCTGGCGATAGCGCTGAGAGGTTCCAAGGGATGGAGGGGAATACTTAGGGGAGGAGAAGAACACCGGGTATCTTTATATGCGGATGATCTGCTACTATATGTGGCGGATCCAGCGGAGGGGATGCCAGAAATAATGCAGATACTTGGGGAGTTTGGGGATTTTTCAGGGTATAAATTGAACATGGGAAAGAGTGAGCTGTTTGTGGTGCATCCAGGGGAGCAGAGTAGAGAAATAGAAGACCTACCGTTGAGGAAGGTAACAAGAGACTTTCGTTACCTGGGGATCCAGATAGCTAAGAATTGGGGCACATTGCACAGGCTAAATTTGACGCGGTTGGTGGAACAGATGGAGGAAGATTTCAAGAGATGGGATATGGTAGCATTGTCAATGGCAGGGAGGGTGCAGGCAGTTAAGATGGTGGTCCTCCCGAGATTCCTTTTTGTGTTTCAGTGTCTCCCGGTGGTGATCACGAAGGCTTTTTTCAAAAGGATAGAAAAGAGTATTATGGGTTTTGTTTGGGCCGGGAAGACTCCGAGAGTGAGGAAGGGATTCTTACAGCGTAGTAGGGATAGGGGGGGGGCTGGCACTACCGAGCCTAAGTGAGTATTATTGGGCCGCTAATATTTCAATGGTGAGTAAGTGGATGGGAGAGGAGGAAGGAGCGGCGTGGAAGAGATTAGAGAGGGCGTCCTGTAGGGGGACCAGCCTGCAGGCTATGGTGACAGCCCCATTGCCGTTCTCACCAAGGAACTATACCACAAGCCCGGTGGTGGTGGCTACACTGAAGATTTGGGGACAGTGGAGACGACATAGGGGAAAGACCGGAGCACTGGGGGGGTCCCCGATAAGAAACAACCATAGGTTTGCCCCGGGGGGAATGGATGGGGGATATGGAATGTGGCAAAGAGCAGGTATAACGCAATTGAAAGATCTATTTGTGGATGGGAAGTTTGCGAGTCTGGGAGCGCTGACCGAGAAATATGGGTTGCCCCAAGGGAATGCATTCAGGTACATGCAATTGAGGGCTTTTGCGAGGCAGCAGGTGAGGGAATTCCCGCAGCTCCCGACACAAGAGGTGCAGGACAGAGTCATCTCAAAGAAATGGGTGGGGGACGGTAAGGTGTCGGATATATATAGGGAAATGAGAGACGAAGGGGAGACTATGATGGACGAACTAAAAGGGAAATGGGAAGAAGAGCTAGGGGAGGAGATTGAGGAGGGGATGTGGGCAGATGCCCTAAACAGGGTAAACTCGTCGTCCTCGTTCGCCAGGCTAAGCCTGATTCAGTTTAAGGTATTACACAGGGCACATATGACTGGAACACGGCTCAGTAAATTTTTTGGGGTGGAGGATAGGTGTGCGAGGTGCTCGAGAAGCCCAGCGAATCATACCCATATGTTTTGGTCATGCCCGGCACTACAGGGGTTTTGGATGGGGGTGACAAAGGTGCTTTCGAAAGTAGTAGGAGTCCGGGTCGAACCAAGCTGGGGGTTGGCTATATTTGGGGTTGCACAAGAGCCGGGAGTGCAGGAGGCGAAAGAGGCCGATGTTTTGGCCTTTGCGTCCCTAGTAGCCCGGCGCAGAATATTGCTAATGTGGAAAGAAGCCAAGCCCCCGGGGGTGGAGACCTGGATAAATGATATGGCGGGGTTCATAAAGTTAGAGCGGATTAAGTTCGTCCTAAGGGGGTCGGCTCAAGGGTTTACTAGGCGGTGGCAACCGTTCGTCGAATATCTTGCGGAAAGATAGATAGGGGAGAACAAAGAAGGCAGCAGCAGCGGCCCAGGACTTGGGGGGGGGGGGGGGGGGGGGGATGGGGGGGGTGTGGCCTGAGACAAGGCAGTTGCCAATTAGGGCTAGTTTTTATTTTTTGTTATTTAATATTTATTTATTTGTTGTTGTTTTTGTTTAAATTTAAAAAAGGTCATTATTATCTGTATTGTTACAATGTTGTGTAAAGGATGCACAATGTACTGTGTTGGTTGATCAAAAATTTTCAATAAAATATTATTTAAAAAAAAAAAACAAGGGTGGCACCGAGTCCAGAGGTGGCGATTTTCAGGGTGTCGGAAGATCCGGGAATCCAGGAGGAGAAAGAGGCAGACGTTCTGGCCTTTGCTTCCCTGGTAGCCCGGAGACGGATACTATTAGCTTGGAGGGACCCAAAGCCCCCAGAGTCGGAGACCTGGCTATCGGACATGGCGAGCTTTCTCTGTTTGGAGAAAATCAATTTCACCTTGAGAGGGCCACTGTTAGGGTTCACCCGGAGGTGGCAACCGTTCGTCGACTTCTTCGCGAAAATTAATCATCAGCAGAATAGGGGGGGGGAGGGGGATTAGTTTAGCTTAGAGTAGGGGGTCAATAAAAGTGGGACCTGTAAGGGAGGAAGTAGACTTTTTGCAATATGTTTATAGACTTATGTATAGTGTTTATTTTGTCGTTGTTGTAAAACCAAAAATACCTCAATAAAATGTTATTAAAAAAAAACATGTCACAATCCGTCTTTTGTCATTGTCTCAGTGAAGTCTTAGCCCAGAAGTGTAAACACCCAAATGGCTATGAAACCAATTATTTTCCTACGGTTTTATAATGAATTTAATGGATCTTTAAATATAAACAGTGGGATAACTATAATATTAATGCTGAAAACATTCCATGAGCAAATCTCTTCATTTTGGCATGTTTAATGTAGTCAGCGAATGCGTGTGGTACTGAGGAAAAAGGTGCTGAATATTTCTTTGTTCCCTAATGCATCTTGAGTACATGAACAGCACTGCTGAATCAGTCCTTATATAGAATGAACATTGGACTGTAGAATCCCTACAGTGCAGGAGGAGGTTATTCGGCCCATCATGTCTGCACCGACCCTCTGAAAGAGCACTCTGCCTGGGCCCACTCCCCCATCCTATCCTTGTAACCCTGCGCATTGATTATAGCTAATCCATCGAATCTGCATGTCTTTGGACTGTGGGAGGAAACCGGAGCACCCGGAGGACAAGTGTCATGTGAGAGTACCTTTACGAAATGGGTGCTTAAGAAATGTACCTTTAAGAAATGGGTGTTTATCAGTGATGTCAGAGTGTGGGTGGAGCTGGGCTGTCTGTCAGCTTTTTACTTTCGTTTTAGGCTGTTTGCTGCAGGCTGTGTTTTAGTTTCGTTTTCAGAGCTGGATAGCTGCAGTCACAGCCAGAAGGTGCATGAATCTCTCTCTGTAATCTAAAGACTGTAAATCGATCCTGGTGATTTAAAACTAATAACAGTAGAGACTTTAACCTGATGTGCTTCTGGTAAAAGGTTTTTTAAGTCGTATGGATGTTAAAAGGAAAGCTTAAAGGATTACTTAGTGTTGTAGTCTTTGGGGGTTGTATTTGAATTTATGGTTGCTAAGATGTTCACTATGTTTTAAAAAGGTTAACTTGAGTTCATAGAATAAACATTGTTTTGCTTTAAAAAATACTTTTCCATTTCTGCTGTACCACACCTGTAGAGTGGGCCGTGTGCTCCCCATATCACAATCTATTAAAAGTTGTGGGTCAGGGGAACTCCCATGATACACTTTGGGGTTCTCTACACCCTGGCCCATAACACAAGAATGTGCAAACTCCACACAGACAGTCATCCAAGTCCAGAATCGAACCCGGGGCCCTGGCGCTGTGAGGCAGCAGTGCTTACCCACTGCGCCACCATGGTGTTCAACATTGGCTTCTGTTTCTCAAAGGGCAGCTCGTGTCAAATATCTGTATCAGTCATTTTATTGTTTGTGCCCTTGCTTTACACCTTTGCAGCTATTCATGCCTTTCTAAAGCTGTGCCCAGATTGAGGTTCAACTGGATGTTAATCCCTTGCTGTCAGTTCAAGTGGAGGGAGAGAGGTATCAGAGCATACATGAAATCTAGCTTTTCCATAGCCATTAATAATATAACCTCACTCTGCACCTGTCTACATTTGCCCCCTACCGAGAGAATTATTAGGATACCTCATAGTATTAATCACAACAATGTTTGCTAACCTTTACAAAGTGTCTGGTGCATTGGGTGACATCCTGAGAATGCCCATAAGGTGTGGCAAAAATGTTCAGGGCATCGAGAGCGGGTGTCCTCCCCTATACCCCCGCAGTTCCAGGTGCGCCATGATCCAACAGATGTGCCATGATGTCCCGCTGTTCAGCAGGAGTCTTGAACGACATGCCCAGTCTGGCAGGTCCTCGAATGACAGGTGCTGCGGGTACACAGGAGGCCTCATGTGGTGCCTCCTCCTCAGCCTGTTTAGCGGCCAGATCCCCATCCTCACTGGCTGGCTCCTGTGCCTCTGGGGCAAGCTCTGCTGCTGCAGGGTCCTCGTCGAGCAGCTGCTGCTCGTACAGTCTCAATGCATCCCCCTGGGCTGCAGCAGCAAGATAGATGTCAACCATTCCTGGTTGGATTCAGGAATCCTTTGCCTGCAGGGGTGTAAGGCAGACATGGTAGCATGGTGCATACCCCCGTGCCCAACCAAGTCCAACAGACTACCTGGTGGCCCTGTCCTGTACTGGAACACCTGCCCCCGATGTCCCCCTCCCCCCTCCCTCCATTCCCATTCCCGGCCGTTCCCCCAGATACTCTGCCCCCCGCACCGCTGGCCCTGTCGGTGTCCGGCACCGTGGGGGCCTCTGGCCCCGCACCCGTCCCTGCCAGCGGCTGACGCTACCCATGCCAGTGTTAACTCTGCGGTCCCCGTCTAGCGCCTCCTGTAAGAGCTACTGTGTACGTCCCCATTGGGCGGGCCGTGTAATGCCTGCCGGCACGGTGGTGCCTGGTTGTGGGTGGGTGGGACAGTGTGGAGGGGATGCACCCATACGGCAGTGTCACTCTTAACAACCACGGGCCACAGTGGACAGTCAATGGGGTGCACAGCAGGATGGCTGCCTTGCAGGCCACGCCAATGGCAGTCCATGCCTGGACACCCCGATTCCACAGGGGAACACCCCAGCCCCACGGCCCATCCCTTGGTCACCCCCCACTACTCCCCCCAGCCCTGCCAGACAACTCCCACCCCCCAGCCAGCCATGCCAGCGGCAGGACCGGCTGCCCACGGTTGCAACTCTGGAAACATGTCCTCCCTTCCCTCTCTCCCTCAGCAGCCACTACGTCCGATTTTTAAAACCTCAAATGAACCTCGCCATCGGTAATCCCTCCTGGTGGAAGGAGAGCATCGCGTGAGCCCTGGAGAATACCAAGACGGGCCCGTTAATGTTATGCCAGTGGCACTTACTGTATGTTCAGCGTACAACGATATCACACCGCTATCGAGGCACCGGAACATGGTATTTCGTGGGGCGCACAGCGCCGGCCTTGATTTTCGGCTGACACGCGATTCTCTACCTGATCGTGCCTTGTGATTCCGGTGTCGCTGGACGGAGAATCTCGCCCACGTCTTTTCACTCCAGCAAGATATTTTGGTGCTGCCGATGGTGCACCCCTGGCGCAGGGTTCCTGACAGCGTGGGGTGGATTCAATGGGAAATCCCATTGACAGCAGTGGGGCCGGAAGATCCCACTGCTGGCCAACGGCAGGTAACCTTTCGCCGCTGAGAAGCTCACCACAGGGAGGCTAGAGAATCTTGCCCATTGCCTCAGTTTCAGTTAAACAAAATAAATAACAGCCATTTGGTGGTTCATTCCTCAGGATAAAGCCTTTGACCGATCGGAGTCAAGATGCTTGTTTTAAATTTCAAACAATGCTCGGCAGTTAACTGCCAGGTATCATCAACTGGTGCATGCTCCATGGCATTGCCTCGACCAATCTGAATCCACCTGTCAACCAATCAACACTGTCTTCTCATATAGTTCTGCTTTCACAGAGTGCTAACCCTTGTTCTGCTATTAACACATTCTACCTTATGTTTATGCCATCATCAGTACCTTCTTTAGTCTTTAACAGTATCATGAACACTCCCTTTGTCTTGTACTCATGACATCCTTATCAATCTCTCCTGAGCTTCCACCTATCCCTAATTGTCGATTGTGATCCACCTGCTCCATCTATCATGGTATGAAATCCATCACATTTCTCTCTCTTTAACTCTGAAGAAGAGTGATATGGACTCAAAACACTAACTCTGTTTCCTTCTCCACAGAGGCTGCCAGACCTGCTGGGTGTGTCTCGCACTTTATTTGCATAAATGGTTGTTCCCTTTACATTTGGCATTCTTGCGAATTGACCTAATGAGTTTTGACAAAAATAAAAATCTTTTTTCAGCAATACTCAAGGTCTGCATTACCAAACAAATATTTAAACCATGGCCTCATGTTGGAGTGCAATTGCGCAGGTACTAGACAAGTATCTCACTCAAACCACCATTCTTCTTATCCAATTGCTCATATACAATTCCGTAAAGCGAATTTTGGAATCTCATGAAAGTATAAACATTTAAATTGAACCTTCAGCAAAATGCATGATGCCATTGCATTTGATACTGTGTGAAAAAGGTTTACCGTTTGTACAATATTAACTGCTTTCCAAGTGAAACACTCTGATTTATAGATTAATGTTCCACTGAGATAATTCGAGGCAGTTGAGCTTGATTTATTGAGTAAAATCTCTCTGGCCAACATCTTTGTGCAAGAGATAATGAGGCAAATTGAGACAGGTAAACCACTTCCTATGGTAAACCATTTACTAATAGACCAATAATTTTCCACAGTATTGGGCTTGCTAACACATTAAATGCTTGGGGTAAATTTAATACAGCTGATTATACAGGACTGATGAGTGTTATATGTATTCAATCAGTATTGTTTAAACACTGTTGTTCATTATTATGTGCATGTTGTTCATTTGTTTATGAGATTTCTGTACTTCCCTCTGAGTTATCACTGAATTACAAGCCACATTCGTTCATTTTCTTCCAGTAGAGAGCAGCTTAGGGGTGAAAGAAAGACGTACATTTTAATATAGGCTCTTCACCTCTCAGAATTAGCTTACGGCAGGTGAATAAAAATGCTTTGCTTTGACATGCACTGCTGGTAGAAAAGAAGGCAGCTATTTAGCCCCCAGTAACACAACATTCAGCACAGTGAGAAGAAAGGCTAGTTATACAAATGGTTGCTTGATGGACTGCAGCTTGAGTTGTTGCTGAAAAAAGACAAGCTGTCGAAGCTTTTCATCCTGGACTCAGCAGGCCAGACGCAAGAGCACCAAATTTCAACGCAAACAATTTATACTGCGAGTGGTCTGCTCCTGACCCCACCCGTTCAGTGCTCCAGACTTAGTCTTGTTCTTTGCTAATGCTCTACTCTTAGACTCCCTTCCAGTGTCCTACTCTCAGTCTTGTCCTGACAGAAGATAAGGTAATATCTTGCTGTAGAATATTGGGAATTTTTTGATTAAGAACTTGGAAGGCTCAAAGCTTCAAGTAAAGAGTGTTCACAAATAATTCTCTCGAGTGCAATAAAAGGAACACTGATTTCCAGTTTTTAAAATTGGATTATAGTTTTGACTTGTCTCAGTTCCCAGTGGGAATGATTAGTTTGGCTGATCCTAATTCCTGAGTGAAGTCATTCTCACGATCACAGTACTATTTGAGTTGCAGCAGTCATGGACATGCTACACTGACTGTTATAGGCAAGGTGAGTTTCAACAGTAACAGTGATGTTACAGAAATCCTGGTTCATCAATTTGCAGTTTGAACAAGTTATTTCTGAAACAGCACCGTGGCGAAACCAGATGGAGAAACATTTTTCCATTCTCTGTGCTGAAGGTTTCCAGCATTTCAGGTAACCACAGCCAACAGAGGTCAGTTTAATGCAAGTCAAATCAGTCCACATGTACTCTAATATCTTTTGGAGGCATTTATGGTGAAACTCTTTGAGACGTCTGGGGCGGGATTCTCCCCTACCAGGCGGAGCGGGGGGGTCCCGGCGGGATGGAGTGGCGTGAACCACTCCGGCGTCGGGCCGCCCCAAAGGCGCGGCGACAAGCCCTCACCTTGAGGGGCTAGCCCCGCGCAGGAGTGGTTTGCGCGCCGCCGACCAGCGGGAAAGGCCTTTGGCGCCACGGGGACGAAAGGACTTCGCCGGGCAGTGGAAGTCCACGCATGCGCGGGAGCGTCAGCGGCTGGGTCACCTACACGTCGGCCATCGCGGAGACCTACACAGCCGACGCGTAGAAAAAGTGCCCCCACGGCACAGATCGGTGGGCCGCGATCGCGGGCCAGGCCACCATGGGGGCACCCCCCTGGGGCCAAATCGCCCGCCCCCCCCCCCCAGGACCCCAGAGCCCGCCCGCGCCGCCTAGTCCCGCCGGGAAGAGAGGTGGTTTGATCCTCAATGGCGGGACAGGCATTCTAGCAGCGGGACTTCGGCCCATCGCGGGCCGGAGAATCGCCAGGGGGGGTGGGGGGAGAGCTCGCCGACCGGCGCTGCGCGATTCCCGCCCCCACCCCCGGCGGGGGGTCGGAGAATCCCACCCCTGATTTATAATCTATACTCTTCTGTGAAAAGATATGATGAAGATGCCATTAAAAATGGAGCGGAATGGTGGCACAGTGGTTAGCACTGCTGCCTCACAGCGTCAGGGACCCGGTTTCGATTCCGACCTCAGGTTACTGCCTGGAGTTTGCGGACTCTCTCTGTGTCTGTATGGGTTTCCTCCCAGTGCTCCGTTTCCTCCCACAGTCCAGAGGTGTGTAGGTGGACTGGCTACGCTACATTGCCTCCCTACATGTCCAAAGGTTGGGCGGGGTTACAGCAATAAAGTGGGGGTTTGGACCTAGGTAGGGTGGTCTTTTGAAAGGGTCAGTGCAGACTCGATGGACCGAATGGCCACCTTCTGCACTGTAAGGATTCTATGGAAAGTAGATTCAACTTCTCAACAAATAAGGTCACAGCACCCATCAATCATCCATCGCAATATTCCTTTTGGTAATAATAATGTCAAGTCCCTGTTTATTCTAACTCTCATTCTCAATTTAAAGTGAATTGAATCTCGCCGAGAACTGCAAGCTGATGCCTCTTGTCATATCAATCCTACATTTCAGAGAGTAGGGCCACAGTTATACATTGCCCCGTTGTCTTTTCTTAAAAATTCGCAAACCTTTTGTTAAGTTTACAGTGGAGGCATTAAAATATTTGGCAGAGATATTCTGAGCAGTAATGGACTGAGCCTCCATTACAGCTCCCACACAATTTTCAGTTCTGTATATTGGTACTTAATTCTGCTAATTAGTCTATGTAACGAGCAGCCAATCAGTAACACCCATTCAGTTCTCCCTCTTGATCGCGAGTTGCTTTATAATTGGCATGAGTTAAAACCATATTTGGGATCTCATTAACAGTAAGCTGTTACACGGTCAACAGTAATGTTTTGACAGCGAGATCTGCACGGTGAGATTTCCAGGACGGTGTTGTTACAAACTGTACATTGCTGTATTTGAAACTGGATTGATGAGATGCTCAGCTCTACCAACTGGCTTTGATTAGCCTAACATGACGTCATTTTCTAAATGAGATACAGGTTAAAAACATTGGGCACAGACTTCCGGTGACGGCGGGCGGGAGGCAGCCGCACATTGGAGGGCTCCCGTTCGGGAACGGCATTTTCGGGGAGTAACGCCCGGTCCTAGGGCCAGCGACGGCAGTAAAACTCGGGAGATAGCGCAAGGAGAAGAAGGATGTCAAAAAACACCAAAAAAACGGCCGGGAAAAAAAGCGGCTGAAAGTCTGTTGGAGAGGGAAAAGGTCACCGCGGGGTCAACAAACAAGATGGAGGCTGGAGCACCGGGGGTGGCCGCAGTGCTTACGGCTGAAGAACTAACTAAGGTGATGGCTGCGGAATTGCAAAAGCAGTTGGCGCAGATTGCGAAATGTATGGAGGTGGTGAGGAAGGAGATGAGGGAGGTTTTGAGTGCGCTGGTGGAGGAGGCGATTTCCCCGGTGATGACGGCGGTGGCGAGCGCAATGGCGGAGGTGCGAGAGCAAGGGGAGGCGCTGAAGGAAGTGGAGGAAACGTTATTGCAGCACGGTGATCAACTTGCCTCGATGGGGAAGGAGATGCGGAAGGTGATGGATACTAACAAGGATCTGCGAGGAAAAATGGAAGACCTGGAAAACAGATCCAGGCGACAGAATTTGAGGATTGTGGGGCTGCCCGAAGGAGTTGAAGGACCGAAGCTAACTGAGTATTTTGCCACGATGCTGGCAAAACTATTGGGGGAGGGGGAGGATCCCTCCCGATATGAACTGGATCGGGCTCATCGGTCGTGGAGGCCTGTACCAAAGGCGAGTGAGCCGCCAAGGGCAGTAACTCTGTGCTTCCGTAGGTACAGTGTGAAGGAGAAGGTCCTGAGCTGGGCCAAGCAGAAGCGGGTGGTGCAGTGGGCTGGAGCTGGTATACGTGTATACCAGGAATTTACGGTGGAGCTGGCGAGGAGGCGGGCTGCCTTCAACCGGGTGAAGAGGGCACTGTACATTAGCAAGGTGCGGTGCGGCATTGTATATCCAGCGAAGCTGAGGGTTACTTATAAGCTCAGGGACTTTTATTTTGGAACGGCGGAAGCAGCGGAGGAGTTTGCGAAAGCAGGACTGTGGCAGAACTGACAAATTGAGGAATGGCCATGTGCCGATGTAACCTCATGACTGTATTTTCTTCTTTTTTTGTATCACTGCGCACGGGTGTAGGGGCTAAAGGAGCCAATGTTGCATATATTTGGACAAGGGAAGGGACGGGACTTTCACTCGAAAGGAGGGCTCTTTGGGGTGTAGGTGGATATGCGGGGTTTGTGTGCTAAAAGGGGATCTTTGGGCTTTCCTAGGGCCGAGCAAGGGGGAAAGGGACCCGGGCGGGGGCCTCCACGCTGGCCGGTTTAAGCCGGCCAATGAACGGGAGTGAGGTGGGGGGAGGGGCGGCGGCCATCGGAGCCTGACAGAACAGGGGGCGTCATTCTCCGACCCCCCGCCGGGTCGGAGAATGGCCGTTGGCCGCCGTGAATCCCGCCCCCAATCTCCGGGAGCGGAGACTTCGGCGGGGGCGGGAATCCGGCCGCGCCGGTTGGCGGGACCCCCCACTGGATTCTCCGGCCCGGATGGGCCGAAGTCCCGCCCAGGAATTGCCTGTCCCGCCGGCGTAAATTAAACCTGGTATTTACCGGCGGGACCAGGCGGCGTGGGCGGGCTCCGGGGTCCTGGGTGGGGGGCGCGGGGCGATCTGACCCCGGGGGGTGCCCCCACGGTGGCCTGGCCCGCGATCGGGGCCCACCGATTCGCGGGCGGGCCTGTGCCGTGGGGGCACTCTTTCCCTTCCGCCTCCGCCACGGCCTCCACCATGGCGGAGGCGGAAGAGACTCTCCCCACTGCGCATGCGCGGGAAACTGACAGCGGCCGCTGACGCTCCCGCGCATGCGCTGGGAAACTGACAGCGGCCGCTGACGCTCCCGCGCATGCGCCGCATTTCCGCGCCAGCTGGCGGGGCAACAAACGCCATTTCCGCCAGCTGGCGGGGCGGAAATCCCTCCGGCGTCGGCCTAGCCCCAACATTGACTTCCGCACCTTTGGGCCGGCGCGATGCCCGTCTGATTGGCGCCGGCTTTGGCGCCAGCCGGCGGGCATCCCGCCGTTGGGGGAGAATTTCGCCCCGGGTCCGAGTGGTCTAGCCGGGGTGGAAAGTTGGGGGGAGGGAACCGAGGTTGGGGGAGGGAACCGAGGTTGGGAGGAGGAGTTTTACAAGAGGCAGTGGATGGGAGGAGCTGGAGACTTTGGGGTATCATGTACGGTACTCTCTTAGAGGCTGGATGGCGTTGGTTGGTGGGGGGGGGGGGGGGGGGTGGAGAGCCGTGGAGAATTAAGGGTGACTACGGGTAATCCCTGATTCGTTTTAGTCATTTGTTTATGTAAACATGCGGGTTGAGGTTTGGGGGTTGGTGGGCGGATGGGATCGTTGTTATTATGGGGATTGACATATCTTGCTGATTATTGTTTATTGTTGATGGGTGTAAATGTGGGAGCAAACGTGAAAAAGGAGGAGAATTTTTTTTTTAAAACATTGGGCGCAATTCTCCCATCGGGAGACTAAGTGCCGACGCCGGAGTGAAAACCGGAGTGTCTCACTCCGGCGTCGGAGGCCGTTCCCAGCCCTCTATTCTCCCGCCCCGGGGGGGGGTTAGGAGCGGCGCCACGTCATTTACGCGGAAGGAAAGGAGGTCCTCCTTCAGAGAGGCCGGCCCGCCGATCGGTGGGCACCGATCGTGGGCCAGACCCCTTTTGAGCCCCCCCCCCGGTGCAGGAACCCCCCTCGCCCCCTCCCCCCCCACAGGCCGCCCCCCCCCAGCGTTCCCGCGCTGTTCCCGCCGGCAGCGACCAGGTGTGGATGGCGCCGGCGGGAACCTGTCGTGTTGGGCAGGCCGCTCGGCCCATCCGGACCGGAGAATCGCCGCTCGCCCATTACCAACGGCAAGCGCCGATTCTCCCAGAGGCCAGCTGTGATTCGCGCCGCGCCGGTTTGGGGGGGTGGGAGAATCGCGTGCGGCCGTCGGGGCGGCGTGGCGGGACTCATGCGGCGCCCGGGCGATTCTCCCACCCGATGTGGGGGGGAGAATTCCGCCGATTCCCTTTCCTCTCCCTTCCTACTGGAGGTAGCTCCCAGGAGTCAGTTTGGGTAAAAGACGTGATGACTTGGTTGCTTTGCATATTTTACTTTTCACACAGACTTAAATGGAATTAAAGGGGGAATAATCAGACCATTGGGTGACATTTCGTGGGCATTTGCTTCCTAGTTACTGTTCTGTTCTGAAACACAATACTCTTGTCGTTTATCTTCTGCGGAGTTATATGTCGGACTGAATGCTAACATAGGAACATAGGACTTAAGAGCAGGAATAGGCCATTTGACCCTTTGAGCCTGCTCCGTCATTCAATATGATCATAGTTGATCTGGTTATGTTAGCTCCACTCTCCTGTCTGACTCCCCATAACCCTTGACTCCCTTGTCAATCAAAATTCTGTGTCATTTAACCTTGAATAAATTCAATGACCCAGCCTCCGCTGATTTCTGGGAAGAGAATTCCACAGACGAATGACCCTCAGGGAAAAGAATTCTCCTCAACCCGGACTTTTTTTGGGGGGAAAATATTTTTATTCCAGTTTTTGATATTTTAACATTTGTGAACAGACAACACAGCAAGAAAAACAACACAACCCCCTCCCGCCCCTCCACAGTAACCTCAACCAAACACCCCACCCTGCCCCCCCCTCCCGCCGCCCCTTTAACAGCTGACAGTAACCAGCTCCTTGAAATGTAGTCCAAACGCATCTCGGTCTTAAACCTTTTATTCTTAAACTGCGTCCCTGAGTTCTAGGGCGGGATTCTCCGCTCCTGCGCCGGTTGGGAGAATCGCCTGGGTCGCCAAAATTTCCCGCGGCGCCGTTCCGACGCCCTCGCGCGATTCTCCCAAGTGGCGAGAACGGCCCCGTCAAGTTCCGTGCTGCGCAGGCCGGAGAATCGCCCGAGACACCCAAAATGGCGATTCTCCGGCACCCCTGCTATTCTCAGGCCCGGATGGGCCGAGCGGCCAGGCCAAAACGGCGGGTTCACCCCCGGCGCCGTCCACACCTGGTCGCTGCCGGCGGGAACAGCACGGGAACGCTGGGGGGGGGGGGGCAGCCATCGGTCGGGATAGGGGCCGTTTTGCGCCATCGTGAACCTCGACGGCGTGGGCACTTTGGCGCGGGAGCGGAGAATCGCGCCCCTAGTCTCCGTTGCACAATGAAACACCATTCAACCTATCAAATCCCCTCAGGATCTAATATGTTTCAATAAAATCACCTCTTATTTTGCAAACTCCAAAGGTTACAGGCCCAAGCTGCATTATGGGAAAGCAGTGGCCTTGCGGTATTACCACTGGACTAGTAAACCAGCAACCCAGAGTAATGCTCAGGGGCCCAGGTTCAAATCCCACCTCTGCAGTTGGTGACATTTGAATTAAAAGTCTAAAGATGACCATGAAACCACTGTTGATTGTTATAAAAACCCATCTGGTTCACTGATACCCTTTAAGGAAGGACATCTGTCATCCTTACCTGGTCTGGCCGACATGTGACTCCAGGCCCACAGCAATGTGGCTGGCTCTTAACTGCCCCTCATGGGCAATAAATGCTGGCACAGCCTGCGAAGCCCCAACAAACAACAATCCGGACCAGGCCCTTCGGCCCTCCAAGCCTGTACCGGCCATGATACCACCCTTGGCCAAAACCCTCAGCACTTCCTCGTGCCGTCTCCCTCTATACCCATCCTATCCACGTATTTGTCGAGATGCCTTTTGAACACCGTTAATGTATCTGCTTCCACAACCATCCCTCCCACGTCCCCTGAACAAACAAATAAAGACCACACAATTTCATGGGTTTTGAACAATAACAAAAAAAAACTTAACTATACAAGGTCAAAAAAGATTTTAAAATTACAATACCTATCTTATACTCTAACATTATTCAGTGTAAATATGAGGTGCATGTGAATTAGCAGGAAAACTGTTTTTGAACCCACTGCATTCCACAGTGACGGCAGATGTGACCAAGACAGAATGCACGGATTTCGCAACAACCCACCAGATGTGATTCAACCAATATCACTGAAACTCTCTCTAGAGGGATTCTAGTCTTCACCTTTGAATTTGTAACCTTGGAATTCTAATCAAAAGTCACTCCAACTCAGACAGCCCAAACCTTGGCCCAGCTTGCAGAGTTTCAATCGTCCCCCAGAGATTCTGTTCTCTGGATTCCCAAGTCCTCACTCAAGCATCAACTCGCAAGCACAACGTCAGCTGCGCCGAGCAGAATAAGACTTCTCCAAAGGGAGAGCCTTCAACCCAACGGCCCACAGCTTGGAATCGCAAACATTTTGCTGGCCTTCTTCAATTACCAGAACTTCTCCTGAGCCCTTACCACGTACAGTTTGCTAACTTCTGCTGATTGCAACATGTTTTTCTGTTCCTCTCATTCTCCTTAACCCGGACCTATCTTTGTCCCCTGCCTGGAACATGTGTCTGCAATGGTGCTCCGCTTTATATGCAGGAGCGCTGGCTCCATCCTTGAACAAAAGGACTTACTTCGCTGAATTGCGCATGTGCAGCCCGCTGTCGGTCATGCCAAGGTCTGTTGAGAGTTTCCAAGCTCTGCTCTCGATGGAGAAGGTGATACTTGTGGTACCTACATACCATTCATGTAACAGGACACCCAGATCCCTCTGTATTACCGGGTTCTGCAATCTCTCTCCATTTAAATAACATGCTGCTTTTCTATTCTTCCTGCTAAAGTGAACAAGCTCATATGGGATAAATTTCCCATATGTTGCAACAGCAGCACCCTTTCGCGATGGTACTGCAGTGGAGAGTTTAACAACAGTGTAAAAAGTTTAGTTTGATAATATCCATTAAAATGTGGAAATCTCCCTATACGAACACGGAGACAAAGCCAGCCGTCTGCTGGCACACCAGCTGAGAAAGCAGGCAGCCACCAGAGAAATTGCACAAATCAGGGATACTCTGGGCTCATTAGAAACAGAATCAGAAAAGATCAACAATGCCTTCAGGGCCTTTTACCAAGGGCTGTACACCTCAGAGCCCCCAAGGGGGCAGTCCGGGATGAAACGGTTCCTTGATGGACTGGACATACCAATCGTGGGGGAGGGCAGAAAACGGGTCCTGAAAGCACCACTAGCACTGGGAGAGATCATGGGCAGCATTAGCTCCATGCAGGCGGGGAAGGCGCCGGGACCAGACAGGTTCCCGGCGGACTTCTGCAAAAAATTTGCGACAGCACTGGCCCCGCACCTGCGGGAGATGTTCACAGACTCGCTGGCTAAGGGCACACTGCCACCCACGCTAGCACAGGCCTCAATCTCGCTGATACTTAAGAAGGACAAAGACCCAACGGAATGTGGGTCATACAGACCCATCTCACTGCTGAACGCGGATGCCAAAATACTGGCCAAGGTTCTAGCCAAAATGCTAGAAGATTGCGTGCCAGAGGACCAGATGGGCTTTGTCAAAGGTAGACAGCTTACTTCGAACATTAGGCGCCTGCTGAACGTGATAATGACCCCCTCCGGGGAGAGACACCAGAGGTGATCGTCTCCCTAGACGCAGAAAAGGCCTTCGACAGAGTCAAATGGAAATACCTCATAGAGGTACTGGAGCAGTTCGGGCTTGGAAAAGGATTCACCTCCTGGGTAAAACTCCTATACAACGCTCCCATGGCGAGCGTACGGACAAACAACACCAACTCCCGATACTTGCAGCTGCATAGGGGCACCAGACAAGGATGCCCACTGTCCCCGCTGCTGTTCGCTCTAGCAATCGAGCCACTAGCAATTGCACTCAGAGCAACAAAAAGCTGGAGGGGGATCCAAAGGGACGGCAGAGAGCACAGAGTCTCACTCTATGCAGATGACCTGCTCCTCTACATTGAGGACCCACAAAGCAGCATGGACGGAATCATCGTGCTCCTGAAAGAGTTTGGCGCCTTCTTGGGCTACAAACGCAACATCAGCAAAAGCGAGATCTTCCCGGTACACCCACAAGTAGGTGGGGCAGCACGAACGGGACTGCCGTTTAAACAAGCCCAACTTGGGATCCAAGTAGCCCATGACTGGAAAGGGATCCACAAATGGAACCTCACCGGTCTGACAGAGGAAGTAAAATGGACCTGCAAAGATGGAACAGACTCCCACTCTCCCTCGCGGGGAGAGTCCAGACGATCAAAATGAACGTGCTGCCCAGGTACCTTTTCCTGTTCAGATCCATCCCGATCTACATCCCCAAGGCCTTTTTCAAAGCACTAGACAAACTAATCATGGCGTTCGTATGGGAGGGGGGGGGCCACAAAAAACAAAATCCAGGGGGGAAGCTAGCCCTCCCAAACCTACAATTCTACCACTGGGCGGCGACGGCCGAGCGAATAAGGGGATGGATCAAGGAGCCAGAAGCCGAGTGGGTGCGCGGAAGAGGCCTCCTGCAGGGGGACCTCCCTCCGGGCCCTCGCCAAGGTGGCACTCCCATCCCCACCCAAAAAACTCTCCAGCAGCCCGGTGGTAATAGCCACCCTTCAGTCTTGGAACCAACTACGGCAGCAATTTGGCCTGACCAAAATGTCGGACAAAGCTCCCATCTGCTACAACCATAGGTTCACGCCAGCGCTAACTGACGCCACCTTCAAAAAGTGGGGACAGGACAGAGGGACACTGACAGTCAGGGACCTATACACGGACGGCAGGATTGCAACACTGGGCGAACTGATAGAGAAATTCCAGCTAGCCAGGGGGAACGAGCTAATGTATACCTGCAACTAACAAACTTCCTACCAAAGGAGACAAGGACATACCCACAACCACCACGACAGACATTACTGGAAGAGTTACTGGACGCAAGCTTACTAGATAAAGGAAACTGTAGCGACATGTATGACCGACTGGTAGAAGGGGCTGACACCGTACTGGACGCAACAAGAGTGAAGTGGGAGGAGGACCTGGGGATTGAGATAGGGTGGGGACTCTGGAGTGAAGCACTGCGTAGGGTCAACTCCACCTCCACGTGCACAAGGCTCAGCCTGACGCAACTAAAAGTGGTACATAGAGCCCACTTAACAAGAACCCGTATGAGTAGGTTCTTCCCGGAGGTGGAGGATAGCTGTGAACTGTGCCAAGGAGGCCCGGCCAGCCACGTCCACATGTTTTGGTCCTGCCCAGACTTGTGGAGTACTGGACAGCCTTCTTCGAGGCAATGTCCAAAGTGGTGGGGATGAGGGTGGAGCCATGCCCGAAAGTGGCGGTCTTCAGGGTCTCAGACCAGCCAGATCTATTCCTGGGGAGGAGGGGGGCGCCCCTGCCTTTGCCTCCCTGATCGCTCACCGTAGAATCCTGTTCGACTGGCGGTCAGCAGCACCACCCAAAGCTGCAGACTGGCTGTCCGACTCTCGGAATCCCTCCAAATGGAGAAAATCAAATTCGCCATCCGAGGGTCAGACGACGGCTTCCACAGAACGTGGGAGCCATTCACCCAACTGTTCCGAGACCGGTTTGTGGCCAACAAACAAGTAGAAGAATAGCCAGGTAGCCAAGAAACAGGGGAGAGTAGCCAAAGCATGAGGGGGAGAGATAGACCGGGAGAGGGGGGGGGGGGGGGGGTGCAGCTAAATCTAAGAGGAAGGAAAGGCGAACCACAGGGGGCGGGAGGGGGCAGGAGTGGGGAGAGGGAAGAGACAGGGAACAATAGAGGAGAGCCAGGGAGGTGGAGGAGGGAGGCAGGGAAACGTTAACAAACTTATCGTCCACAGGAGCAGAGAAAACGGGGAAGACGGGAGGGCCGCAGAAGCGGAAGTGCGCACAAGACGACAACGGCAGCGAACTCCGCCCGGGTGAAGCAAGGGACAACACCACAAACAGATGCCTACTTATGTGTGGAAATAATTCTGCCAAGTGTACCGAGCTGCTGCTGTGGGGGCATAATACCGTCCGTCGAATTCGCGGGGAAAATTAAAATTAAAACGTCAGCAGCAGCAGCGACCCGTAGGGGAGTGAGGGTGAGTGCTCCGTTGGGAGGGTGTGGGAAGACTGAGGCGCGGGGGGTAACGTCTAGTTAATTTGCTATTGTATATTCTCTTTCTGCACTATGTTAATGTTCACTCTATTTCGTTGTGTTAGGATTATTACTATTTATTATGAAAAATTTTGCAAAACATTAATAAAAATATATTTTTTTTAATTAAAAAATGTGGAAATCGGAGTTCATATTGGGAGGATGTGGGTTAAGGCCCCTGGGACAGCCAGAATAGGGAGTGCTTGAACTCAGCAATGATTTCAAAATGTCCTGTTGTGCTGCGAATTTCCTGGCTGTGATTCATACCCCACCTCCTTCCCCATGCCCACAAAAATGGGATCTGCCACAACCCAGGGGTGGGACTTGCGAATCTGGGTTCTGTCCACCAGGTGGTCACTCTGCAAAAATCCAGCACCGTGTGTTCGAAAGATTACCGCCCCCCCCCCCCCTTCAATGATCCAGCCAGTCCACATTCCTTCAGATCATAGCACAGTGGTTAACATCACTGGCCGTGACATGCAATTATGTGTAATTCACTAAGACAGACACCTCGGCTAATATTTCACCAGTTAATACCAGGTATAAAAGTTGTGAACAGAAGCAGTCATAGTAGCTGACACCCATAGAATCCCACAAGTAACCTGTGGTGTTGGGTGCTCTGGTGCACAGATGAGCCAACACAGTTGTATGTGGTACAACTCTATTTTATTATAACTCTTATAATACAGTTCGTTCTGGATACTCTGCACGTGCTGTCTCCCTGAGTGTCCCCGGCTATAGCTGTGTCCTGGTTCTCCTCTGCCGCTCTTACTGACCACCAGGGGTTGTGTCTGTGCTTTTATATCTTTCTGTCATTGGTTGTGGTGTTGTGTGTTCTGATTTGTCTGTTGGTGTGTCTATCATGATGTGTGTGTTTGAATATCATGACATCCCCCTTTTTTACAAAGACAAGTGCCTACGTGGTTATAAATACAATTGTGTCGTGAGTGCATCTAAGAGTGTGCGTTTGTGTTGTGTACAGCGTGTGTTTATGACGTAACTATTTACATGGGGCGATGTCGGGTGCGTCACACTAACAAGGTTGTACCATAACAAAACTTGGATACGAGAGAAAAAAAAAACTTGAACATTGGTCCGGTCAGACGATATCTGGAACAATAAACAACAACAGGTTATAATACAGAAGTGTTTGACGTTTTGAACGTATTAACAGCGTTAGAAGTCCAGTCTAATGGGTGACCGCCTCAAGAATGGGCTGGTCCTCAAGCCGGTTCAGCTGTGGAGATTTGGGGTCACACTGGTTCACCTTGGACTGTTGGAGGTGATGCTGTTGCCGAAGTCTCTACTTTACCATTTGTTGTACTTCCTGCAATGCTTGGTCTTTTTCATTCTTGCAAATATAACATTCAACATCTTTGTTAGTGGTGCCCTGGCTGTGGTTTGGTTCTGGTGGCGATGGAAGGGGCATGATCCGTGGCATCTCCACGAAGTCATCCTTGGGAACCAGTGGAGGATCCGGCGTGTGCGTACGGTGCAGTTGCGAGCGTGGAAGGCGGCACAGAGCCCGCTGATTGCGCCTACGCACCAATCCATCCGCCCTGCATGCCAGGAACAAGGTGGAGTCTGTTTTCTTTTTATGTTTGTGGTGGACGGCATCTTGTAGCCGATGGGTCGTTGCCATTGAAGTAGCACCATCACTAATATCATGCAAGGCGATGACTGTGCCAGATGTGGAAGTTGGCCAAGACCGTGTACGCTGGTTCCGGCCACCTGCTGTGCCGGAAGGGCAACTCCGCAGAGAAACGTCGAAGCATGTCGCCTTGGATAGAGAATTGTTGCTCGCATCAACGTCTGGCGATGGCGCGAGTTGGTGTGTCCATCTTGGACCGCCGGTGCTGGTTGCCACTGCCGACCCAGTGGGACTGCCACGCGATCCATTCCCTGTCGCCGTGGCATCTGCCGTCACCCTGAGCGTGCCATCACCGAGGCCGCGACACCGCCCGTCCGGAGCAAGGTCTGGCGTGCGCAGATCAGAGTCGGCGCTTGGCTGCTCCCCATCTGGAGTCCGGTCTGCCTTCCGTCGATGCCCCCCGTCCGGAGTCCCAACAGGTTCACTGGAGGCAGCCGAGATTCCCTGAAGCTGCACTTCTGGAGTCGGAACATGCAGGAATGCACCAACCAGTGGAGAGGCTCGAGCCATCGAGGGTGGAAGCGGTGCGCCGCCACCGCAGTCGTCAGTGGTCCCACCGTGATCGTTGAGTGCCTCGGTACGCACTAGGCGAGGTCTGTCACCTTGCACCTTTTGCATGGGAAGTGGGATGCTGTCGTCACTCGTCTCACATCCCGTGGATAGATCGTCATTAGCAGCTTGCTGTTCACTAGGGTTGGGTAAATTGTCAGAGTTTTCATCTGGTGGTGCACACCATGTCGGTGGACTGTCATTGTCTTGCCATTGTCCTTCATTTGGGCTTTTCTTCTTTGGAACTTTAAATCTTCCCCCAGACATTGCAGAACCTTGTTTATTACCCCCAAATTCTCCCATATGTATGGTCCCGAATATAGTATCCACTGTTTCTATCGACATTGTACCATTTTCCAAAGAACATTCCGTTTCACTTTTCTTCTCAGGTACCTCATATGTAACTTTGTTTGATGTACATGCCTTCATGGTCTCTGGGTCTGATTTTGCTGGGACTGGCATGGTCACAGTCTCTTTTTTACTGTTCTCAATTGCCCACGTTATACTCCCCATACATAACTGCTTGGGCACTGGGGTTAGTGTGGTACAATGGATAATCGGTTCGACCTTATCTGCATCTTCATCATTAGTGGAAAGCACACTTGGTTCACTTGAAACTGCTGTGGGTGTTAAATTCGTTATCTGGCTACTCGATGTCGGTGTCCTCAGGATTCTTGCTCCAATGTTCTGCTCAATAATCAGTGGAGTGTGTATAGGTTCAATGCAATTAATGTTCCCCTCCAGGTTTGAAGAGTCATTACTGACTAACTGCTGGTCTCCGAAGTTGGGATTTTGCGGCATTGTGTTGAAGGGAGACATTTGTCCCTGCTGTAGATGTGAGTCAGGTTGTGTTATTTCCATTACCTGAGGATCAATGTCTTGTCCATTTTTTCGATCCGTACTAAAACACTGGCAATTCTCAGTCTGCTCCTTGCAAGTTAAACATACAATTAATTTCGTTAGCAAATCCTCAGCATCCTTCTGTGGCCGTGCTGCATTATTAATCTCTGTTCGGCTACAATGATCCTGAAGGTCAGCGCATAAACCTTTTTTCTTCGGGCTTGGACGAGGCGATTCCTTTGGCTTGTCTTCAGTTGGGCTTGAACAGTCTTCAGCGCTGTGCCCTTTATTGTAGCATGAGAGACCGTCATGGTCATGCTGCTGTGTAGTGGAGCATGGTAGGCTGTTATAGCCTTCTTGCTGTTCACGGGAGCATGGCAGACTTGCATCGTCTGCCGCTGGTTGGTCAGGGGAGGTTGCTAGACCCTCATGGTCTTGTTCCTGCAAGGACTGCGCTCTGGAGTCTTGCGTTCCTTCTATCGTTGAGGCTGTCCACGAGCTCTCTGTGGAGACTTGTGACACTGGAGTCACTTCCTGTTCGTGCAAGGACTGCGCTCTGGAGTCTTGCGTTACTTCTATCGTGGAGGCTGTCCACGAGCTTGCTGTGGAAGCTTGTGACACTGGAGTCACTTCTGGTTCATGCGAGGACTGCACTCTGGAGTCTTGCATGTCTTCTTTCATAGAGTCGGGAACGTTGAGCGGGACGTGGACCACGCTCTGTGTGGCAGCAGGGCACTCTCCGTGTGCTTGCACCGCTCCCTGTCTGGTAATGTCAGGCTGCAGCATCATCCGGTACTGATAAGTTGGAACGTCATATCTGCTGGGTTGAAGATCCTCAAATCCGAAAAATGAATCCGCATCTGCGTCGGATTCAGTATGGGGGCCGCCAATGTGCAACACGAAAGGTTCGTCCGAGTCATAGTCATATAGGACCACGGAGCTATCATTGGGCTCGCGAGGTCCGGAAACACTGTAAAAATCGTCATCGAAGTATTCAAGGTCGGAATCATCGGCTTGTGCGTAGGTAACTGCTTGTCGGAGGGTTCTTTGGAGGTAAAATTCATCTCCTGGGTCAATTTGCGGCACTGCGCTGTCATTCCAGGTGAGGGAAGGTTGTTTTACAGCTTTAACAGATTTTTGTTTTTTTGATTTGGGACGTTTCCCTTTTAAATTGGATTTGGGACATTTCCTTTTTAAATTGATCCAGTCTTGGGCCTCTGACATCCTGACGCTCGGTATGTCGCACGTAGGAAGCGACTGCGCATGCTCAGATCGCTGTTCCTTTACCGATGGCCATTTTCTTAACTGCGGATGCGCACCATATTGCGCATGCGCATACGAAACTTCCGGTTCTGCGCACTTCTCGCGCAACTGTGCTAGCGTTATACCTTTAGCAAGATGGCCGTCGACCTCGACCCAGCCTTTTCTCAGGCCCGGGACCTCGGGCTCCGGGATCCCAGCCACGAGGTGAGTACTGCAGCTTTTCTTACCTTTAAGTCCCCATTGGATTGCGTATTCTTCACAGTACTTGGCGAATTTGCCCATGACTGCCTGGTAATCGTGCCTTTGCTGCCTCCTGAAGAACCTGAACCTTCTGAACATTGCTCTTGCCCTTGCACCGGCGACGATGAGGAGAAATTCAATTTTTTCCTTATCATCCAGGTCTTGGAGTTGAGCTGCCGCCAGGAACATCTCGAACATTTGCCGGAATCGGCGCCAGTTTTCGTGGAGGTCGCCGTCGCACTGGAGCGCCTGCGGAACCGGGAGCTCGTACATCATTTTGCCTGGGCACTGCTGGTTGTCTGTGTACACTGATGTATGCCGGCAGGTATCGATCCACTCCTGTACCATGTGGTGTTGGGTGCTCTGGTGCACAGATGAGCCAACACAGTTGTATGTGGTACAACTCTATTTTATTATAACTCTTATAATACAGTTCGTTCTGGATACTCTGCACGTGCTGTCTCCCTGAGTGTCCCCGGCTATAGCTGTGTCCTGGTTCTCCTCTGCCGCTCTTACTGACCACCAGGGGTTGTGTCTGTGCTTTTATATCTTTCTGTCATTGGTTGTGATGTTGTGTGTTCTGATTTGTCTGTTGGTGTGTCTATCATGATGTGTGTGTTTGAATATCATGACATAACCAGCTTCCATTCTGACACCTCACCATGCATCACGGGCAGGATGCCAGCCACGTGTTTCTTGGTGATGTGCCATCTACTGGTGGCAGGGTTCTCTGTTCCCACCGTTGTTAATAGGATTTCTCATTGAAGCCACCCCACGCTGCCCGGAAACCCGCGACCGGTGAGCTGCCGGCGGGAAGAGAATCCCAAGGCCCGGAGAATTCCAGCCTATGCATATTTTTTTTAAATTAATTTACGGGATGTGGGCATCTTTGGTTAGGTAAGCATTTATTGCCCATCCCAAATTGCCTTTCAGAAGGTGGTGGTGAGTTGTCTTCTTGCACCGCTGCATTCCTTGAGGTGTAGGTGCACCCACTGTGCTGTTAGGGAGGGAGTTCCAGGATGTTGCCCCAGCGACAGTGAAGGAGCGGCCGATATATTTTCAAATTAGGGTGGTGAGTGACTTGGAGGGGAACCTCCTGATGGTGGGGTTCCCAGGTACCTGCTGCTCTTGTCCTTCGAGATGGTAGTGGTCGTGGGTTTGGAAGATGCTGTCTGGGGAACCTTGGTGAGTAACTGCAGTGCATCTTGTAGATGGTACACACGGCTGCCACTGTTCGCCGGTGGTGGAGGGTTTGAATGTTTGTGGAAGGGGGAGTAATCAAGCGGGCTGCTTTGTCCTGGATGGTGTTGAGCTTCTTGAGCGTTGTTGGAGTTACACTCATCCAGGCAAGTGGAAAGTATTCCATCACACTCCTGACTTGTGCCTTGTAGATGATGGACAGGCTATGGGGAGGTAAGGAGGTGAGTTATTCGCCGTAGGATTCCCAGCCTTTGACCTGCCCTGGTAGCCACAGTATTAATATGGCTGAGTCCAGTTCAGTTTCTGATCAATGGTAACCCCCAGGATGTTGACTGCATGTCAGATCTACCTTTAAGTGCAATCTAATACTTTGCCAGCTATTGCATGGATACGTACCTTATGGATCAGACTGTTATGCGTGACAATGTTAAATACTGTCCAAATATTCAAGTCAATTCAATACAACAGCCATTGCTTCAGCTTATCTGCTAAATCTGTAAACTCCTCAAGTGATTCTGTCAACTAGCAGATATGACTTGCTGTTCGGAACCCTGCAAGCCAGCTCTAATCAATCCTTTCAGAAAATTCCTTAGACTAGCCTTCACGCATGTTCAGAGAGACAAGAGGAGAAAGAGAGAAAGAATGAAAAAGGCAGTTGTTGAGAATGAGCCACATCTGGGAGACAGGAAGACAGAAAACTGCAGGAGGCTAAAATAAACCAATAAAGATAATATTGACCCCTCTCACAAAGGTTGAGGTAAAACAAAATCACATTTTTTATTATATTTTAATACAAATGGCTAAATCGCTCACACTTTCTTCAATTTTATTTCTTAAAATGTTTGATCAAAGTCGACCTCTCCTGTGGAAGCACTTTCCGAAACTTACATATTCTTTTCCATTTGGTCTTTCCCTCAGATCCAGCTTCACCAGTCATCATATCAAGGACAGAAAACAAGTTTGTGATATATCTTTGGTCTCTGAGTGCAACTCTGTTTGAATTCTGGGCTGGTTTAGCACAGGGCTAAATTGCTGGCTTTGAAAGCAGACTGAGGCAGGACAGCAGCATGGTTCAATACCCGTACCAGCCTCCCCGAACAGGCGCCGGAATGTGGCGATTAGGGGCTTTTCACAGTAACTTAATTTCAAGCCTACTTGTGACAATAAGCAATTTTCACTTTCACTTTCAAGTCCCTCGAGTTCGGAGTGCTTATATTATCTGATATTTCAGTTTTAACGTCCAACAGCCTCATTTAGTCAAAATTCTACATTTTGTATTCTTCGTGGGCATGCACGAGTATAAAACTCAATCCATCTGTATCATTTTGTGCAGTTACACCTTCTCATGTAGAATTGAATGTTGCACGAACATCTGGGGCGGAATTCTCCGGTATTGGCGTGATGTCCGCCGACTGGCGCCCGAAACGGCGCAAATCAGTCGGGCATCGCGCCGTCCCAAATGTGCGGAATGCTCCGCACCTTGGGGGGCCGAGCCCCACCCTTAAGGGGCTAGGCCCGCGACGGACTAATTTCCGCCCCGCCAGCTGGCGGAAAAGGCCTTTGGTGCCCCGCCAGCTGGCGCGGAAATGACATCTCCGGGCGGCGCATGCGCGGGAGCGTTAGCGGCCGCTCACGGCATCCCCGCGCATGCGCTGTGGAGGGAGTCTCTTCCGCCTCCGCCATGGTGGAGACCGTGGCGAAGGCGGAAGGAAAAGAGTGCCCTCACGGCACAGGCCCGCCCGTGGATCGGTGGGCCCCGATCGCAGGCCAGGCCACCGTGGGGGCACCCCCCCCCCCGGTGCCAGATCGCCCAGGACCCCGGAGCCCGCCCGCGCCGCCTTGTCCCGCCGGTAAGGTAGGTGGTTTAATCTACGCCGGCGGGATAGGCATTTTAGCAGCTGGACTTCGGCCCATCCGGGCCGGAGAATCGCGGGGGGGCGGGGGGGCCGCCCGCCAACCGGCGCGGCACGATTCCCGCCCCCGCCGAATCTCCGGTGCCGGAGAATTCGGCAACCGGCGGGGGCGGGATTCACGCCAGCCCCCAGCGCTTCTCCGACCCGGCGGGGGACGGAGAATCTCGCCCCTGATTTTTTTTAAAGCTCCAGAGCGATTCAATTTGCGAAGTAGAAAATAAGACAACATATTTAAAGTAACTACGCTTCATTGAAAAAATACTGAAGCAACATAACGAAGGCAAAACGTTCTGCCAGGCAAAAATGTGCCTCACGCCATTGCAATCAAAGACCGATTCTCGCCTGGACACACTGACATTACTGTGAAATCTTCACATCAGACTTCTACAGGAAGCTGTGGTTTGATCCAAGTAAAGTCACCACAGTTCCAGATGACTGGAGACCACTTTCCCCTCTGAGGGGGAGAGCTGACTGGTGGTGATTTATCCTGAGGATCAGCACACCACAGGCAAGGGGGCAAGGTTGAGAAGGCATGAATACCCTCAGCCAGTATGGGAACTGAACTCACGCTGCTGGCCTCACTCTGCATCACAAAGCAGCTGTCCAGCCAACTGAGGTAAACGAGCCCACTCTCTCAAGGGCAACAAATACTGGCCTTGCCAGCGATACCCATATTTTCTGACTTTGTGCGACGGGCCGGGGTCACTGTCCGTGTGGAGTTTACACATTCGGCCCGTGTCTGCGTGGGTCTCACCCCCCACAACCCAAAGATGTGAAGGGTAGGCGGATTGGCCACGCTAAATTGCCCCTTAATTGGAAAGTTTTTCAAACAAAACTTTCAGGCGACTCCTTCCTCTTCTCCATTTGGATGCGACCTCCTTTCTCTCTGCCAAGAAACAGGGAAATGCAAACCGCGGGCATCAACGGGGATCAAACGAATGCCCCTGCATTCGGCAGACTGAAGCTGCGCTTCTAGTGATGTGGGACACATTGCAAATAATGCCCACCCATCCCCGCCCCCCTCCCACCACCCCAACCCAATCGACCCACCCCCACAACGCTACCAGCACATTGCAAGCCGGTTGAGAATGAATGAAATTCATTTCAACAATAGCAAACACATTCTCCTGGCAGCCTTGTGATTTGACCTCTGACCGTGCAGTTGCAAGGCGACTGCTCCATCACTTAAGTGACTTGGCAGCAACTGAAGATAGTTTTACAGGGCTGTTGGATTTACAGTCTGACTAAGGAAGGCCGACAGAAGCAAAGGGTCGGGTTTCCGTGAAGGAGTAAATAACATTGTGCAGTATAACTGCCATGAAGCAGAAGTTACTATATTCAGTCCTATTTTTAACTCATGACTAAACTGGAGACTTAACCTGCGTTTTATGTCCCGAAACGTGTTTTGCAGCAGAATTAATGTTGACGGTTACAGAAGCGGCAACTTCTATTCGACTTTCACCATTCCCGAGTGGAATGATATTCAACCAGCTGGCAGTGTGTCAAGACCATCAGATCTTCCTGTTTGCAAAGTAAATCATTTTATTAATGCTGAGTGCAAGTTTTCATTCAGCATAACATCCTCTAAAATAACCTACTTCCAATTCCAACAGGACCACTGTATGTTTTTGGAACAAATTCCGAAGGATCATGTACAATTTTTCATTTAGACCACAGGTCAATAATCGAGATCAGTCCTCAGCAAAGTGCTGCAGCAACAGCTTTGATTATGAATTGCCATTCTTTGGACAAGTTGTCACGGTGAGATGCTGTCCACCCCATCTTGGTTAAGAACATAAGAACTGGGAGCAGGACTAGGTCATCTGGCCCCTCGAGCCTGATCCACCGTTCAATAAGATCAAGGCTGATATTTTTGTGGACTCAGCTCCACTTACCAGCCCGCCACTGTGACATTTTATTCCTTTACTGTACAAAAATCTATCTTTGCCTTAAAAACATTCAACGCGGTATCCTCAGCTGCTTCACTGCGCAGGCAATTCTACAGATTCACGACCCTTTGAGTTAAGAAGTTCCTCCTCAACTCAGTCCTAAATTTGGTCCACCTTATTTTGCAGCTATGCCCCCTAGTTTCACCTGCCAGTGGAAACAACCTCCCTGCTTCTATCTTATCTATTCCCTTCATAATTTTATGTTTCTATAAGATCCCCCCCATTCT
Organism: Scyliorhinus torazame; assembly: GCF_047496885.1. Lineage (NCBI taxonomy): Eukaryota > Metazoa > Chordata > Chondrichthyes > Carcharhiniformes > Scyliorhinidae > Scyliorhinus > Scyliorhinus torazame. Next base: position 233,791,064 of record NC_092716.1, read on the forward strand.
TCTAAATTCCAATGAGTCTAGTCTCAGTCTCCTCAGTCTCTCCTCATAAGCTAATCCTCTCAACTCCGGAATCAACCTAGTGAATCTCCTCTGCAAATCCTCCAGTGCCAGTACATCCTTTCTCATGTAAGGAGACCAAAATTGTACTCAGTACTCCAGATGTGGCCTCACTGGCATCCTCTGCAGCTGCAACATAACCTCTCTGTTTTTAAACTCTATCCCTCTAGCATTGAAGGACAAAATCCATTTGCCTTCTTAATAACTTGCTGCACCTGCAAACCAACTATTTGCAATTCATGTACAAGGACACCCAGGTCCCTCTGCACAGCAGCAAGCTGCAATATTTTTTACCATTTAAATAATAGTCCATTTTGCTGTTATTCCTACTAAAATGGAAAACCTCACATAATCAACATTGAACTCCATCTGCCAGACTCTTGCCCACTCACTTAAACTATCTATACCCCCTCTGCAGACTTTCAATGTCTTCTGCACACTTGGCACTACCACTCATCTTAGTGTCATTTGCAAACTTTGACACATTACACTTAGTCCCCAACTCCAGATCATCAATGTAAATTGTGAACAATTGCGGACCTAACATGGTCCCTGAGGCACACCACTAGCCACTGATCGCCAACCAGAAAAACACCCATTTATCCCCACTCTTTGCTTTCTGTCAGTTAACCAATCCTCTATCCATGCCAATACATTACCCGTAACGCCATGCACCTTTATCTGATGCAGCAGCCTTTTGTGCGGTGTCTTGTCGAATGCCTTCTGGAAATCCAGATACACAATGTCCACCGATTCCCCGTTGTCCACCGCACTCGAATTGCCCTCAAAGAATTCCACTAAATTAGTCAAACATGACCTGCTTTCGAGAACCCATGCTGCGACTTCCCAATGGGACAATTTCTAGGTTAAGGTTAGGGTTAGGATTGCGGACAGCGGTAGAAGTTCAAAAGAGTTCCCCAATGTCCCAGCCATCACGACACCCTCAAGCAACACCATCAAAATCAGATCAACTGGTGATTTAGTTGTCTGTGAGCCTTAGCTGTAGACTACATGGCTGCTGCTTCATAGCATTCTCATTCATTTTTCACTTTCGATACTGAGATGATGCTCTTATAATTACATTAGAGTACAACTTACATAAAAGTCTTGTGGTGCAGTGGGTACTGCCCCTGTCAAGAGCTGGAAGCTCTGGGTTCGAACCGCCCCCACCCCCTGGCTCAGGAAGGTGTGTTCTTAACGCAGCCAATCTGGTTAAATATCAACCTGCAAATCCTCCCTACACTCGCCAATGGCAGGCGGTAAGAGTGGAAGAAATTCCCGGTCCGCCATGTAATGGAAAGAAGATTGGAGCCTCTAACATCACTATCCACAGCTCCATAGTACAACATGGAAAAGTACATGTTGCTATGACAACTTGGACTCCCTGGGTGGACTGCAGGGCTTACATCCCTAAAAGTAGGCACAATGTGGTTCAGTGGCCAGTTAGCAACTGGATCTGCTCTCATGTCAAAACTGACAATCTCACGTTAATTAACCAAAGGTTCTCAACAGAATAATTCAGGCTGTGGGAACAACATTTCCCTCAGCAGCTTTGAGCTGTGTCAAACAATTCCTGATACTGTTCCACTAATTTCCCTCTGACGGCTGCAGTACTTCCTCCTAAGTGCTATTTTCACAGTAAGAGGATGGGAATAACTTCCTTAATTATTTTTGTACATCGTTTGTGCCAGGGCCTTTGACTGCTTAGTCATGAGCTCTGCAATATCGAAGCACAATGCGTCAACTCACAACATCAAAGCAAAATAAGGATTTTAGCTGCGAAAGCGTAAAGCTGGAGATGCTTGCGGAGAGGACAGGCAGTGCCACTAACCAATGTCCTGATTGAATCAATATGAAAACAATGTAGGGAGGGGGAAGAGAACATGGCTAGATTCCCACCGGCAGCGGACCCCTGTCAATAGCAGCAAAGGGTAGCTTCAATGGGAGATCCCATTGACAAGCGGCGGGCAAAGCGAATCCCGCAATCCGAGAAACACGCGGCTGGGGCAATTGGAGAATCTAGCCCCATACATTGTTAAAGATTAAAATTCACACAGCATGTATGTTGTAAAAAAAAACTGTTCGATATGGAAATGATCCTACGTTTATCAGCTATTGAATCTCTGGCTTCAGTTTCTATATCATGATAAAATGTCACAAGCATAGTTCGCAGAAAGGAACTCTGCTTCGGTAACAGTCACCGAAAAGTCACAAGTGTGATTTTTCTTTTGCAGGTTTTAAAATCAAACAATAAACATTCAGAACTCTCTTGAGAGCAAAACAAAGGTAATGGAATCTCTTTGTAAAGGTTACAGTTGACGGTGCTTGCAGTTTGTTTGCCGTACATTCCAACTCTTGGCTAATGTTTCTGACTTCTCGGAGATTTAACAGGACAGAAGAAGAGTCCCTTCTCGGTTGTGTTTCTCAGGGGCTGCAGCACCGAGATCGACACCGTTATTTAATGGCACTATAAGGCTTTTTTTTGGCATCAGTGAGGAACGTCTTGCTGAGGCAACATTTACATAATTTCCCACACTGACAAGCTCACCTCTTAAGGGCAAGGCACCCCTTGTCCCAAACCCCGGCACAAGCAACCTGGCACCTTGACACTGCTAGTCTGGCACCATGACAGTGCCCCTGATAGCCTGGCAGTGCCACCCAGGCACCCTGGCAATGCCACGTTGCCAGGGTGCACAGGTGGAAATGCCAAGGTGCAACACTAGCAGTGTACCCAGGTGTCAGTGAACGTATGAGCGTACCATCCTGCCCAGAGCCCGACCACTCAAGTGTCTAATGGCCTGCGAGACCTCCCAGGTGCCATTACGCTTGATCCATGTTTGTGGAAACCAGTGCTAAATGGTGCCATGACGATGCCTCCCAGGCAAGGCCGTTAATTCCTGGGCCCCGGGAAAAAACGGCACAGACATATTTAAATGAGTCTAATTGTTCACTTTAATATGTTCATTTGAATCTTGCCCAGCGAGAGTGAGATCCAGATCACGACGTCTTGCTAGATTTTGTTAAGTGTCGCGAGGCATTTCAAGCGTTGCGACTGTCATGTGAGAGTACCTTTAAGAAATGGGTGTTTAAGAAATGTACCTTTAAGAAATGGGTGTTTATCAGTGATGTCAGAGTGTGGGTGGAGCTGGGTTGTCTGTCTTAGGGGAGCACGGTAGCACAAGTGGCTAGCACTGTGGCTTCACAGCTCCAAGGTCCCAGGTTCGATTCCCCGCTGGGTCACTGTCTGTGCGGAGTCTGCACGTTTTCCCAGTGTCTGCTTGGGTTTCCTCCGGGTGCTCCGGTTTCCTCTCACAGTCCAAAGTCATGCAGGTTAGGTGGATTGGCCATGATAAATTGCCCTTAGTGAGCAGAAAGGTTAGGAGGGGTTATTGAGTTATGGGGATAGGGGGGAAGTGAGGGCTTAAGTGGGTCGGCGGAGACTCAATGTGCCGAATGGCCTCCTTCTGCACTGTATGTTCTATGTTCTATGTCAGCTTTTTACTTTTGTTTTAGGATGTTTGCTGCAGGGTGTGTTTTAGTTTTGTTTTCAGAGCTGGATAGCTGCAGTCACAGCCAGAAGGGGTATTAGTCTCTCTCTCTCTCTCTCTCTGTAATCTAAAAACCGTAAATCGATCCTTTGGTGATTTAAAACTAATAACTGCTCTCAGTAGTGACTTTAACCTGATGTGCTTCTGTTAAAAGTTTGTTTTTAAGTCTTATGGATGTTAAAAGGACAACTTAAGGATTACTTAGTATTTTATTCTTTGGGGGTTGTATTTGAATTAATGGTTGCTAAGATGTTCACTGTATGTTTTAAAAAGTTAACTTGAGTTCGTAGAATAAACATTGTTTTGCTTTAAAAAATGCTTTTCCATTTCTGCTGTCCCACACTTGTAGAGTGGGCCGTATGCTCCCCATACCACAATCTATTAAAAGTTGTGGGTCAGGTGAACTCCATGATACACTTTGGGGTTCTCTAAACCCTGCCCCATAACACGACTCTTTCGAGAGGCCTCTCGCGAGATTCAACAGCCTCACCGTCTCACCAGGTCAGGCGCGACAGGGCTATTAAATCGCGCTCAGTGTCTCTGTTGAAAATCGAGGAATGTATTGGTTCTGTGCCATATCCATCCAGGATTTTGTTGAGTAATTTTGAACTGTGAGATGTACATGCTTCCAGCTGCTGTGGGACTTCGAGGTAGGGGCTAGATTCCATTCACTGTGGTGCCTATCTCACCTTGACCATTGTGACAAGGCACCATGTTGATAAGCAGTTACTGATCAGGGTGGGAAAATCACAGGGACAAATCCTCTCCCACATTTCCCAATGGAACAGTTGTAGAAGGCTGGTCGGGTGCGTGAAATGCCACTACCACAAGGTCAACCTCTCAACTCCCAAAGATCCACTGTCGCAATAATATAATTGACCTTTTACAATGTAGATTTATTTTCCAATCAATTTAAAGATATTGAAGTACAGATATTGACAAATAATGGCAGTCCAGAAAGCGTAGTTCAGTGAATCCGATAGAGAAGAACAGATTGAATGAGAAATATTCCGATAGACAAAGAGTCACCCAGGTCCGAAACGTTAGCTCTGATTTCTTCCCACAGATGCTGTCAGACCTGCGAAGATGGCCAGCATTTTCTGTTCCTTTTTAATAAGGTGAAAGGAAAAAGATATCAATTGTTCTTTTAAAAGTCTTTCACTCAGAATAAAATGCCGTGTTCATGTATCTTCATTAATTTCTAAAGGGGCGTTTTTAAGGATGTGGTTAAAGTTTCGGGCATCATTAACCATTCACATTCTAAAGTCACTTCATTGGTACAAAAGTGTTTACAAGGGAGAGATAATAATCATTTCACTTGCTGTTAAGCAACTAATAATCATTCAATTAACTTGTTGTAACTGCAGCACAAATATTAATTATCACTTCATGAATTGATTGAATTCATTATCAGTAGCATTTACACGGAGAGCTGCTATTAGTAAAATATAGACTCAAAAATCAAACAGAAAATATTAACTTTAAAATTCTTGGTATAAACTAAGAGATATAATTCTGGCCTCAAGGCTGTAATTGAATCAGGCTTTGCTCTTGAGTTTGTAACGTCATCTGAATCTTTGGAAGAGTACAACCTTGTACTGCCAGTAGCCCATTAATTCTAATAAAGTAACTACATTACCATGCATGGTGTAAAACAAAGAAGTCATTCAGCAACATAAACAAAGTCAGCTCCAGTTACAGTGAGACAATAATCTAATATACCTTCAGAGATTTGTTGATGGTCTATGCCTTTCTCATCCATAGTGCTTTCTCTTGGCGGCTTATTCTCCTTGCCTGCCCGGGGAAAATGTGGGATCAGATGGATTCTGACCTTCAAGCAATGACCATCAAGCAATGGCAGCGTCACCAATTCCTGATGATCTTGCAAATCTACGTAAAATCGCACCAAACCTGGTCAAAAACTGCAGCTAGGCAGCGAAGCTTTGCAATTGAATGAATAACTTGCTTTTAATTGATTTTAGCCTTGTGTTCAATCACTTGGCTGGCTTTGCTTCAGTCCCATGACACGTTCGAGATACCCTTTCTGAGCTATTCTCAGCAACACAAAACTTATTTTGTAGCCTTCCTTTTAGTGGAAAGTGTTTTTTTGCAAAGGTGAGCTGACAGTCCCAATGTGGATGCTTTGTTTTTGTCATAGATGCTGCAGGGCTTGGGGAGCAAGGGGAAGAACGTGATCTCGACATCAGTGGGAAGCAGCTGTATCTGAAACAGAGTTGGTTAATTTGACATTGAATGACATTCTTTATAGTTGCAATGATCAGGCAGTGCGAACTCGGCAAGGGTTTGTGACCAGGATTCAGACTTTATTGGCCATATCTCATAGAATCCCTACAGTGCAGAAGGAGATCATTCGGCCCATCGAGTCTGTGCCAACCCTCCGAAAGAGCATACCACCTAAGCTCACACCCCCGCCCTATCCCCGTAACCCCCCTCTAACCTGCGTAATGATATGTAGACTGACAGGAAACTAAGGGGTTAATCAGAACACCCGGCTGTGGCACGACCATTAGAGGGCACTACACAACTCATTCTAAAACCAGAAACGCACTAGACCCTCCCTCTCACTCCTGGCAGGGACTGTAGGATTAGCACCAGATCAGTTTAGATCTCAGGCTGGGTCACCATAAGTGGCCTAGATCCCAGTTGTATAGTTAGTCATTATCACTGAGTTACTAGAGTTAGATCAGTCGAGTGTCGAACTCATTTATCTAGTTGTTGCTACTGAATAAATCCTTTCAACTTACTTCAAGGACTGGAGTGTCTTTCAACGTCGTCTATGTTCAGTAGCAACTCATGTTAATCAAACAGCATAACATAACAACCTGCACACTAAGGGGCAATTTTATCATGGTCAATCCACCTCAGCTGAACATCTTTGAACTGTGGGAGGAAACCGGAGCACCGGAACAAACCCACGCAGACACGGGGAGAAAGTGCAAACTCCACATTGTCACCCAAGGCCGGAATTGAACCCGTGTCCCTGGCGCTGTGAGGCAGCTATGCTGACCACTGTGCCACCATGCCATACTGATCTTCACAACATTGAGGTTTCAACCAAGAATATCAGCTTACTTAGATATTGAGGGTGTGAACTCTGCTGTAAGTATGTAAACACAAATTAATTTTCAAATTTAACCATATCTTCAGCTACGCAATTTTAAAAACATAAATGGACTATCAAGTGACTCTGAAGAAGTCATTCTCCTCGAAAAGTTTACTCGGATTCTCTCTCCACAGCTGCTGCCCGACCTGCTGAGTTTTCCCAGCTCGTTCTGTTTTTATTTCAGATTTGCAGCACCTGCAGTATTTTGCTTGCAACAAGCAAATTATTGCCTTTGTTAGTTCACCACTCCCGTCTTTAATGGCACAAAACGTATATTCATATGTTCCAAATTAATCTGCTTTTGGAAGTGTTGCAATACTGCAATGAAGGTCCCACCTAGATTATATGTTCAAACCCTGGTATTGTGTTAGAATTAAGGTTAGAATTACTGAGGAAGCCACCTTGGCTGATGGAGAGAGAAAGAATGTTGTAAATTGTGGAGAGGTAGTGAACTGATACTGAAAATATATAGTTAGAAACAGCTGCCCTATTTCTACCACTGATGCAGCAGTGAGTACGAATCCAAACTGCTGGGAATGTTGTGCTATATTCTAACCTATTTTCTGTTACATTATACATGTAAGATACACAAGGATTTACAAGGATTTGCATTCTAATTACTGGATTAAAAACCTCATGTATTTGCAGATGTAAACTAGAATGATATTGAACAAACATTTAGGCACATTTTCCACCTAGTCCAAAGCCTTTAGCAGATTGTACTCTCCCTATTTGTTTTAGGCATTTCGCCCCAAACATTAGGTGGAATCAAAAGATTCCATGCAGAGCAAGAATCTTTTACGAAGGTATTGGGGATTTTGCTGTTTCTCTGAATTTCTCGCTTGCAAGCTAGAAAGTGTGTTTATAAATATCCTAAGATGTTGGCTTATCTATCAGATGACCTTTGTTCTCTGTACTCAAGGGGATGCATCCCCGTCTTCTGAAGTGCTTTGCATTTCAACAAGTTTAACTAACATCCCAAACCTCCACCAATTTGGAGGCTCAAATTTGCCTCAGCTCTCATTATGTGCCAGAAGAAATTAAGAAATAATGAATTATATAATATTAACAAATAAACTGTTGTTAAAATCATAGAATTGACAGTGCAGAAGGAGAGTATTCGGCCCATCGAGTCTACACCGGTCCTTGGAAAGCCCACGCCTCCACCCTATCCCCGTAACCCAGTAACCCCACCTAACCCATTTTGGACACTAAGGGGCAACTTATCATGGCCAATCCACCTAAGATGCACATCTTTGGACTGTAGGAGGAAACCAGAGCACCCAGAGGAAACCCACGCAGATACTGGAAGAACGTGCAGACCCGGCAAGACAGTGACCCAAGCCGGGAATCGAACCTGGGACCCTGGAGCTCTGAGGCAACTGTGCTACCGTGCTGCCCAAATAGAATTCCATGACCACAATATCCTTATTACTCCTTCTGCAATGGCTAATTGACCAAATCATCTTTTAGACCTCTCTGTAATAATAACGGGTAGGTCTGTTGAGAAACAATTTATTCTGTTGTTCCAGATCAACATTATGTTCAATACAAATTAATTGGGTCAAACCTTGCTGAAAAAGAGGCAGTCAATGATTTGTAATAAATTTATAATAAATTGCACAATCACATTTAACATGGGAGCAATTAAAGATGCAGCCATGCTATATTTGTGAATTAGTCAGCAAATTCGAATTTTACATTTTTTTGTCTGCTCTTATTTCCTCTTCTCTCTCAATTCCATATTTATCTCCTTCTCTTGATTTCACTTCCCACAAACCTGATTTGACTCCAGTTCACTCTCTGTAAACCACATTGGTTATGGAGGGACACCATTGATCCCACCAATCATTTTTGTTTTCTCAATTTAGAGTACCCAATTATTTTTTCCAATTGAGGGGCAATTTAGCGTGGCCAATCCACCTAACCTGCACGTCTTTGATTTGTGGGGGTGAAACCCACGCAGACACAGAGAGAATTCTGGAACACTTTAGAAAAGGTCGTTATTATGAGCAAGTGTTAGGTGTGTTAAAAAGCATTAAGGCAGACAAATTCCCAGGGCCAGATGGCATCCATCCCAGATTACTGAGGGAGACAAGAGGTGAAATCGCTGGGCGTCTGACAGAAATCTTTGTGTCCTCATTGGCCACAGGTGAGATCCCAGATCCCACAATGGAGGATGGCCAATGTTGTACAGTTATTTAAGAAGGGTCGCAAGGATAATCCGGGTAATTATAGGCCAGTGAAGTTGATGACAGTGATAGTGAAATTGTTGGAAAAGATTCTCAGCAATTGGATCTATGCACACTTGGAAGTGAATGGTCTTTTTAGCGCCAGACAGCATAGTTTTGTACAACGGAGGTCATGTCTCACTAATTTGATTTAATTCTTTGAGGAGGTGACAAAAATGATTGATGAGGGAAGGGCTGTGGATGTTGTCTACATGGACTTTAGTAAAGCATTTGATCAGGTTCCTCATGGCAGGCTGGTGCAAACGATGAGATCACATGGGGTCAGGGGTGAACTAGCTGGATGGATCCAGAACTGGCTTGGCCATAGAAGAGTAGCAGTCGAAGGGTGTTTTTCCGAATGGAGGTCTGTAACTAGTGGTGTTCCGCAGGGATCAGTACTGGGACCTCTGCTCTTTGTAATATATATAAATGACTTGGAAGAGAATGTAGCGGGTCTGATTGGCACGCTTGCGGATGATACTAAGATTGCAGGAGTTGCGGATAGTGGTCAAGATTGTCAGAGAATACAACAGGATATAGATAGGCTGCAAAATTGAACAGAGAAATGGCAGATGGAATTTAACCCGGACAAATGCGAGGTGATCCATTTTGGTAGATCCAATTCAGGTGGGAGCTATAAAATAAATGGCAGAGCCATGAGGATCATTGAGACACAGAGCGATCTGGGCGTGCGGGTACACAGATCCTTAAAAGGGGCAGCACAGGTGAAAATGGTGGTAAAGAAAGGATATGGCATATTGCCTACATAGGATGGGTATCGAGTATAACAACTCGAAAATTATGTTACAATTATATAGAACGTTGGTTAGGCCACATTTGGAATACTGTGTCCAATTCTGGTCACCGCACTACCAGAAGGACGTGGAGGCTTTGGAGAGAGTACAGAAAAGGTTTACCAGGATGTTGCTTAGTATGGAGGGTATTAGCTATGAGGAGAGATTGAATAAACTGAGATTGTTCTCCCTAGAGAGACGGAGGCTGAGGGCGACCTGATAGAAGTTTATAAAATTATTAGGGGTATGGATAGGGTGAACAGTTGGAGGCTTTTTCCCAGGGTGGAAATGACAATTACAAGGGGGCACAAGTTCAAGGTGAGCGGGGAAAGGTTCAGTGAAGATGTGCGGGAAAGTTTTTTTACACAGAGGGTGGTGGTGGCTTGGAATGCACTGTCAAGTGAGGTGATTGAGGCAGATACGTTAGCGATCTTTAAGACTTATCTGGATAGGTACATGAACAGACAGGGTATAGAAGGATACAGGCGGTTGGTCTAGATAGGACACATGATCGGCGCAGGCTTGGAGGGCCGAAGGGCCTGTTCCTGTGCCGTATTGTTCTTTGTTTGAATGTGCAAACTCCACACAGACTGTGAGCTAGGGCCGGGATCGAACCCGGGTCCTCAGTGCCGTAGGCAGCAGTGCTAACCACTCCGTCACTGTGCTGCCATTGGTCCCAGCAATCATGAACGTCCCGGATGCCCCATTGTCCCTGCACATCCAGCAAGTTGCGGCGCAAGGATTTCGAGCTGGAGGGTGTGGAAAAAGCGAACGCTGAACGCCATCAGCTGTCTCATTCCAGCAAGCTTTGGCCCATTGAGTCTTGTGGTGAAGTTGGCCCTAACATGTAGTAAGCATTATACAGGCTGCCTTTACAGTGATAGCGCCATCAGAACTGCTGTGGGGAAATGGGTGCAAGTGACTTTGTGCCTGTGCGTTGCTCCAGACATTACCACTGGGTAAGATCACTTAAATATTGTTATGTGGGCTCCTTGTAAATTTCCTGATCTTGCAGGGAACCCTGCTTCCATGGTGGGATGAGGCATATCATTGTCATAACCCCTTGGTGCTTACATTAGCAGAGTATAGCTGATGACCTTGAGAACAGCTGAAGAATTATTTTTTCAAATTTGGACTGGCATATCATCTGCAATAATAAATTGCCCAATAGTTAATCAAATTAATTTAAACCACTTAGAACTTATCCCCACCACTCCCATCCACATATTTATTATAACACTGAATGGGTAAGGCATTAACAGAGTTCCAAACATCTTTTTTTACAAAATGCTGAGAAAGGAAATTGCTTCAGAAGTTATTTTGCTTCATTAGGATGCCAGCTGAATAGTAAGAAGGAGCCAATTAAATCCTTGGCTCTTGTACTCCCCCCACCCCCCTCCCCGCCCCATCTTCAACATCATCCAAATGAAGAGCAAAGCCTCGTGTTTCCAAAATCAAATTTAAGATTAATGTTCATATTATAAATTTAAATAAAGCAAAATACTGCTCATGTCGTTCCAATAAAAAGTTCATGGCCAGAAACTCAAACTCTCTCCACAGATGCTGAATACTTCCAGCATTTTCTGTTTCAATGGTCGCTGTGTGCAGTGCACTATGAGCTTTTCAAGACAGGGAAATATTGTCGCCCTATATTCCCGCAGACCTTCTTGACCAATCTCGTCACCTGAAACCTTGACCGACGTACAACTGTGGAGTAAATAATCTTTCACTGTCAGTCACTTCTGGTGCTTCCCAGTCTCCTGTGACGTTTGCACTGATTGTTGGGCTATACTGCATTAATTACAGCGGAAGCTAATTTTCTAAATTCTACCACCACAAACAATAACGGTGATTATGATGCTAATAATAATAATCTTTTTATTGTCACAAGTAGGCGTACATTAACACTGCAATGAGGTTACTGTGAAAAGCCCCGAGTCGCCACATTCCGGCGCCTGTTCGGGTACACAGAGGGAGAATTCAGAATGTCCAATTCACCCAACAAGCACGTCTTTCGGGACTTGTGGGTGGAAACCGGAGCACCCAGAGTAAACCCACGCAGACACGGGGAGAACGTGCAGACTCCACACAGACAGTGACCCAAGCCGAGAATCGAATCTGGGACCTTGGCGCTGTGGAGCAACTGTGCTAACCACTGTGCTACCGTGCCGCCTGATTCCTCACCGTCACTTAGAAATCTTGGTGCTCGGGCTCCAGCAGGAGCTGGGGGTTTGATAGCAATAAAGACGATACAATTGTTTACACATGGGCAGCGTGAGGTTGGGTAATTGGGGTAGCACACTTGTGCCATTTCTGCATTCAAATTCATGATGTTCTTCAAAAGAAACACAGCTGGCCAACTGCACCAAGAACGGACAGTGCCTTATTGGGGATTCACTGAAAATCATTTCATCTCTTGAAATTGCTACCACGAATGGATTTGCAGATTACAGGTGAGACATTGGCTATTCAAAAATAGCTTCTTCCCTGCTGTTACCAGACTCCTAAACGGCCCTCTTATGGACTGATCTGATCTCTTCACATATCTTCTTTACTGAGTAGTACTACATTCCTGTATGCTTCACCCGATGCCTGTATCTGTGTATTTAAAACATTTTTTTAGTGTACCCAATTCATTTTTTGCAATTAAGGGGCAATTTAGCGTGGCCAATCCACCTAACCTGCACATCTAAAGAATAAAGGGATTCGGGGATATGGTGTACGGGCCGGAGAGTGGAGCTGAGTCCACAAAGATCAGCCATGATCTCATTGAATGGCGGAGCAGGCTCGAGGGGCCAGATGGCCATTCCTGTTCCTAGTTCTTATGTTCTTATCTTTTGGGTTGTGGGGGCGAAACCCATGCAAACACGGAGAGAATGTGCAAATCCACAGGACAGTGACCCAGAGCCGGGATCGAACCTGAGACCTTGGCGCCGTGAGGCCGCAGTGCTAACCACTGTGCCACCCTGCTGCCCGTATCTGTATATTTACATTGTGTATTTTATGTTTGCCCTGTTATGTATTTTCTTTTCATGTACGGAATGATCTGTCTGGTCTGTACACAGAACAATACTTTACACTGTACCTCGGTACATGTGACAATAAACAAATCCAATCCAATCCAATGCTGCTTCTGATTTGCTGCTATTTTTGCTGTTCCGTATTCTAATTCCGATTGCAGGAATGTTGAGAGGAAGGCAACATTGGCACGATAGATGACTAAATTCACAGTTTACATCACCAACCTCTTCCTTCCAGAAAAACTGGAGCCAACCATTAACGCCTGTGAACGATCAAAAATAGAATTGTGTTCCATGTCCCACCTGAGAGTAATAGTGGAACAAGCGTCAGACCTATTCCTCCGAGCCTGTCAGTAATGGGGGAACGAGCGTCAACCCTGATTGATGAGGAGTTGGCTGATGATAGCGGAGATCAAGAGGCTGAGAGGAAAAGGCTGTCTCAGTTGTGAAGAGAGGATGCTCTCAGGATGAGGCAGTAGCCGGTGCCATGTGTGAACTCCTTTAGTGGGGGAACCGAAGATAGGCGATGAAGACAGGAATGGAAGCAGGATGAGGAATAGTACTAAGTAGCAGGAACGAACAAAGGATAATAATAATAATAATCTTTATTTGTGTCACAAGTAGGCTTACATTATACATAGGGGCTGGCTTGTAATGCAGAACCAGGCAGCAGCACAGGTTCAATTCCCGTACCGGCCTCCCTGAACAGACGCCGGAATGTGGCGACTCGGGGCTTTTCACAGTAACTTCATTGAAGCCTATTTGTGACAATAAGTGATTATTATTACATTAACACTGCAATGAAGTTACTGTGAAAATCCCCCAGTCGCCACACTCCGGCGCCTGTTCAGGTACAATGAGGGAGAATTCAGAATATCCAATTCACCTAACAAGCACGTCTTTCGGGACTTGTGGGAGGAAACCGGAGCACCCGGAGGAAACCCGCGCAGACACGGGGAGAACGCGCAGACTCCGCACAGACAGTGACCCAAGCCGAGAATCAAACTGGGACCCTGGCGCAGAAGAAGGGGGATGGGAAACACAGGAAGCCCAAATGGAAAGAGAAAAGACCAGGGTTCGCAGTGGCTGGAAAGGAGGAATGGAAACTGGAGTGACGGCAGAGGCCACTCCAGTCAGTTCAACCACAATTCGTGCCTGTGCAGCTGAAGACATATTGGGATTGAATGATGAAAAACAAGTTCCAACGTGCCGCTGCTCTGTTCCTGGAGAGACAAGGCAATACAGATAAGGTACACACTGAAGCCATGCCTCTGCTTCAGCATCACTGCTGGCTCACGCTGTACAACATAGTACAGTTTAAATGTACCGAACAATGCAAGACCCACAATTTAGTTCCCTGCTTTACAATCTACAGAGTGCACCAACTATAATTTCCATTATATAGAACTTTTCAAGTCCTGAAAAGCCCCAAGGTGCTCCACCAGAGTGTTTTAAAGCAGGATTTGACACTGAGAGTCGACGGTGATATTAGGGCAGATGGTTGAAATCTTGGAGGAAATTCCAGAACTTGGGGCCTGGGTAACTGAAGGCACATCCACCATTTGCTCGAGAGAGAGAGAGAGAGAGCAAAGGAAGGCACATATCTGGGAAGGTTGTGGGGCTGGAGGGGATTACAGAGGTGGGGAGGGGCAAGGCCACGGAGGGATTTGAAATCACGGATGTGAATTTTTAAATCAAAATGTTGTTTGGCCAGGAGCCAATGTTGGGTCAGCAAGCACAGGGTGAGAGGGCAACGAGAGCTAGTGTGAGTTAAGAGACGTCGAGCAGAGTTTTGGATGACCTGGGGGGTTGGCTAGGCAGGCAGTAGCTGAGTCTAGAGGTAACAAAGGAATGGAAAAGGGGTGGGCCGAGTTAGCGGTGGAAATAGGTGAGCTTAATGCTGACTTAGATATCTGGTCAGAAGCTCATCTTTGGGTCAAATACAAAGCAAGTTTACAAACAACTGGCTCAGCATCAAAAAAACGGCCAGGGACAGGGATGGAGCTAGGGGACAGAATTTGTCGAAGGGACTGAAGACAATAACTTCATCTTCCCAACTTTTTTTTCATAAAATGATTTTATTAGATTTTTGAACATAGTAAGCGGGATTCTCCGACACCCCGCCGGGTCGGAGAATCCCGGGGGGCGGCACGAATCCCGCCTCGCCGCCCTGATGCCGGCTGCCGTAATTTCCGGTGCCATTTTTTTGGGCGAGGGCGGGGTTCACGCCACACCGGTCAGGGGCCGTTGACAGCGGACCCCCGGCAATTCTCCTGGCCCCGATGGGCCGAGCGGTCGTCTGCTTTTGGCCAGTCCCACCGGCGTGAATTAGACATGGTCCCACATGGCGGGTCCTGGCAGGTAAGTCGGCTGGGGCGGTCCACGGGGGGGGAGGGCGCATAGGGATCCGACCCCGGGGGGGGGGGGCACGGTGGCCTGGTCCGCGATCGGGGCCCACCGATCTGCGAGCGGGCCTGTGCCGTGGGGGCACTCCTTCCTTCCGCGCCGGCCCCTGTAGGGCTCCGCCATGGCCGGCGCGGAGGAGAGAGCCTCTGTGCATGCACCAGAACATGCCGGCGGTTCCGCGCATGCGCGGAATCACACTGGCCCTTTGGTGCATGAGCGGACTCACGCAGTCCCTTCGGCACTGGCTGGCACAGCGCCAACCCCTCCGGCGTCCACCTAGCCCCCGGAAGTGTGGAGAATTCCGGAGTGGTTCGTGCCGGTTTATCCGCCGGCGTGGGGACTTAGTCCCCGGAAAGGAGAATCCCGCCGAGTATATTTAGTTATATACATAGAATGGAATATATATACTTTAAAAACTGGTAGGATATTGTACACCAGCTCAGAAACTGCAACTCTGTACAGTTAGCAATATTACGTTTAACAAATAAATAGACACATGTTTGTGGGGGGGCGGAAACTGGAGAGGTATATATGCATTTGGGTGTCAGAGAAACAATTACAGTGGTTATGTCCAATACAGAGCGGCCAATACGAGAACGGATCTGGTGTTGTTACTTGTTTCCCCAGGCAGTTTTCGCTGCCGTTGTTGCTGCGCGTTAACCTCCGCTTCGTCCCATCTCTCTCACATATTTTCTTGCTCTCTGTTACTGTATTTGCCGTGTTTATTGTCGTTTCCCATGCTCTCCTTCCGGCTATCATTCCCTCACCTCCCCCCCCCTCTCTCTGGCTCTCCTCTATTGTTCCCTGTCTCCTCCTTCTTTCCTCTTCCCCCCCCCCCCCCCCCCACTCTGCCCCCCTCACCCCCTTCTCCCGTGGTTCACCTTTCTTTTCTCTTAGGTTTAGTTATTTCCCCCCCACAGTATTTCCCTCCCTCTCACGCCTTGGCTACTTTCCCCTGATTCGTGGCTCCTTGACTATTCTGCTTGTTCGTTGGCCACAAACAGGTCCCGGAACAATTGGGTGAATGGCTCCCACGTCCTGTGGAAGCCGTCGTCTGACCCTCGGATGGCGAATTTAATTTTCTCCATTTGGAGCGATTCTGAGAGATCCGACAGCCAGTCTGCAGCTTTGGTGCTGGCCGCCAGCCGAACAGGATTCTACAGCGGGGCGATCAGGGAGGCAAAGGCAAGGGCGTCCGCCCTCCTCCCCAGGAATAGATCTGGCTGGGAGACCAATCTTCCCAATTTGTAATTGGAGAACATTTCTGCTTATCAAATACGGGATGTCTGACAAGCAGCCTGGTAATTTAGCACCAGTGGGGGCATTGAGAAAGATGGCGGTGAGGTAGAGCTGTGCACCAACAGCCTACATGTGAAAACTAATTGATGAAGTCACCGAGGGGCTGAGGTAGATGAGAAACAGGAGCAGGGTCAGGAACCTCTTGGGGGCCACCAGCGGTAACAATGTGAATGCAGGAAGAGAAGTCATTTCACGATTGATGACAAGAAGGTGAAACTAGTCCAGCCCAGCTGGACAACAGTGAAGAGGAGTTGGAGGAGGACGGTGCGGTCAACTGTGTTGAACGCTGTAGACAGGTCGAGAAGAGCGGAGGTGGAAAGTTTACCTTTGTCGCAGTCACACACGACGTCGTTAATGAACTAGATAAGAGTCGTTTTTGTATTGTGGCAGGGAAGAAACTTGATTGGAGAGATTCAAACATGGAATTCCGTGAAAGATGGGAACGGAATTGGGAAGCAACGACATGTTCAAGAGCTTTAGAGAGTGAAGGGAGGTCGGAGACGGGACGGTAGATCGCAAGGACGCAGGGGTCAAGGGTTGGAATTCAGAGGATAGGGTGATGAAAGCAGATGGAAAGGAAAGGAGGGACAACACCTGATGTCAGGCCCGAGGGGTCGAATGGCCTACTCCTGCTTCCATTTCTTATGATCTCAGATGAGAGAGAATTATTGACAATATCAGCCAATGGCCAGGAAGGTTGGGTGTTGAGCAGTTCAGGGGGAATAGGATCGAGGGAGTGGGAGCTGTGAATCATGGACAGGATGAGCTCAGAGAAGGTGCAAGGAGAATGTGAGAGAAATTAGAGGAGGATGTGAGTTCACGGCAAGGGCATGGGGACAGACAGGGTAATCTTTGTACGTCCTTACTTTAAAAATATAGATTGGCAGATGTGAAACAAGAATGAAAGGCAATCAACTGTAAAGTGGACATAATCTGATAGCGAGTAAGCAAAAAAAAACAAGCCTTTTGTTACTGTGTGCTGAGCAGGTGCAAGCAGTAGATGGAGATGCCCTAGGGCTCAGATAAACTTCAGCACATCAGCCATTCTCGAACTTTAATGAAACACACACTGTTAGAAGACAGAAGAATGTATCTTTGGAAAAGAGCTACTAAATGTTGCAGCCAAGAACGCAGCATGTTTCTTCGACGCAGTTTTCCAAGAGGTCATGACTTCCACAAAAGATACCATTAAGAGAACTCAGTTCGCAACAGTCTCCGAGACCGTGTTTGAGGAGAAGTGATGAGTTTTAACAAGACAGCGAGGAAGGAAAGCGCCCCAGAGTGTTTGGAATCGAGCCATCAATCATCAGAAAAAGAGAACAATCGCTTTATGGAATAAAAATGCCATTAATCCAGTCCTTTTGGCTGGAGCATGGCTCCAAACGCAAAGCGGGAAATGTGCAAGGGCGCAAACATTTTAAATACGTGAGAAATCGATTCAGCAGAATCACAGTAACATACAGCACCGAAGGAGGCCATTTGGCCAATCGCTTACAGGCTGGCTCTTTGGAAGTGCAGGCAGGTTAAGTCTCGCACCCTCACTTTTGTCCACAAGTTTCTCATCCTCATGCACCCATCCAACTTGTGTTGCAAAGTATTTATTTATGGAAACCCCTTCCACAGCACTCCAAATCCTGCTAATTCTCTGCGTAAAAATATTTTGTCAGTAAAAATAGTGATGACATGTGAATATCAGGGAAATCCAATAATTGGATAATTTATCTGGGTAAAAACTATCGGAAAATGTAGGCTGCGAAAAAGGCAGGGACAGTTTGATTGTGTCAATGGAACTAGTGTTTTTTAATATGTTGACGGGCCTAGCAACACTGCAAAGAGATATTTATCCAAGGCAAGTTGGTAACAATGGGGAACAGAACATAAAGGGTTTGAGGAAGGTGTTGGAGGCTCAAAGGAGGAGACAAGGTGTGAAATTTGCATTTACATTCTAATAGGTAGATTCACAAAATTAAGGTAATTAAATTTTACTTCTGAAGAGGTGAGTTCAGATAAGGGAAGATCAAAAGAAAGAATTTGGACGTCAGAAGGATTCAATCCATGCAAGGGTGGCTGTTTGAAACCCCAGCCAACAGCAGAAATAAAACAAAATATTGCAGATGTTGGAAATCTGAAATAAAAACAAAATATGCCGGATTAACTCAACAGGTTTAGCAGCATCTATGGAGAGAAACAAAGTTTACATTTGGGATCTAAATGATCCTTCTACAGAACTGAAAAAAAAGCGGATATGTACAGAATTTTATAGTTGGAAAGGGGAGGATGAGGTGGGATAGAATAGAAGCCCAGGGATAGGTCAAGGCAAAAGCGATATGGACAAATTTGGCATGGGCGTAAGACAGAGGGGAGTGTTAATGTTGCGGGAATAGTTGTTTTAATTCCCAGCAAGCCAAGTCTGTGCAGAAAGCCTGCCTTGAAAAAACCAAGGCTGGAATTTTCCGGCCGTTCATGAGTGGAGGGATTCTTTGGCCATGCCGGCAGCCCACCCCCGCCCGTGGGTTTCCTAGCGACGTGAGGTGACTTCAATGGAAATCCCCGCCAACAGTGGTGGGAGCAGAGAATTCCACCACCAGGGATGGCGTGCTGCCTCCCGCTGCCAAGGAACACATGGCTGGGAGGCTAGAGAATCTGACCCTAGTTCTTTTGTTCTCGTTCAGAAGCAACCCCAGAGATATAACTGCTTGGTATGGTAACTGTTGCTGGATTTTTTTTTTAAATGAGAATGTTTGTGGAGAATTAGCTCTGAAGGTACTGAAATAAAGGCATTTGGAATTGGGTAACGGCGGTGATACTATCTACCGCTATTATTTTCATGGAATAGAATCATAGAATTCCTAAAGTACAGATGGAGGCCATTCGGCCTATCAAATCTGCACCGACCCTTCAAATGAGCGCTCTGTTCATTTACGAATGTCCACCCCGCCCTAGCCTAACCTGCACATTCCTGGACACGAAGGGGCAATTTAACATGGCCAACCCACCTATCCTGCACATCTTTGGACTCTGGGAGGAAATCACAGCACCCGGAGGAAACCCACGCAGGCACAGAGAGAAAGTACAAACTCCACACGGACAGTCGCCGAGGTCGGAACTGAACCTGGGTCCCTGGCGCTGTGAGGCAGCGGTGCCAACTACTGTGCCACCGTGCCGTCCATTTTAGTTTAGTGTACTCACGTTTCCCGTCTGGGATTTGGAATAACTCAGCAGTTACCATCAGGCACGTTCTTAACAATTTCTTCTCATTTCCAATCTCAATCTCCTACCAATGATTTGAAATCTATTTATCGAACCGCTCACCAGAGAGAATTGTTTTCCTTTAACCTCTCATTATCATGAAAAGCTCAATTCTACTTTTACTTTGTAGGCAAATCATTTCCAATCTCCCCTCAATGCTGGAATCCCTCACAGAAATCACAGAGTCACACAGAATGGATGCAACACAGGGAGAGGCCATTCTGCCCATCGTGCTCATGCCAGGTCCCTCTAAGAGCAACTCACCTAACCCCACTCTGCCACCCTCTATGGCCCTGCAAATTTTCTCCGTTCAGGTGCTTATCCGATTCATAGAATAGAATTTAAAGTGCAGAAGGAGGCCATTCGGCCCATCGAGTCTGCACCAGCTCTTGGAAAGAGCACCCTACCCAAGGTCAACACCTTCACCCTATCCCCACAACCCAGTAACCCCACCCAACACTAAGGGCAATTTTGGACACTAAGGGCAATTTATCATGGCCAATCCACCTAACCTGCACATCTTTGGACTGTGGGAGGAAACCGGAGCACCCGGAGGAAACCCACGCACACACGGGGAGGATGTGCAGACTCCGCACAGACAGTGACCCAAGCCGGAATCGAACCTGGGACCCTGGAGCTGTGAAGCAATTGTGCTATCCACAATGCTACCGTGCTGCCCATATTCCTGATTCCTGTTTGAAAGCCCAATGCTTTCCTGATCCGGGTCATCCACAGCATAAAAAATATTTTCCTAATTTCGCCATTGATTATTTTTCTAATAAACCTTAAATCATGACGCTTCAAACAATGGAAACAGTTTCTCTCCGACTAATCTCTCCTAACCGCTTGTGATTTTCCACTCAACCTTCTCTTCTGCAAGGAAAACAGTCCCAACGTCTCCAATCTATCCATGTAACTGAAGTTGGTCATCCTTGAAACTATCCTCATGACTCTTTACCATCCTCATGACTCTTTATTGCACTATCTCTGAAGCTTTTACATCCTTCTGAAAGTGTGGCGCCCAGAACTGGGTACAGTAGTGAAAAAAGGTTACGAGCATGAAATGTTGGACCAGATTTTCGCTACTGGGCTGAATGGCTCAAGCTGGGAAACCTCCCAACTCTGCAAACACGTTTTGGTTTAAATGGCCCCGTTAAATCCCATTTTTGCTGCTGAGAGGCAGGGGCAGGATCAAGTGGTTTCGCCAACCCCAGAAGCAGACCCTAGGCACCACAGGAGTGGGCAAGTTTTGAGGCAGGCTGGTTAGAAGGCCTGCCTTGGTTCTCTGGGAATGTGTTCCAGTTACTTAGAAGCTGTGCGGCCTTCTATCCCTCACCCCCTCCCTCTCCATGCCACCCCTGTATCACCCACCTTGTCCAGGAGCCACCACGGGCAGACCTCAGGAGCCACATGGAGATTAAAAATATAAACTTCAGACAATCTAATAAAGCTCTCACTTCTTCATTCTTGATAGTGAAAAAACTCCCATTCCAGAAACCCATTCAAAGTTTTTAAATCTCCCCAAGTGTTTACTTTCTTATTCAAAAAAACTTCTATTCAGACCCCACATCAAAGATAGCCTGTTTGTTTTGTGTTTAAGCAAAAGGGATTTTTAAAAATTCAGATCTTGACACTCAAACAGACTTTCAAGTGTGTTGGCATCTACTTTGTCAACCTGCAAATCCCACTCTGTGGTTTAAGGCCCTTGCAACTATCAAAATGGGGTCTGTTTGAACTCAACACCAAGTTTAAACTGAGCGGAGTTGGGGTTTCCCGCTTGTGTGATTCATACCCATGCTCTTACCTGTGCCAGAAAAAAACTGGAGTAGTCGGAAATGGGAGCAAGACTTCGACTCCAGCTTCCGCCCATCATTTTAAAGTGATGCTGAGTCCTTGGAATTCACGGAAATCTGGCCCATTTACTCTGTTTCTCTCTCCCCAGGTGCTTCCAGACCAACTGAGTATTTCTGGCACTTTTTAATTTCGGACATCCTGCATCTGCAGTATTTTGCTTGTATGCTTAACATTCCGCACTGGGCTTTGAACCCAGGTCTTCAGGAAGTGAAGGACACTGACAGTGGGCTGTGGTTAAGCTAGAAGTGACACTGGGAGAGTGTTTCAATAAGAAAACAAAAAGCGCTATAAAGCAAGCTAATTCAATGAATGAAAGTCTCTTTTTGCAGCTGGGAAAAGATACTGTCAGCACTTTGAGCCTTTAGGACAAACGTTCGTTTGTAATGTTCAGTATTACAAATATTCGACTGGACGTTTATCAGTCTGATCTCAGTCTCGTGCCTGCTAAACCTTGAAGCTGCAGGTATTAAATTCCAATCGACTCCCTCCTTCAGAGTTGGGGAGAAAGTCGTACCTTTGGCAGTCATTTGATGAAAATCCTGTTTTCACATGTAAACAGAATTCCTGCCAAGAATACAGCAGAGGAAATTTCCGACAAATGAGTAACAGGTGAGTAAGTCGCACATTTGGTGGCTCCCGCTCTGGTTGGACTTTTGGACCTTTCCCCCGTTTTTCT
Organism: Scyliorhinus torazame; assembly: GCF_047496885.1. Lineage (NCBI taxonomy): Eukaryota > Metazoa > Chordata > Chondrichthyes > Carcharhiniformes > Scyliorhinidae > Scyliorhinus > Scyliorhinus torazame. Next base: position 233,813,322 of record NC_092716.1, read on the forward strand.
ACCGGACTTGAATTATAAAATGGATGTTAGTGGCAATTGTTTACTGAATTCCCACTTTGGTGCATGGAGAGAAGGACTAGAAGTGTTCGTAAGGGCAGAAACAAAGAGATAGAGAAGGCTTGGGCTGTAGCTGCAACAGAAGACAGCATGGCGGAGGTTCGGACCTCTGGCGTGTCGACCCAGCAGTCAATGGAGCAGCTGATGCAAGTCATTCAGGAAGGTTTTGCTACGCAGAAACGGGACTGCTTGGACACGATAAAAGAGTCGATTGAGCGGTTGGAGCATAGAATGGACGCCCAGGATCGGGCGATCCAGAAGGTGGAGAAGGTGCTGGCTGAGCAGGAGGAACATCAGACTGCGGTGGAGCTGGAGGTGGGGATGCTGAGGGACCAACAGAAGAAGCTCCTGGAGGAGGTGGAGGACCTAGAGAATAGGTCCCGCCGGCAGAACCTAATAATCGTCGGGCTCCCCGGAGGGGTCCGAAGGAACGGATGCTGGGGCATACATCACAGCACAGACATGTTTGTGAAGCTGCTGGGGGATGGGGCATTCTCCCGGCCCTTGGAGGTGGATAGGGCTCACAGAGCACCTGCGAAGAAGCCGCGAATGGGAGACCCCCGAGGGAAATGGTGGTGAGATTCCACAGGTTCTCGGATAAGGAGCGCATTCTACAGCGGGCCAAGCAGACACGGAGCTGTAAATGGGACAATAGCATCCTGCGGGTTTACCAGGACCTGAGTGTAGAGGTGGCCAGGAGGAGAGCAGGCTTCAACCAGATCAGCTCGATCCTTTTTAAGAAAAAGGTGAAGCTTGGACTGTTATACCCAGCCCGTCTCTGGGTCATGCATGAGGATCAGCACTTCCACTTCGAGTCGCCTGAGGACGCGTTGGACTTTGCGAAAAAGAAAGGGCTGGTGATGGATTGGGAACTTTTGAACTTGGCTGCAGCGTTCATGGTTTTGTTTTTTCTTTTTGTTTCTCTGGTTTTGTAAAAAGTTTCTTGTTTTGCGTTTCATAGAAGATGTTTGTAATGCCGTTTGCATTGATTTGGAACCAGCGGTATAGCTGAGTGAGTTAAGGTTTTCATTTGCACTGTTGGGGGATGGAGGGGTGCTTGTTTTGATCTTGGTGTTTTTCTGTTGGGCAATTGTGTGGGGATTGTTTGATGTTGGAGTTTGTTTCTATGCGCGGGGGCGGGGGCGGGGGGGCGGACAATAGGTGGGAGACTATCAGGCGCCGTGGATGGGGCCACCAAGCTAGCTGGGTGGGCTAGCTCTCAGAAGCGCAATGGGTGGTGTGCATATGTTTGGTTTAGTAAAGGGGTTGGGTTACAGGGTGTTGTTATTAGGGGGGGAGGGGGGTAAATGTTCCGCTGACGAGGGAGGGACTTGGGCTGAGGGACAGAGAGGAGGTTGGGGGCAAGGGCTGCCTGTTGATGGACCGGTGGAGGCATGGAGCACAGGCTGGAGGCGGGCCTAATAAAGAGGATGGCTGATTGGCGGGGGGGGGGGGGGGGGGGGGCAATGAGCCCCCCAACTAGGCTGATCTGCTGGAATGTTTGAGGGTTAAATGAGCCGGTCAAAAGGGCATGTGTGTTCGCGCATCTTAGGGGATTGAAGGCGGACGTGGTAATGTTGCAGGAGACGCACCTTAGAATTGCGGACCAGGTTAGACTGAGGAAAGGCTGGGTCAATCAAGTCTATTCGGGACTTGATTCAAAGACTAGAGGGGTCGCGATCCTGATCAATAAGCGGGTGGTGTTTGAGGCGGGTAGAATAGTCTCGGACGTGGGAGGTCGGTACATTATGGTCAGTGGGAAGCTAGAGGGGGTGCAGGTGGTATTGGTAAATGTGTGTGTGCCACTGGGTACTTGGCGATTACAATCTCAGACCATGCTCCGCACTGGGTTGACCTGCAGGTTACTAAAGACAGTAACCAGCGCCCGCACTGGAGGTTGGATGTGGGACTTTTGGCGGATGAAGGGGTGTGCGAGCGGCTGAGGAAATGTATTCAGAGCTACCTGCAGGTCAGCGACACGGGGGAAATTTCAGCAGCAGTGGTGTGGGAATCACTGAAGGCAGTGGTCAGGGGGGAGCTGATCTCGATTCAGGCCCACAGGGAGACGGTGGACAGGGCGGAGACGGACCGACTGGTAAAGGAGATACTACAGATTGATAGGAGGTATGCGGAGACCCCAGAGGCAGGGCTTTTAAGGGAACGGCGGAGGTGCAGGCAGAGTTTAGTTTGCTGACCACAGGGAGGGCGGTGGAGCAGCTGAGAAAGGCGAGGGGGGCGATCTATGAACATGGAGAGAAGGCCAGCAGAATGCTTGCACAGCAGCTTAGGAAGTGGGAGGCAGCTAGGGAGATAGGGAAAGTAAAGGGCGGAGATGGGAACCTGTTTGGTGATTCAGTAGGGGTGAATAAGGCGTTTAGGGATTTCTACAGCAGGCTGTACAGGTCGGAAACCCCTACGGGGCCGGAGGGGATGAGGCACTTCTTGGAGGGGCTGAATTTCCCAAAGGTGGACGGTGAGCGGGTAGAAGGGCTGGGGGCCCCAATCGGGCTGGAAGAGATAGTGGAGGGCTTGAAGGCCATGCAGGTGGGTAAGGCCCCGGGTCCGGACGGGTACCCAGTGGAGTTTAATAAAACGTTCTCGGGGATATTGGGGCCGGTGTTGTTGAGGATGTTCAATGAGGCAAGGGAAAGAGGGGTGCTGCCCCCGACGATGTCACAGGCAACGATTTCGCTGATTCTTAAGCGGGACAAGAACCCGGAGCTGTGTGGGTCCTACAGGCCGATCTCCCTGTTGAATATAGATGCCAAGGTGCTGGCCAAAATCTTGTCTTCCAGGATCGACGATTGTGTTCCGGACGTTATTGGGGAGGACCCAGACGGGGTTTGTTAAGGGCAGGCAGTTGATGGCCAATGTAAGAAGGCTGTTAAATGTGATCATGATGCCCCGGAAGGTAGGGAGGTGGAGGTAGTGATCGCAATGGATGCAGAAAAGGCTTTTGATCGGGTAGAATGGGAGTATCTGTGGGAGATACTGGGACGGTTCGGATTCGGGCGGGGCTTTATTGACTGGGTCAGGTTACTGTATCAGGCTCCTGTGGCAAGTGTACGGACGAATAGGACAACACCGGACTATTTTAGACTACACCAGGGGACGAGACAGGGATGCCCCCTCACCCCACTGTTGTTTGCGCTGGCTACAGAGCCATTGGCAATTGCTCTGAGAGCCTTGAGGGGCTGGAGAGGACTGGTCCGGAGGGGTGTGGGGAGCAGCACAGGGTTTCGCTCTATGCGGATGACCTGCTTCTGTATGTTTCGGACCCAATGGAGGGGATGGAAGAAATCATAAGGATTCTAGGGGAATTTGGCCGGTTTTCGGGGTATAAGCTTAATATGGGAAAGAGTGAGATGTTTGTGGTCCAGGAGAGGCGACTGGGAGAGCTGCTGTTTAGGTTAGTAAAGGCAAGCTTTAGGTACCTAGGCATCCAAGTGGCGTGGGAATGGGACCGGCTGCATAAATTGAATCTGGCCCGGCTAGCGGACCAAATGAAGGACGATTTTTGGAGATGGGACGCACTTTCATTGTCTCTGGCTGGCAGGGTGCAAATGGTGAAGGTGACTGTCCTCCCGAGATTCCTGTTTGTATTTCAGTGTCTCCCCATCGTTATTCCGCGGTCTTTTTTTAAGCGGGTCAACAGAGTGATCACGGGCTTCGTCTGAGCGGGCAAGGCCCCGCGAGTAAGGAAGGTAATGCTTGAGCAGAGTCGGGGAGAGGGTGGGCTGGCGCTGCCAAATTTTAGCAACTATTACTGGGCGGCTAATATAGCCATGATCAGGAAATGGGTGGTGGGGGAGGGGTCAGCATGGGTGCGTATGGAGGTGGCTCCACCAGTCCAGTGGTGGTGACGGCCCTGAGAAGTTGGGGCCAATGGAGGCGGCATGTGGGAGCAATGGGAGCATCGGTCTGGGCCCCAATCTGTGTTAATCACCGGTTTGCCCCGGGGAGTATGGATGGGGGATCCGGATATGGCGGAGAGCGGGGATTGAGAGGATGGGGGATATGTTCATAGAGGGGAGCTATCCGAGTATGAGGGCATTGGAGGAAACGTTTGGGTTGGTGAGAGGAAACAAATTCAGGTATCTGCAGGTGCGGGACTTCCTTCGTAAACAGGTGTCAACCTTCCCGCTCCTACCGCTAAGGGGGGATTCAGGACAGGGTAGTTTCCAGAGGGTGGGTAGGAGAAGGGAGCGTCTCTGACATTTACAAGGAACTTATGGGATCGGAGGAGACGCAGACCGAGGAGCTGAAGCGCAAGTGGGAGGAGGAGCTGGGAGGAGAGATAGAGGACGGTCTATGGGCAGACGCGTTGAGTAGAGTCAATGTGTCCGCAAAATATGACAGGCTTGGCCTGATACAATTTAAGGTGGTTCACCGGGCTCACGTGACAGTGGCCTGGATGAGCAGATACTTTGGGGTGGAGGACAGGTGCGCAAAATGTGTGGGAAGACCAGCGAACCATGTTCACATGTTTTGGACATGTCCAAAGCTTAGGGGATTTTGGCAGGGGTTTGCGGGCGTCATGTCCACGGTGTTAAAAACAAGGGTGGCGCCGAGTCCAGAGGTGGTGATTTTCGGGGTGTCAGAAGACCCGGGAATCCAGGAGGAGAAAGAGGCAGACGTTCTGGCCTTAGCTTCCCTGGTAGCCCGGAGACGGATACTATTAGCATGGAGGGACCGAAGTCGAAGACCTGGCTATTGGACATGGCTAGCTTTCTCTGCTTGGAGAAAATCAAGTTCACCTTGAGAGGGTCACTGTTAGGGTTCACCCGGAGGTGGCAACCGTTCGTCGACTTCTTTGCGAAAAATTAATCGTCAGCAGACTGGGGGGATGGGGGGGGGGGGGGGGGGGGTGGAGTAGTTTAGACTAGAGTAGGGGGTTAATAAGGGTGGGACCTGTACGAGAGGTAAATGGCTTTTGCACTATGTTTATGGTTTCATGTATATTGTTTATTTTGTTGTTGTTACTATATGAAAAATACCTCCATAAAATGTTTATTAAAAAAAAATTAGGAGCAGGTGGCCCGACTCCCACTCTGTTGGAAGAGATATTGATGACTGGGGGAATGGCGAAGGGGGTGGTGTTAGCAGTGTATGGGGTGATTCTTGGGGAAGATAAGGTATCACTAGAGAGGCAATGTAGGAGGAAGAGTTGGGGTCATGGTGTGAGGTGCTCCGGAGGGTGAATGCGTGAACTTGGTGCGTGAGGTTGCGGTTGAAACAGTTGAAGGTGGTGTATAGGGTGCACCTCACAAGGGCGAGGATGAGCCGACTTTCTGAGGGGATGTTTGTGAATGGTGTTGGGGGGGGTGGGCACTAATCACGTTCATATGTTTTGGTCTTGTCCAAAACTGGAGGGGTATTGGAGGGTGTCTTTAGGATAATCTCAAAGGTGGTGCACGTGAGACTCAAACCGGGTCCCCTAGAAGCCATATTCAGGGTGTCAGATCAGCCGGGGTTGGAAGCAGGTGCGAGAGGGAGATGTCTTGGCCTTCGCCTCGCTAATCGGCCGAAGGCGTGTCCTGCTGGGGTGGAGCTCGGCTTCTCTGCCCTGCTCCTCAGCCTGGCGGGGGGGATCTGCTGGAGTTCTTAATGCTCAAGAAAGTAAAGTTCGAGTTGAGGAGTTGGTGAAGGGGTTTTACAACTCATGCGCCTTGTACATCATGCATTTTCAGGAATTGGACACCGAACCCCGGGGGGGGGGTATTTTAAAAAATGAGTAGCAGGTATTGGATATGGTGCGCTGATCTGAATCCCTTTCATATAACTCGTTCGTTCACAGTTTCTGTTGTGCTGATAACATGGCTGCAGCTCCTGGGGCCAGGGGCTGAGCGAATAAACCACTAACTGCGGCCATGTCAAACATATCTCCTTTTATTTACTCTGCTTTTGAAAGTGCTGCCCCTTGCTGAACTGTGAGGTTAGGATTCCAGACGTGCCAGCATCCATCTGACTTTTGCCCAAGTGCCCTCTTTTTCATGACAGCTATTCTACTGCAGACAGCATCACACATCCTCCAACCAAGTAATCATACTGGGAGCCCTGACTGGTTACCACCCCGCCTGAAGGGAATAACGAAGCCAAAATTAATCCTCAGACTAGCGACTGAACATGCGATCCTCTTGCTGAATTTAAGGCTCATTGGCTGCTGCATTATGTACTCAGTGAGTAAATGAGTCCCACAACACACTGGGTGGAATTCTCCCATCCTGGGACTGAATCCCATGGCAGGTGCGGGAACGTGGTCTGTTTCCTGCTGTGGAGGAAAAACATACCATAGCCCCTGGCCCGACCTCATTACGGGGCACACCTGGATGGCGCGTAGTCGGCCGTCATCTCCGGGCGCCATTTTGAAAAGATGTGCAACATCACACCCGCCATTAAGAAAGTGGACATCCTGAAAATGAAGATAGATCTCCGGGAACATTCTGAGGCCGGAAGATGGACCACCCGAGAAAGGAGATGGAGCTCCATGAATATTCTGTGACTGAAGAATGACCCCCTCTCTAGGGCACCAAATCGAGAAGATTCATCTGTAGATGTTCCCCCAACCCACAGTTGTGCTGTCCCTTGTCCAAAGCTGACCGTAGCCTCCACCCTGAACACTGGAGGCAGCCCAGGCATTGTTCAGGTAAGTCTGCATGCCATGTTGTTCCAGGTGTGTTTTGCACCACCGTGTTTTCATGCTGGCGTCACAGAGAACCAGGTGTAGGTGGTCGGGCCTTCATTTGCATCGAATTAGCGGGATGTAAAGGGATTTCACACCAGCCTCCAGTGTGTTTCCCAATCTGCCATGGCGGCACCAGCCAAAGATCCCGTGAATTTCCCACAGGAAAACTGATTTTTGGGTCTCGTGTCAGTTACATCCCGCCCCCCCCCCCTCCCTCGCCATTGAACCCACCAGCGAGGACATAGAACATAGAACATACAATTCAGAAGGAGGCCATTCTGCCCATCGAGTCTGCACCGACCCACTTAAGCCCTCACTTCCACCCTATACCCGTAACCCATTAATCCCTCCTAACCGCTTTGGACATTAAGGGCAAGTTAGCATGGCCAATCCACCTAACCTGCACGTCTTTGGACTGTGGGAGGAAACCGGAGCACCCGGAGGAAACCCACGCAGACACGGGGAGAACGCGCAGACTCCGCACAGATGGGGAATCGAACCTGGGATCCTGGCGCTGTGAAGCCACAGTGCTATCCACTTGTGCTACTGTGCTGCCCAAGAGGGCCTTGGAGAATTCCGCCCTCTCTAACAGAGAGATGACATTTGCGAGTTACTCTTCGCTGCTCTCCACTGAATTGGACATTTAAAACTAGTAGAAAAAAATGCAAATGCTTTCAAATGGAAAAGAAAGATAGATGTTTAGATCCAGATCCTCTATCAGAAATGGAAATTGGAAAAGTGAGTTATTTAATGGAACAGACAAAAAGGTCCTCATCATAAAACATCAGAGCCAGGCTTTACTCTGTGAACAGGCATCAGGTGTATTTCCAGCAATTCTTTAGGACTCATGTCAAATTTGCAGAATTTATAGTTCCTTTCCTTTAATTAGAACTGATGGTGTTTGTTGCAACACATGACCTTCGCAATATACATTTTGATTGATCAGACCCATCTTTAATATCACCCTGTTCCCACATTACCCCCCTCTCATTATTTCACACACAACACCTGCCTTGCTTTTGTTCTGTGACTCGAGCTGTCCAAATGCACCACCTCAATAAATATAACAGGCGCATCTTCAACACTAATAACAATCAGAAGGGTTCAACATGGAATTTGATGTTATCAACCTTGTGCTGTGACAGTAAACAGGAGCGCTTCAAATCAATTTCCTTTCGCCCGAGCAAAGCCAAATTGTTGTCACTGTGGCGAATTGGTTTCTAACCACAAGGCTTCTTCAGGGAGCCATCCTGAAGGTATCAGCCACCACAAACCTGCAGCATCCTTTGGCTTTCGTCTTTTTTGGCCTACTTCACTGCAATTTGTCTCTTAAGGGCGCAAAGCTCACCAGCAGAGCAGTGTTGTAAATATTCGCTTTACAGCTGTGTGGATACAGGCTCAATGCCAGCTGCCTCTGGTACAACAGACCTGCTGTTAACTTGCAATGGCTTCAATGAGTCTTTGTCAGGTCTCCTAAGGTAGAATGATCTTTCTGGCTTTAGAATTGGCTCACACTTTTCCAATTAAGTGAAAGCTGCACAAGTTATACATATTTTTTCACAGTACATGCAATCAAAAGAACTACAACAGTTGATAAAATGTAATAAATATAAAACAAATCAACATAAATGTGAACAAATACAATTGTAAAATAAAAAGGCAAAGCAACAGTTGCCGTTAAATTGTAATTTGGAACATTATCCTTTCTTTAGCTCTCTTTCCTGAAGCATTAAAGCCTGCATGTTAAGAAAACCTTGTGAATAGGAGCAGCAGCAGGCCATTCGGCCCCTCGAGCCTGCTCCGCCATTCAATAGGATCATGGCTGATATGATTGTGGCCTTAACTCCACTTTCCTGTCTGTGGACCAGTGCTGTTCGGTGCCATGGCAACGTCTCCCATGGGCGGGCGTTCATTCCCTGGTGATGTCATACTTAAGTGAGCCTAACTGCTCATTCAAATATGTAAATCTGGATCTCGCCCAGCGAGGGCAAGATCTAGATCGCGACGTAATGGGTCTCTCGCGAGAGTTAACAGCCTCGTCGCGTCACCGAGTCGGTTGTGACGAGTCTGCTCGATTGCCCCCTTAGTGGTGTACTACAGGGATCGATGATAGGACCTCAATTCTTTACAATTTATATAAATGGCTTGGGTGAAAGGACTAATGGTATGGCTGTGAAATTTGCTGACGACACAAAAGATCGATCAGAAAGCAATTTGCAAAGAGGCTACAAAGAGATATAGATGGTTAAGTGAGTGAATGGGCAACGATCTGGCAAATGGTGTATATTGTGGGAAAATGTGAAATTATCATGTTGGCAGGAAGAATGAAAAAGAAGCTAATTCTGCAAGTAGCGAGAGATTGCAGAGCTCCGAGATGCGGAGGGATCTGGGTGTCCTAGTGCATGAATCACAAAAGGTTAGTACACAGGTGCAGCAAGTAATTAGGAAAGCTAACAGAATATTATCATTTATCGTGATGGGAATTGAATACAGCAGTGGGGAGGTGACGCTTCTGTTACACAGGGCTTTGGTGAGGCCACATCTGGAGTATTGTGTACAGTGTTGGTCTCCTTATTTAAGGAAATATGCAATTGCATTGGAAGCAGTTCAGAGAAGGTTTACTCGACTAATACCTGGAATGAGTGGGTTGCCTTATGAGGAAAGGTTGGAGAGGTTGGATCTGTGTCCACTGGAGTGTAGAAGAATAAGAAGCAACTTGATTAAAACCGTTAAGATCCTGAGGAGTATCGACAGGGCGGATGTGAAGAGAATGTTTCCTCTTGTGGGAGAATCTAGAACTTGGGAGTCACTTTTAAAAAAAATAAGAGTTCAGTCATTTACGACACAGACGAGGAGAACTTATTTCTTTCAGAGGGCCATGAGTTTCTGGAACTCTCTTCCTCAAAAAGCAGTGGAAGCAGAACCTTTGAATATTTTTAAAGCAAAGCTAGGTAGATTATTGATTAACAAGGGGGTGAAAGGTTATTGGGGATAGGCAGAAGTGTGGGGTTGAGGTTACAATCAGATCAGCCATGACTGAGTGGCCGACCCCTGCTCCTAATCCGAATGTTCCTATTTAAATAATCTGCTTTTCTATTCTTCCCACCAAAGTTGCCTTGTCATTTAACCTATCTATATCCATTTGCCTACACTTTCTGTCCTCACAATTTGATTTCCTACCTACCTTTGTAATTGGGGCCACTATGATCACAATCCATTGCTCCAGGATGCAACACACATGTAAAAGTAGATAGCCATTTGCTCGTACAGAACTTGAGTATTGCTGAAAAAATTGCTGAAATTGCTTTTTGACTTGCACTCATCAGAGCAATTGCAAGAATATCTGTCAGGGGAAACAACAACTTTGTATTGTATTAGAAGAGAGTGCTGATTTGGTTGGCAAATAGACTCTGATTGGGAGAGGCATTGCCATTGCTATGAACCTCGCTGGTGTTCAATGCAAGGGACAGCCCAAATTCCAGAAAGGAAACTTGGAATGCCGGTTCCCATCAATTTATCTGGAAAAAAACGCGAGAAAAGAGATGAAACCCATGAGAACAGGGATCAGTGTTATTGTAAATTATTCAACTAACAACATTTTTATTCAACTTTAAAACACACAAGAAAGGCAACAGTAAAGACCAACATTTGCAATTAACTATAGCAATGGTTGCCCGGGCAGTATACTTGAGTTACCACCTCAATCTAATCTATCTACTTTCCTTAACACTGAGAATACACCCAAAACAACATCACATAGATTTTAACACAATGAGCCAAATCTAGCAAATAATTACTGCACAAGACCTGCAGCTTGCTTTTCGGAAACCTTTTTTCTAATTTAGAGTAGAATGTCTGTGGCCGAACATCAACAGTTTTCTTCTGTTTGCCGCACAACAGCTTGACACTTAAGAGGGAAAAAACTATGTTTGCAAACTGGGCATGGCTATGGCCTAGGCCACTAAACTGCTGAACTCCACTTTGCTGAACAAAGTATCAGTTTCACCCTGCTACTAGTCTAATCTGCATCTCGCAAGCCCCATGCAGCTCCATGCCTATCTTTACAAGTTTTACTTTTCATTTAATTCCATCTTCCCAACACCACGGAGAATGCACCAGTTAATGACAACTGCCAATTAATTGCCAAGCATTGTTTCTAAATTTGAAACTCGGCAGCTTAACTCCGATTGGTCAAGGCATTTCCCTGCGGAATGAAACAGGCACAATGACAGAAAGAATATGAACACACATTGCACCAATCAGAGTCCATTTTCCAACCAATCAACACTCTCTTCTTCTACAGTATAAAGTTGTTACTCCCCCTGACATTGGTATTCTTGCGATTGTCCTGATGAGTGCAAGATGAAAAGCTTTGACAAAATGTATTTTTTTCAGAAAAAGCATATGTTGTCACAGCAAGTTAGACCCTTGGGGACCAATTGGTTCAGTTAGCTTAATGGCTGGCGTGGATCAGATTGTTGCCAACACATGGGGGTTTGATCACTTTTTCAGCTGGGTTGGATATGCCATCTGCCTCCTTGCCCTACCCATGGTAATGATCATTCTGCTGTGTGTTGGGCCAGTTTTCGAGCAGAGAAATGAAGAGGACCTATCCTGGTATCATCAGCAAATTTGGTTGCAGTACACTTGGTCCATTTCAAATATAGATTGAAAATAGTTGAAGCCTAGCATTGATCCCTGTGGTTCTCCACTCGTTACAGTTTGCGCAACATCCTGAGTTCTTATCCTGCGTCGTAACCTTTTATGTGGCATCTTATCTAATGCCTTTTGCAAATCTTAAATACACTACATATACTGGGTCCCCTTTATCCACCCTGGTTGTCAAACACAATTTCCCTTTCACAAAACCATTCTGACTTTACCTGATTGTATTCTGATTTTCTAAATGTCCTGCTACTACTTCTTTTCCCCCAATGACAGATGTAGTATCTCAGTTGGCTAGACAACTGGTTTGTGATGCAGAACAAGGCCAGCAGCGCGGGTTCAATTCCGTACCAGCTGAGATTTCTGAATTCTCCCTCTGTGTACCCGAACAGGCGCCGGAATGTGGCGACTAGGGGCTTTTCACAGTAACTTCATTGCAGTGTTAATGTAAGCCTACTTGTGACAATAAAGGTTATTTATTTATTATTTAGTGCTGCTAAGCCTTCATTCATGGTGCAGCGGTTTATTATATGGGTGCGTGGATGGGAGAATCAAGAGGAACGTTAGCCAAAAACCAAAACGCTGCTGTTGGCACTGACAACTTAGCAGACTGATAATATTGCAACTCTTTCATGACTGATTTTTCAAAACTATATTTTACTTAAATTTTCATTTATCAAGCTCAATGTTTAACTCATTGCATACATTTAACTAGGTGTAATTGCAGTATTTGTGTTAACCTGATTAGAGATGTATTTCCTAATTATGGGCTGGATTTTATGTTTCATGGAGGGGTGAAGGATTTGGAATGGAAAGTGAGGGGTTTGCATGCCCCTGGCCCCCGCCATTTCAGCGTGTCCAATCAAGAGTCAGATGGCCGATTATAAGCCATTCAGAGGGTTGGAGGCCAATGCTAGGGGCATTGGGAGCTTGTTTACTGGCCACAAAACCTTTGCTGTGCTCCCTTCCAACTCTGCAGTTATTATCAGAACTGGTTTCTCAAGCCTGTTTTAAATTGCCACAATATATTCAGCTCTTGCGACTTTGAGTTAACATAAAAAATAAATACAGAGTCGGGTTTATTTTTTATGTTCCATTCACAGTGGAATATGAATCACGTCAGCCGGCAACTGGGAACACCACCACCACCTGGAAGTTCTCCTCTAAGTCACTCGTCATCTTCACTTGAAAATATCGCCGTTCCTTCACTGTGGCTGGGTCAAAATCCTGGAACTCCCTCCCGAATTAGCGATGGGCAATAAATGCTGATCTTGCAGTGACATCCCATAAATAAATTAAAATAAATAACTCTTGGTGTGACTACGGAACTTACGATTTCTGGGGTTTAGAACTATAAGCTGGGACATCTTGCTGCAAAGGGGTAATGCCGCTGTCGCAGCTAAAACTGTGAAAGCACCGTTCTCTCCACCTTTATTAGTCATGGACGATGAAGAAAAGTTTTTTTAAAAGTAATTAAACCATGCAGACGCCGGCACCTTCCCCAACAGAATTTACTGGAGCGCTCAGTCATGGTCTACGTGGCAGACCTTCCCTACCAATCATGCCACCTCATTACAGCTGGCATAAAAGGCTCCCAAACATTTTCACATCTGATGCCTGATAATGCAACAGGAAATGAAAAGCTGCCAACGATTAGGTTGTTACCAAGCTTAAAATGGCGAGCCAATTTTGGTGCCTTCCGTCTGATGGGACACTGGCATATTCACATCAGACTGCTGATCCCGAATCACCACATGGAATTGTTTGGGGAGGGGGCGGAAATAGTGCATCTGAGTTGCGATCTTTGACTGAATGGTCAAAGTTGTATTAATTCTATATTCATTTTAATCTCACCTTTCATGGCGCTCATGGTGGAGGGGTAACAGATTAGCATGGATAGAAGATTGGCTGGGTGGCAGAATGGAAAAGGTATGCATAATTGTTTTTTTTTTCTGATTGGCTTAAAGAATATAACAGGTGGTGTCCCGCAGTGACCTGTGCTGGGGTCTCAACCTTTCACAATTTATATCCCTGTTTACAATTTATACACATGATTTACATGAGGGAAGTGACGGAATGGTAGCTAATCCTTTAGACACTACGAAGCGAGGTAGGTAAGTATGTTTTGAAGAAGACATAAGGAGATTGCAGATGGATATAGGTAGACAGAGTGAGTGGGCACAAATCTGGGAGATGGAGTATAATGTGGGAAAATGTGAAATTGTTCACTTTGGCAAGAAGAATTTAAAAAGCAGAGTATTACTTATACATAGAATGGTTGCAGAAGGGCTGGTTTAGCACAGTGGGCTAAATAGCTGGCTTGTAAAGCAGACCAAGGCCAGTAGCACGGGTTCAATTCCCGTACCAGCCTCCCCAAACAGGCGCCGGAATATGGCGACTAGGGGCTTTTCACAGTAACTTCATTTGAAGCCTACTTGTGACAATAAGCGATTTTCATTTTTTTTTCATTTCAGAATGTTGAGGTACAGGTGTAGGTGTACTAGTGCACAAGTCATAATAGGTTAGCATGCAAGTACAGCACGCAATGTAGGAGATCTTGTGGAGCAGTGGCTCACTCCAGGACTTAATAGCCAAGGAAGGTGCATCCATAACATGGCTGACAGGATGAAAATCAACCTGTAAAATCCCGTGTTGGGAGCGGGAGAGACTTCTGGTCAGCCACACTTGGTGTGGAATGGCATCCCGCAAGCTATAAGTAAGGTAAAGTCACCATAGTCCCAGATGACCATAGGCTGCTTTCTCCTTTGGGGGGGAGAGCTGACTGGTGGTGATCTAACCTGAGGATCACCACCACCTCAGGCAAAGGGCAAGGTTGAGAAGGCAGAGCCTTCATTAATAACCTCAGCCAGTACAGGAATTGAACTCATGCTGTTGTCCTTGCAAACCAGCTGTCCAGCCAACTGAGCTAAATAGTGACAGACTCGTGACCTGCCCCAGGTAAAACTTCACTATGGGAACAGGTGAAAGTCTGTCTTGTCACAAGGTGTGGGAAGAGGAGCAACATTTATATAGCATGAGTTATATCGCACCATATACCAGCATTAAATATCACCCATCTCATGTCAAATTACATAAAAGAAGCACTTTCATACCATTTGATGTCAAAAGTACCATCGGTAGAATATTTAATTTTGAAAGTTATGGCATGCTTTCTGTGTAATATTTTATTTGTGATTACTTTTCTCATTGGAAATATTAAATACGGCAACACAGGCAAGTACTTGAGAAATCCAGTGCTCAAGGGCTTATTGAATCAATCAATAACTAAAGCTGCAATTCATTAACATCTATACGACACAGTACCAGGAAATTAATTATAATCTTTCACTCCAGGCAGCACAAAACAGCAGTTAAATTATCTGTTCTCTGTTGCAAAATGAATGCAGGAGGTGATTTTCATTTTATTTGAAATTTAATTTCCCCCATGCACATTTTATTAGTTGCGACTGACATACCCATTGGGACTCTTGGAGCGATATCAATGAATGGGCAGAGTGCAGGGGCATATTTCCAGAGTTATAATAATAATAATCTTTAGTGTCACAAATAGGCTTACATTAACACTGCAATGAAGTTGCTGTGAAAAGCCCCCAGTCGCCACATTCCGACGCCTGTTCGGGTGAATTCAGAATGTCCAAATTACTTAAAAGCACGTCTTTTGGGACTTGTGGGAGGAAACCAGAGCACCCGGAGGAAACCCACGCAGACACAAGGAGAACGTGCAGAATTCGCACAGACAAGTCGGGAATCGAATCTGGGATGGCGCTGTGGTGAAACAGTGCTAACCACTGTGCTACCGTTGCAGATGAATGGCTCTTATTCCAGTATAACCATGCCGCATAGTTAGCTCGGTTGGCTGGTTCATGATGCGGAGCACGCCAATGGTGTGGGTTCAATTCCTGCACTGCCTGATGTTATTCATGAAGACCTGGCTTCTCAACATTGCCCCTTGCTTGTGGTGACCCTCAGGTTAAATCGCCACCAGTCAGCTCTCTCTCAAAGGGGAGAGCAGCCTCTGGGGTGGTGGTGATATTTACCACATAAAAGAAGATTTTTTTTTTAATGTGTTCCTGGGATGCGGGTGACACAGAAGAGACTAGCATTTACTGCCATCCTCCAACTTGCCTTGCGGAAGTGAGCAGCTTTCTTGAAGTGCTGCAGCCCATGTGAAGGACATTGTAGTATCTGAATCAACTGAGTGCGTGCTTAGTCTATTGCAGAGCTGCACATTGGTTTTGGATTGGAATCAGATATAAACCAGACAGCGGACGAATGGCAGATTCCCTTCCCTTTCGGAAATCAGATATTTTTCAATGAGCGTGAAGCAGTTTCAGTTAATTGATGTTAGATGCTGCATCTACAGCCTGCTATTTCAACTCCTGTCTCCAAATCATTAAAAATCTGCTTGTGGTCCTTCATCATTGGACCAACCAGTTCAAACAAAGCCTTTTCCCTCTCACCCTGAACGGAGATTCTTACTTTTTAAACTCCGACTCTTCTCTTCCTCAACCTCTCTTGACGAGGTTGTGCATCAACATATATTCCAGGTCCCTGGATTACTGGTCTGGCAACAGAATCACTAGCTGGAATATTCCAGCCATTGCCGCTGGCGGGATCTTCCAGTCCCGAGATTTCAATGGCTTCTGGGTCAGAAAAGCCCCGACCATCACGTTACTGTAACTCGCTGAGAGAACATGACCTGAAAGGGCGACGGAAGTAGCTTGAAAGGTAACTTCCAAAAAGGAATTGTATATATATTTAAAAAAGAAAAAAAAGTGTGCAGGAGTATGGGAAAGAAGTTTAGGACTGTCTTTGAGGGATACCGCACCCGTACAGAGATTTGATAAACCCTCTTCTGCACTGTATGATCTATGACTCTATCAGTTTTGAAATGTGCTTTTTCTGAGTGTTATTTCATTGATAATAACAAATGTTAGCAGCCATCCACGTGTTTCTGCATTAATAATCTTTTCATGTTCCTTGAAAATCGAACAAGCCATATTCCAGCGATGCTAAAATTTCTTTATTCTGTTCAACTGTGCGGTATTGGTGAACAGTAGACTCAAGGCAAAATCTAAGATTTTGCATGAGCTGGTAGTCGCTGTAATGGAAAAACGCAGGCAGACTTTTGCTGGAGCACAGTAGCTCTCATACACATAAAGGAGGCACTATCGAAAGAGTCAGCGATCTGGAGAGGGGGCAGGAAAGTGGACTGAAGCGCAAGATCAGCCACGGTCACATTGAATAGCGGAGCAGGCCACGCGGTCTACTCCTGCTTCTGATTCTTGTATTCTGGTGTACTTGAGTTAACAACCCAGGCCTTTGGTAAAGTTCTGGACGTTAACTAAATGACTTAATGATGAGCACAAATATGCACTTGAATACCTCCATAAAGCAGTAGCAATGCAGATCAACATGGAGGAAACTAGTACAATAGGTTTATTAACATATACGAAAAACTGCTCCATGATGCAAGAAAATGTTCAAAATCGTGTAACAAATAAAAATAGCTGGAATGAAGCCAGGCAAATTACATTATATCTATCTTAATGAGAAGGAAAAGGTACTGCAGGAAGGAACATCCATCGAGCAACATCTAACATTAGACATTATGAAAAGTGCACAGTCTACCTCAAATTACCCTGTGCGTGTTAATGTATCTCAAACATTTAAGCCCAGGGGTCCTGACTGAATCCCTGGTCATGCACTCAGGTCTGCGCAGACCAACTGGCGGGTATGTTCGCAGACATCTTCAACCTCTCCCTAGTCCGTTCCGGGGTTCCCACCTGCTTCAAGAAGACCACCATCATACTGGTGCCAAAGAAGAACCAGGCAACATACTTCAACGACTACCGCACAATGGCCCTGACATCTATCATTATGAAGTGCTCTGAGAGGTTGGTCATACTCCATACTTCCAGAATGCCTTCATCCACTGCAACTTGCATACCGCCACAACTGGTCCACAGCAGACGCCATCTCCCTGGCCCTACAGCCATTCCTGGAGCATCCCGACAACAAGGACTCCTACGTCAGACTCCTATTCATTGACTACAGCTTCATCTTCAGCACCAGAATCCCAGCCAAGCTCATATTCAAACTCCAAAACCTAGGACTTGGCTCCTCCCTCTGCAACTGGGTCCTCAATTTCCTGACCCATAGACGACAATCGGTAAGGATTATTACGGGCCAGGGTTTAGAGAACACCAAAGTATATCATGGAGTTCACCTGACCCACAACTTTTAATAGATTTTGGTTATGAGAAGCACAAGAGCCCACTTTACAGGTGTGGTGCAACAGAGAGCTAAAGTATGTTTAAAACAAAACAATGTTTATTCTATGAATCCAGTTAACATTTTATAAACACACAGTAAACAGTTTATCAACTACCAATCCTGACCACCCCACAAAAGATACAGTACTCTATAGATAACTCTTGATAACTTTCCAAACAACATCCACAAATTAAACCCTTTTAAAATAAAGACAGCAAGTTTACATTCTCTACAGAAACAGGTATTACTTTGAAATCATCAAGTGATCTTTCGTTTGCAGAGAGAGATCATAACATCTTCTTGCTGTGAATGCAGCTCTTCAACTCTGAAAACGAAACCAAAAACAGCTCAAAAATGAAAGTAAAAGCACAAAGACAGCCCAGCTCCACCCACACAATGGCATCACTGCAGCTATTTGATAAACACCCATTTCTTAAAGGTACATCCACCTGACAGGATAAACAACACATCTCCTCCATGATAGTCCTCAATACCGGGGCCCCGCAAGGCTGTATACTTAGCCCCCTACTATACTCCTTATTCACACATGACTGTGTGTCAAAATGTGGCTCCAACTCTACACGTTTGCTGATGACACAACCTTAGTGGGTCGGATCTCAAAGAACGATGAGTCAGAGTACAGGAAGGAGATAGAGAACCTCGTGGCATGGTGCAACAACAACAATCTCTCCATCAGTGTCAGCAAAATGAAGGAGCTGGTCAGCGACTTCAGGAAGCGAAGTGTCGTACACGCTCCTGTCTGCATCAATAGTGCCCAGGTGGAGATGGTTGTCAGCTTCACATTCCAAGGTGTACACCTCACCAACCATCTGTCCTGGTCCACCAACATCAACGCAATGATCAAGAAAGCACAACAGCGCCTATACTTCCTCAGGAAACTAAGGAAATTCAGCATGTCCACTGCAGATGCACCATAGAAAGCATCCTAACTGCATCACAGCCTGGTGTGGCAACTGCTCGGTCTAAGACCGCAAGAAACTTCAGAGAGTCGTGAACACAGCCCAGTCCATCACACGAACATGCCTCCCATCCATTGACTCTGTCTACACATCCCGCTGCCTTGGGAAAGAGGGCAGCATAATCAAAGACCCCTCCGGGGTTATTCTCTCTTCCATCAGGCAGAAGATACAAAAGTCTACAGATTCAAAAACAGCTTCCTCCCCGCTGTTACCAAACTGCTGATTGACTCTCTTATGGACTGAACTGATCTCTCTACATATCTTCTCCGCTGAGTAGTACTACACTCCGTATGCTTCACCCGATGTCTAGGTTTATGTATTTATATTATGTATTTATCGTATGTCTCTATGTTGTTCATGTATGGAACGATCTGCCTGGGCTGTACGCAGAATAATACTTCTCATTGTACCTTGGTACATGTGGCAATAAATCTAAATCTAAAACAGGTGAAGCTAGCTGTGTCAGTCTGCTGCTAGGCAGTAGTGACATGAATGGTATTTTCCACTAACAGGGTTCTGCCACCAAGTTAAAAAGAGGTTCTGTCCACCACACAAGTAAGTAATGTGATATAAGGGTTTCTCGGACCACGGTGATGCCCCACGACCCGTGCACCATATCAAACAACACGTCCCTTCAGCTGTTTGCAAGAGACAGATTACTGATAATACTCAACCTGCCCGTGCTTGCAAATCTCAGAATCAATGTCCAAGATTACACATCAATCTGCGATTGGGCAGCACAATCCTGGGCATGCCTGGAATTACTTACAAACAATCACTTGATTATTAGCCACATTTGCAATGTAACTCACCTACACTTGCTGGAAGGAACCTGCCCAGGCATTCTGCCTCTTTTTAATTAAATAAAGGGTGGGGAGGATAACAGTTCCCTGGTATATTTTCCATGGCAAAACCTCAACCAATCGGAGTCAACGTGCCAACCAATCAGCACCCTTTCTCGTCCAGTATAAACTGTTGCTCCCTTTCAACTCTGCTATTCTTGCATCTTTTCTGATGAGTGCAAGATAAAAAGCTTCGGCAACATGTCTTTTTTTTCAGCAAGACTTCCTTTTTCCTCACTCACGATTCCCCTCCATTGATTCACCAAATCTGGTCACTTTTCATTTACAGCCAGAAAAATAGGGTGAAAACGCTCGTCATAAAAACCTAACTGGAGTCCATCAGGAAAATGGCCCTCAAGGAGAGAACACGTTAACCCCAACATGGTCTAGCCCGAAAGTGACTATCGTCCCGTAACACTCCAAGACTCTCTGCAAGTGGTCGAACATGCCATCCAGCTGTAAACAATCACGTCAACAAGCATAATTCCCTAACGCCGTAAGGGAAGGAGCCTCACAAGAGGCAGTAGGGGTTCAAGGAGTGAACGTATCACCACCAACTTCCCAGGGAACATGGGCATGCGTGAGCAATAAATGGGATCTTGCCCACATTGTGCAAACAATTATTTTTTAAAAATAGGAGCCAATTTTTCTTTTCCATTGTCCAGTAGTCCTGGGATTAACAGTAACACACTTACTGTCACCTCTGCTCACAGAGATGTTAAACCTACTATGTTGCAACTCCGTAGAACTCAGTTACATATCATACGCCGAGATGGAGCAACACAAATTAGAAAGTTTATAATTTTATAAGAAATTGTAAGAGGAATTATCTGTATTATTGTTCCTGAATGGAGTTTCTTTCGCACGCACACAGTCTGTTCTCCCACTGAGCTGGCTTTGCCAATGGTTCATTAAGCAAGCCTTAATCATACCTGGCATGTACACACATGCTGGCTGATAACCTGATTTCCTTGGTTGCGATTGCCAATGTGTAATTGAATCACTGCAGTAATAATGTGCATGTCAAAAAGTACCAGCTGCAATTGTTAATGACGGCGGCTAAGCATGCAAACTAGTTTTTCTCCTTAATTGATTTACTAAAAGGCAAATGTTACCAAGATTTCAGCTCAGGTCTATCATAAATGTTCTTCATGAACCAATTCTGTCTCCGAGGTTGTTGCACCCACCACATACATACAGGCTGGAAGGTTTGAAAGCCTGAAACTTTTAACAACGCTCCACCTCTTCACCCCCAACAAGCCTAAATGAGATCTCAGTTAATAATTCAATATCATTTCAGGACACTTCTTGGACATTGGTAACCTTTCAATCACATTCTCTACTTATTCTGTATCCACATAACACACACTTTTCTGCTCTGGTTACTGATTATGGTCAGGAGTGGGAACACAGGGCAGCACGGTAGCACAGTGGTTAGCACAGTTGCTTCACGGCTCCAGGGTACCAGGTTCGATTCTCGACTTGGGTCACTGTCTGTGCGGAGTCTGCACGTTCTCCCCGTGTGTGCGTGGGTTTCCTCCGGGCGCTCCGGTTTCCTTCCACAGTCCAAAGATGTACAGGTTAGGTGGATTGGCCATGATAAATTGCCCTTAAGTGTGCAGAAAAGGTTAGGTGGGGTTGCCGGGTTACGGGGATAGGGTAAACATAGTAGGGTGCTCTTTCCAAGAGCCGGTGCAGACTCGATGGGCCGAATGGCCTCCTTCTGCACTGTAAATTCTATGATTGGCCAGCTTTTCCCTTCTATAACCTGGAATCACAATTCAATTGTGACATCCCCACTGTTGTCCTGCTCGAGATTATATAACTAACCAGAAAACAGGAATTGAGACCGAATATCTTCCTAGTCTGCATGCTTATTCCTACACTGAGCATAAATTACCTTCCAACATTTTAACATATACTTGGGATAATGACAGCGAATGTAAAGAACGTTATAACTCACACCCGACTGAACCACCGCCAATAACATCTATACCAGCTAAACCACCTGAGTGGGATTGATACAGTGCCAAAAATTGAAACCACCAATCAGATCTCTGGCTGGGGCTGTGTCGGGCTGGTGAGGGTCTCACCTACCGGTCGGAGAACCTGCAGGTATCCCCCATGGGAGAGACCTTCAGGGACCTGATTGGCACCTTTTAGGCCTTCCCCTTGATTGAGGACCCGTAGTGCAGAAGTCCAACAGGGTTTGCTGGGCAGTCTTCATTTAATCTCCGAGCCATGACTGAATTGTAGGGGACTCAGAGTAATGAATGTCAATTGGCTCTTTGATGCAGTTAAGTCACATACACAGCAGCTGAGAATCCTTGTTCGCCCTTCCACCCTCCAACTTAATTGGGGAAGTTTCCCCACCGTTCGGAGACGGATGTGGGGCTTCTTCCACAATTACATTTCCCACTGTGACAGGCTGGATTAAATCCAATCCTTCAACCCCTTTGTACTTTAAACTACAGGGTAGCCATCCAAACGATCCTCAAAACCATGAAAAACTGCCCTGATTTGGGTGCCTTGCTGAAACTGAACATAAGAACATAAGAACTAGGAGCAGGAGTAGGCCATCTGGCCCCTTGAGCCTGCTCCGCCATTCAATGAGATCATGGCTGATCTTTTGTGGACTCAGCTAGGCCCGAACTTCATAACCCTTAATCCCTTTATTCTTCAAAAAACTATCTATCTTTATCTTAAAAACATTTAATGAAGGAGCCTCTACTGCTTCACTGGGCAAGGAATTCCATAGATTCACAACCCTTTGGGTGAAGAAGTTCCTCCTAAACTCAGTCCTAAACCTACTTCCCCTAATTTTGAGGCTATGCCCCCTAGTTCTGCTTTCACCTGCCAGTGGAAGCAACCTGCCCGCATCTATCCTATCTATTCTCTTCATAATTTTATATGTTTCTATAAGATCCCCCACATCCTTCTAAATTCCAACGAGTACAGTCCCAGTCTACTCAACCTCTCCTCATAAACCAACCCCTTCAGCTCTGGGATTAACCTAGTGTATCTCCTTTGCACACCCTCCAGCACCAGTACGTCCTTTCTCAGGTAAGGAGACCAAAACTGAACACAATGCTCCAGGTGTGGCCTCCCAACACCTTATACAATTGCAGCATAACCTCTCTAGTCTTAAACTCCATCCCTCTAGCAATGAAGGACAAAACTCCATTTGCCTTCTTAATCACCTGTTGCACCTGTAAACCAACTTTTTGTGACTCATGCATTGATGTGATAAAGAACCAAGTAAAATCGGTCCTCTTATAGCATAACCAGCTGCTTGGGGATGCTGTTGGTGCCTTACGTGACTATGTACTGTTTTTGAGGATGAGAGTGTGATTCAGGCGGGTAGGCTGGAGGAATTGATGTTCTGAGGAAGGATGTATTAGCAATTTTTAAAAACCGGAGGGTCGACAAGTCCCCTGGGCTAGATGGGATATACCCAAGGATTCTTTGGGAGGCAAGGGGTGAGATTGCAGAGCCTTTGGCTTTGATCTTTGGATCCTCGCTGTCCACGGGGATAGTGCCAGAGGACTGGAGAGTGGCGAGTGTTGTTCCTCTGTTCAAGAAAGGGAATAGGAATGACCCTGGTAATTATAAGCCAGTTAGTCTTACTTCAGTGGTCGGGAAGGTAATGGGAAAGGTCCTGAAGGATAGGATTTATGACCATTTGGAAACATGCAGCTTAATCAGGGATTGTCAACACGGATTCGTGAAGGGTAGGTCTTGCCTCACAAATTTGATTGAATTCTTTGAGGAGGTAACTAAGTGTGTAGATGAAGGTAGAGCAGTTGATGTCGTATAAATGGATTTTCGTAAGGCGTTTGATAAGGTTCTCCATGGTCGGCTCATGAAGAAAGTAAGGAGGTGTGGGATAGAGGGAGATTTGGCCAATTGGATAAGTAACTGGCTATCACATAGAAGACAGAGGGTGGTGGTGGATGGAAACTTTTCAGACTGGAGACCAGTTACCAGCGGTGTACCACAGGGATCAGTGCTGGGTCCTCTGCTATTTGTGATTTTTACCAATGACTTGGAGGAGGGGGCTGAAAGGTGGGTCAGTAAATTTGCTAATGACACCAAGATTGGCGGAGTAGTGGATGAGGTGGAGGGCGTTTGTAGGCTGCAAAGAGACATTGATAGGATGCAGAGCTGGGCCGAAAAATGGCAGATGGAGTTTAACCCTGATAAGTGTGAGGTGATTCATTTTGGAAGAAAAAATTTGAATGCGGATTACAGGGTCAACGGCAGGGTTCTGAGGAATGTGGAGGAACAGAGAGATCTTTGGGTTCATGTCCACAGGTCTCTGAAGGTTGCCACTCAAGTGGATAGAGCCGTGAAGAAGGAAATAGTGTGTTAGCGTGTATTAACAGGGGGCTTGAGTTTAAGAGCCTCGGGGTTATGCTGCAACTATACATGACCCTGGTGAGACCACATTTGGAGTATTGTGTGCAGTTCTAGTCACCTCAGTATAGGAAGGATGTGGAAGCATTGGAAAGGGTGCAAAGGAGATTTACCAGGATGTTGCCTGGTTTGCAGGATAGGTCTTATGAGGAAAGGTTGAGGGAGCTAGGGCTTTGCTCTTTGGAGTGGAGGAGGATGAGAGGCGACTTAATAGAGATTTATAAGATAATGAGGGGGATAGATAGAGTGGACGCTCAGAGGCTATTTCCTCGGGTGGATGTAGCTGTTACAAGGGGGCATAGCTATAAGATTCAGGGTGGGAGATATAGGAGGGATGTCCGAGGTAGGTTCTTTACTCAGAGAGTGGTTAGGGTGTGGAATGGACTGCCTGCTGTGATAGTGGAGTCAGACACTTTAGGAACTTTCAACCGGTTATTGGATAGGCACATGGAGCACACCAGAATGACAGGGAGTGGGATAGCTTGATCTTGGTTTCGGACAATGCTCGGCACAACATCGAGGGCCGAAGGGCCTGTTCTGTGCTGTACTGTTCTATGAGAGAAGAGGAGGGAAGTTGCTTTGTGGAGGTTCTGGCACCAGCTGTAGGGTTGGCAATCCTCCAGGATTGGCTCGGAGTCTCCAGATAGAAGATCATACTCCAGGACACTGCTGGGTGTGACCCTGGAGAAACCTCATTGGGACAGCTATTATCCAAACATTTCTCTTTACTAGATATAAAAATATTGAACATGGGGAATATTTATCAACCAATAGGTAGGTATAAAATCATAGAATCCCTACGATGCTGAAAGAAGTCAGGAGGTCATTCGGCGCATCGAGTCCGCAAGAGCACCCCGCCTAGGACCACTTCCCCCCCTATCCCCGCCATCCCACCTAACCTGCACATCTTTGGACTATGGGAGGAAATCGGAGTACCCGGAGGTAACCCACGCAGACACGGGGAGAACGTGCATTCGCCGCACAGACAGGGGTACCAGAGGCTGGCGTCAGCGTTACGCTCCGCAGCCTCCATTCGGCGCCCTCCTGTAGGGGCTACCGTGGCCGTTCCCCGGGGGCAGGCCACATGATGCCCCGCCAGCAGGGATTTTCCATGCAATCTTGTTACCCGGTTGTGGGTGGGATGGGGCGGTTGGTGGGGTGGAGTGGGGGAATTGGGTGGGTGCCCCCATAAGGCCTGTGTTGCTCTATGCAACCACGGGCCACGGCGGGCGGTCAGTGGTGTGCACAGCAAGGTGGCGGTCTTGCAGGCCGCGACAATGGCAGTCCCTGCCTGGACAGCCCGGATTGACGCCATGGCCAATCCCCTGGCCACCCCCCACTCCTCTACTCCCCTTGGCCCTGGCAGATGCCCCCTCTACCAGCCAACGATGGCAGCGGTGGGATAGGCAACTCACAGTCACGCCCATGGTAAGATGACCTACCTCCTCTCTCGCTCCCTCAGCAGCTACTGCGCCTGTTTCCCGATTTCTAAAACACAAGTGAACCTCGCCGTCGCTAATTCCTCCTGTCGGAGGCGGAGCATCGCGGGAGCCCCGAGAATACCGGGTTGCGCCCGTTAATGATATGCCAGCGGCGTCTACTGTGCGTGCGCCGCTGTTGAGGCACTGGAGCATGGCATTCTGTCGGGCGCCTGGCGCTGGCCACAATTTTCGGCAGACGCCAAACTCTCCGCACAACCATGTTTCCCAATTCCAGCGTCGGCCAACATTGAATTCCAACCACCATGTTACAGTTTTATGGAAATCCCTAGCAGCAATGAATACACTGATACATAAATCTCTAATTGAGTTGTTCTGATCTTTACTCTGCAATTGAAACATTACAGGAAATAAATCCGACTATTAAATTACATAAGTGGATTGTTATTCATGGCCTTGAATAACTTTAAATCTCACTTTAAATCTCGCACAGATGCTCCGAACTGTGTAAAAATCCCACTCTCGAGGCTCAGTTCTGAATCTCCACTTGTTGAGATGCGGACCTGTAGATCAACCCCAATAAGCCACCAGAATTTAATTCCAAGTAAATATTGATATATTTTCAGCATAAGCCTCTATTTTTGAACCATGGGGTCTACAGGAGTGCATTTAACCTGTAGAGTTCAGAGCTGTGTCTAGTGGTACCTATTAGATAGACCTCCCCTTTCAGAGGCACCAGACAGCAAACATTCCACAGCCTCTGAAAGTATCACACATCCACAAACCAGAAAGTAGACTTCGGATGCAATTTACAAACATATCCCTTGAGCTACAAAGTTCTCAAGAACTGAACGTGAACAAATGAAACAGAATGAAGCAAATTCCTCATCACTTATTTTCCACAGAGCTTCATTCATGAACCAAAAACTACCACAAAACCAACCAAGCCAATCATTTCTTCAGTTTTCTGCTGCTGTTTTCCTTCACTTTGGTCAACACATTTAGCGAGAAATAGCTTCTGTAACATAGAAACTTAAAAAAATAAAATAATCATTTCATAAGAATTATGAACAGGAGGGGGGCCGGCCCTTCGAACCTGCTGTGCCATTCGGTAAGATCCAGGCCGATCTTCCAAATCAATGCCACTTTATTGCTCTATCCCCATATTTTTTAATATCCTGTTATAACCTGCCTACTTACCATTGGCTGGGGACTAATGACTATCCCACAATCCTGTGGGAGTATGAGCTTCCCCAATGAGGGGGGCGGAGAAACCACTAGTAAACTCCTAGTATAAATAAAGCTGGCCAGTTCAGGAACCAGCAGGAAGGAGTATATAGCAAGGGAAGTTACTGCTACTGTTATGTATATGTTATAGTAAATAAATGTTATGACTTTGTATCCTTAACACTCGTGCTGGATTCTTCGTGGCCCTTACAAAATATCCAAAAAGTGATTGAGCTCACTCTTCAGAATACCCAATGCGCGAGCATTTACAGCTCTCTAAAGGTAGAGAATTCCAAAGATTCACAACCATTTTAGTGGATAAAGTTCCCCTTATCGCAGTCCTCAGTGGTTGCCCTTTCACTCCCTGTTACCTTTAGTTCTAGACTCTGCAGTCAAGGGAAACATACCCCGAACATTTACCCTGCCAACCAAACCCCTTAAGAATTTCCATGTGCCGAGACGTGTGTGCATGCGCCTGTGTGCCTATAAGTGAGCATGCGTGTGAGAGTGTACGTGATCAAGGGTGAGGGATGTAAGTTAGGATACCTGCGTCGAGTTCTGGATGACCCCAAGTTGACAGAAGGGGCAGGAGGGGAGGGTTGGGTCAGGAGAGCATTGAAATCGTCAAGTCAAAGTGACAATCACATGAAGGATCTGACAGCACAGGACAGGCTGAGGCAGCAGAATGGACAATGAGCCAGAAGTGTCAGTGTGAGGACAGGCCTGCTGGACATTTCCAGCGTATTGGGGTTGTCTTTCAGAATTAGAATATCATCAGCTGCACGGAGACTTTGTCCCTGCAGTAATGTTACAACATTAGTTCTCAGACTGCCACAGCCACTTTCCCGACTGGCATGTGTTGACATGTGACTGCAGTGAGGCTGGCTGGAGGATTCGGATTATAATTCCGATTCCCAGCCATGATAATGTGGCTCAGAGAGAATGTAAATGACGTGCAATTATCTCACCATGAAATTACAATTTGCTGGCTGTGTGCGAGACTTGTTTGATCCTTGCCTGTGCGAATAATGACATGTCACTGATTGCCTAGAAGTGAGTTGAGCGGCATACAACGGGAGCGTGTTTATTAGAAAACCTTTCTTTGGTACTTCTTGCCACATATAAACAGACAATTTCTTCCCCATGGAGGTTGGGTGAATCTATTATTTCCATTCCCCTGGGGCACTTTACCTCCTGTTTTGTGTGAAAATTGACTGCAGATGACAAGGGGCATCATTATCACGTGTTAGCGTCTGCTCTCCCTGCTCACCCTGAATGGTTGATGATTTATGCTTCCGTTTAATGTTCCCAGATTTGCAACCTAGCTGCAAACCACAACAGGGCTCGAGGAGCAGTGTATTTGCTCTGAATGTAAAGGTCTGGCTCTAAAAGATCTGACTGTCAATTCAACCAAAATATGTAAACATATACGGAAACATTAAAGGCAGATGATGTCATGTTAATGCTCAATGTGGGTTGCTTTGCCTGTTGTATATGTCAGGTAAGAGTGTATGATAACAAGTAGAAAAACGTGGCCTACAGCCAAAGAAGTGTTCCAGTCTTAGCAACTTGCTCACAATGCCAACAATCTGCTCCCCTGGGAAAATCACTCAACAAACTAAAGAACAATCATTCAATTCATTCATTTTAGTGCAGCTTATAAGCAGTGTTTCGCTAATCAGATTCCTCCTATTTATCATATCCCCTCTCTTTCAGAGCAACCACGAGGCTCGTTAACATGCTTTTAGACATATTAACATGCCCATCAAATTTTTAATTACTTTAAGCACAATGTTGCAGCCTCCTGCTCTCCTGCGTAATTCTCACACTCAAACTTTCAATGTGCTATGAAGAATAAAGTTGGGACGAATAGCGTTGGTATGGTTAATTATGGTAATATGATTTTAAACAAACGAAACAAAGTCTTCGAAACATTGGGCAATCTTTATAGCGGAGTGGGAAAAAGGTTATTTTCTCCAGAACGTCACGGATGAGGCTCTCTGCCAGGATTGGTGACTGGGATGTGGCAGGGGTTCATTCCCCGGCTGTGCCTGTTTGCTGAATGTGACAGCTGCCGAGTGGTTGACCATTTCAATGCATCTCATTAACAATGTCAGAAACTGCTCCTGCTGGCTGAACAGAGGCAGCAGTTACTGAGGAATTAAGAATTCCTGGGGCCCTGGGGTTTGTAGCCTCTCAGTCACACACGCAGAAGTCTCCTTGATCCTTCGTAACCTAAACATGCATCAAGTTACAGAAATGGGCTCAGCGAATGCTTGCACATTGTAAATCAAATCATGATATGCAATGCATAAATGACATTTTTTTAAATTACAAACATGTATCAAAACAGGTTGCAGCAAATAAACACCCCGGGAAACATACTTCTCAGCAACCAACTACACAGTCTGTGCAATATTTTTCCCTTTTTCATCCTCTTCCCCTCCCATCCCTCCTGCGACGAACAGCTCCTCAAACGCGGTCACAAACCCCACCTTTTCTCAACCCCCCCTGCAGAGCCCCTTAACCCATACTTTATCTTCTCCAACCACAGGTCACCCGACCAAGCCACTACCCCCAGTGGTGATGCCGACCCCCACTCCAGAAAAATTCGCCGCCGTGCAATCAGAGCGGCGAAGGCCATGACATCGGCCTTCCTCCTCTCCATGAGCTCCGCCATCTCTGAAATCCCAAAAATCGCCACCAAAGGGTCCGGGTCCACCTCCTCTTCTACTACCCCGGCTAAGAAAGCAAACACTCCCGCCCAGAATCTTGCCAATTTTTTGCAACCCTAAAACATGTGCGCGTAATTCGCTGGCCCCTGCCCACACCTCTCACACTCACCTGCTACCCCCTGAAAGAACCCACTAATATGCACCCTGTGCACCACCTTAAACTGTATCAGGCTCATCCTTGCACAAGAGGAGGTCCCATTTACCCTGTGCAGTGCCTCACTCCATACTCCCCAATTGATCTCCCAAAGCCGCTTCCCTTTTCTCCTTGATCTTCACCATCCGCTCGCCTCCCTGCCACTTGTATATATGTTCAAATGAAATCTAATCACAGCGCGTCATCCCATCACAGTAGAACATAGAACATACAGTGCAGAAGGAGGCCATTCGGCCCATCGAGTCTGCACCGACCCACTTAAGCCCTCACTTCCACCCTATCCCCGTAACCCAGTAACCCCTCCTAACCTTTTTGGTCACTAAGGGCAATTTATCATGGCCAATCCACCTAACCTGCACATCTTTGGACTGTGGGGGGAAACCGGAGCACCCGGAGGAAACCCACGCAGACACAGGGAGAACATGCTGACTCCGCACAGACAGTGACCCAGCGGGGAATCGAGCCTGGGACCCTGGCGCTGTGAAGCCACAGTGCTATCCACTTGTGCTACCGTGCTGCCCAAAATACCAGCAAATATTTTTTTTCCCCCAATTAAGGGCCAATTCAGCATGGCCAATCCACCTAGCACAGTGGTTAGCACTATTGCTTCACAGCGCCAGGGTCCCAGGTTCAATTCCTGGCTTGGGTCACTGTCTGTGTGGAGTCTACACCTTTTCCCCGTGTCTGCGTGGGTTTCCTCCGGGTGCTCCAGTTTCCTCCCACAAGTCCCGAAAGACGTTCTTGTTAGGTTATCTGGACATTCTGAATTCTCCCTCGGTGTACCCAAACAGGTGCCGGAGTGCGGCGACTAGGGGATTTTCACAGTAACTTCATTGCAGCGTTAATGTAAGCCTACTTGTGACAATAATAAAGATTATTATTATTATTACCCTGCACATCTTTTGGGTTGTGGGGGTGAGATCCACGCAGACACAGGGAGAATGCGCAAACTCCACGCGGTCAGAGGGACCGGGGCCGGGATCGAACCCGGGTCCTCGGCGCCGTGAGGCAGCTGTGCTAACCACTGTGCCGCCGTGCCGCCCAGCACCAGCAAATGGGGCAGCACGTTAGCACAGTGGTTAGCACAGTTGCTTGGCTGGGTGTTTCCCTATGGCTGCAGCGCCAAGATTCACCACGCCTATTTGCCGGTTTTATGGGCCTCAGGGTGTTTCTTCCCATCAAGGCCACACTTTAGCAGTTTTCCTGAGCTTGCCAGCAGGACCGGCTCCTCACACATCAGGGCGTAATTTTGACCTTCTTCCCCAATCTTTACACCCACCCTTTCAGCCTACCCCCCCCCCCCCACCCCTGCTTTCAAGACCACCCCCCTTCACAGAGCCCCCACAACCTTTTGGTAGCTCCTGGCACCCTCCCCTCACCGCCCTCTCATGCGCAAGTCTCCCCCCCCCCTCTCAGGCCCGAGTCCTGGGAGTGTCAACCTAGCACCTGCCCTCTGTAGCACTGCCAGGGGGAGTGCCAGGTTACCCGACCACCCAGGGTCTCTAATGGCCTGCGACCCCCCCCCCCCCCCGAGGTGCCATCATGCACGATCCACGTTTGTGGAAACTAGTGCTAAACAGCGCCCCGTTGAGGTCTTACAGGCACGGCCGTTGACTCCCGGACGCCGCTTCCACCCGGCCTAATGGCTCATTTAAACATGCTGATCTGGATTACACCCAGTGAGGGCATGAGCCAAATCTTGCTGGGCGGTGCGAGCTGGGTGACTCGCCATCGTCCCAGCGACCAGCTTGACGCCCGGCTTGGAGTTCTCGCGGTATTCACCTGTTGCGACCGGACTGAGGATTCAGCCCAACATAAATACAGATTCCAACATAACATGTGTCCACCTGCTGCAGTCAGCACACTAAACAGATTCAGGCGGAATGTCTGCAGGAGCTCCGGCATCTCCTCCCATATTTTTGTGGAAGACAGGAGTAAGCCCCAAAGAAATTTCTCGCGAGTGAATCCAGGGCCAACAATTGAGCCCTGTTTCCAGTCACTGTTCTTCTGGAGATTCTCATGATGGCAAATCACTTTGCAGACCTCCTGCCAAACATGTCTTGAAAACTAAGCATCCAGTTGGATTTGAGACTTCACATAAAAATATAATTGCTTTGGAAATGAATTTGCGCAAGAAGTGACAATACAACTAATTAGTCTCCCTAATGTCAGGAAATAAAAGATAAAGAGGCTTTAAGCGAACATAGTTTAGTCAAAATTCAATTCAGTATAGAGTCACTTCGGAAAAGGTATCCATAGATACAAAGAAAATAGTATCAGGAGGAGGCCCTTCGGCCCTTTGAGCCTGCTCCGCAATTCATTAAGATCGTGCTGTTCATCCTTCTCCGATTTGACAAAGATCCATTTATTCCCACGCTTTGTTTTCTGTCTACCAACCAGTTTTCTTACCATCTCGGTACACTACCACCAATCCCATTCGACTGGTCTATGATTCCCTGTTTTCTCTCTCCCTTCATTTTTAAATAGTGGGGTTACATTAGCTATCCTCCAATCTGTAGGAACTGTTCCAGAATCTTGGAAGGTGACCACCAATGCATCCACTATTTCTAGGGTCACTTCCTTAAGTATCCTTGGATGTAGATTGTCAGGCCCTGTGGATTTATCAGCCTTCAATCCCATCAATATCCCCAACACCATTTCCCTAGTAATACTGATTTTCTTCAGTTCCTCCCTCTCACTAAACCCTGTGTTCCCCAACATTTCTGGTACATTACTGGTGTTCTCCTTTGTGAAGACAGAGCCGAAGTATGTATTTAGCTGGTCAGCCATTTCTTTGTTCCCCAATATAAATTCCCCTGTTACTGACTGTACGGGACCTGCATTTGCCTTCGCCAATCTTTTTCTCTTCACATTCCTATAGAAGCTTTTACAGTCAGTTTTTATGTTCCCCACAAACTTTCACTTATACTCCCCTTCTTAATCAATCCCAGTGTTCTCCTTTGCAGAATTATAACCTGCCCCCAATCCCCTTCCCAGCTGCTTTTTCTTTTTTTAAAATAAATTTTAAATAAATTTCCCCAGACCTGGAATACCTGACCGTGAAGTGCCGCCCATACTATCTTCCACGTGAGTTCACTTCTGCCATTATCACAGCGGTCTACATCCCACCCCAGGCAGAAGTGAGGAAGGCCCTGGACGAACTGTACACAGTTATAAACAACTACGAAACAGAACACCCGGAAGCGTTCATCGTGGCCGGGGACTTCAACAAGGCCAAACTCAAAAGTGTACTGCCAAACTTCCACCAGCACATCTCCTGTCCCAACAGGGGCGACAACACTCTTGACCACTGCTACTCAAAAATCAACAGCGCCTACCGTTCCATCCCCCGACCGCACTTTGGGAAATCAGACCATAAGACAGTGCTCCTTCTCCCGGCATACAAGCAGCAACTCAAGCGGGATAATCCAGCTAAGAAGGTTGTGCAGTGCTGGTCGGAGGAAACAGAAGAGCTCTTACGTGACTGCTTAGAGACAGTTGACTGGTCCATATTTAAGAACTCAGCGACCAACTTAAATGAGTATGCCACCACCGTCACAGACTTCATTAGCAAATGTGTGGACGACTGTGTGCCAAAGAAAGCAGTACGTACGTTCCCCAACCGGAAACCATGGCTCAATCGCGAGATTGACTCCCTACTGAAGGACAGGTCTGAGGCGTTCAAGTCAGACGAGGCTGACCGATACAAGAAATCCAGGTACGACCTCCGCAAAGCCATCCGAGATGCCAAGAGAGAATATCAAACCAAGCTTGAGTCACAGACAGACTCTTGGCGGTTGTGGCAAGGACTAAACAACATAAGGGGCGACAAAGCGAAGCCGAGCAGTATCTCCGGCAGCGGCACACCCCTCCCCGATGAACTCAATGCATTCTATGCTCGGTTCGAGCAGGTAACCAACAAGCCGCTGTCGAGTGCCCCAGCAGCCCATAACTCACCCATACCCACCATCACAGCTTCCAAAGTCAGATTGGCCTTCGTGAAAGTGAACCCTCGGAAGGTGACGGGCCCAGACGGGATCCCTGGTCGTGCACTCAGAGCCTGCGCGGACCAGCTGGCGGAGGTATTCGCGGACATCTTTAACCTGTCCCTACTCCACTCCTAGGTCCCCGCCTGCTTCAAGAAGACCACCATCATACCGGTGCCAAAGAAGAACCAGGCAACGTGCCTCAATGACTACCGTCCGGTGGTCTTGACTTCAGTCCTAATGAAGTGCTTCGAGAGGTTAGTCATGAAGCGCATCACCTCCATACTCCCAGAACGCCTTGATCCACTTCAATTCGCATTCCACCGCAATCGGTCCACAGCAGACGTAATTTCCCTGGCCCCACACT
Source organism: Scyliorhinus torazame (assembly GCF_047496885.1). Taxonomy (NCBI): domain Eukaryota; kingdom Metazoa; phylum Chordata; class Chondrichthyes; order Carcharhiniformes; family Scyliorhinidae; genus Scyliorhinus; species Scyliorhinus torazame. The sequence goes on from NC_092716.1 coordinate 233,847,172, forward strand.
CATCCCCAGAACATCTCGACAACAAGGACTCCTGCATCAGATTCCTACTTATTGACTACAGCTCCGCCTTCAACACCATAATCCCAGCCAAGCTCATATCAAAGCTCCAAAACCTAGGACTTGACTCCCCACTCTGCAACTGGATCTTCGACTTTCTGACCCACAGACCACAATCAGTAAGAATGAACAACAACACCTCCTCCGCAATAGTCCTCAATACCGGGGTCCCGCAAGGCTGCGTACTTAGCCCCCTACTCTACGCCCTGTACACACACGACTGCATGGCAAAATTTGGTTCCAACTCCATCAACATGTTTTCTGACGATACGACCATAGTGGGCCGGATCTCAAATAACGACAAGTCAGAATATAGGAGGGAGATAGGGAACCTAGTGGAGTGGTGCAGCGACAACAATCTCTCCCTCAATGGCAGCAAAACTAAAGAGCTGGTCATTGACTTCAGGAAGCAAAGTACTGTACACACCCCTGTCAGCATCAACGGGGCCGAGGTGGAGATGGTTAGCAGTTTTAAATTCCTAGGGGTGCACATCTCCAAAAATCTGTCCTGGTCCACCCACGTCAACGCTACCACCAAGAAAGCACAGCACCTATACTTCCTCAGGAAACTAAGGAAATTCGGCATGTTCACATTAACTCTTACCAAATTTTACAAATGCACCACAGAAAGCATCCTATCTGGCTGCATCACAGCCTGGTATGGCAACTGCTCGGCCCAGGACCGCAAGAAACTTCAGAGTCGTGAACACAGCCCAGTCCATCACACAAACCTGCCTCCCATCCATTAACACCATCTACACCTCCCGCTGCCTGGGGAAAGCGGGCAGCATAATCAAAGACCCCTCCCACCCGGCTTACTCACTCTTCCAACTTCTTCCATCGGGCAGGAGTTACAGAAGTCTGAAAACACACACGAACAGACTCAAAAACAGCTTCTTCGCTGTTACCAGACTCCTAAATGACCCTCTTATGGACTGACCTCATTAACACTACACTCCTGTATGCTTCATCCAATGCTGGTGTTTATGTAGTTACATTGTATAACTTGTGTTGCCCTATTATGTATTTTCTTTTATTTCCTTTTCTTTCCATGTATTTAATGATCTGTTGAGCTGCTCGCAGTGAAATACTTTTCACTGTACCTCGGTACACGTGACAATGAACAAATCCAATCCAATCCATTTAGAGTAACCAATTCATATTTTCCAATTACGGGGTAATTTAGCACGGCCAATCCACCTACCTGCACATCTTTGGGTTGTGGGGACGAAACCAACGCAAACACGGTGCAAACTCCCCATGGACAGTGACCCAGGGCCGGGATCGAACCTGGGACCTCAGCGTCGTGAGGTTACCTGTGTGGTAGGTAACATGTGCTACTCAATCCTTGGCTAATGATGAGATCTTCTGAATCTCGATGAAGGAGACTCAAACTCATCCAGTAGTCACAAAAGGTTTATTGAGTAACTATAACAATAATTGCATGAGTTCTTTACTTTCACTTTGATACTAGTGATAAGGTTAACAAGATCTAACTACAGTAACTATACGTAACTCCACTAGCCATCTGAACTACTCTGCTATTGCCCTGGTCACAGTGCACCCCCGAGAGAGCCAGAAACCCAATGTGGTTGCCTTTTATACCCCTGTTGGTCCGGCCCTCTAGTGATCATGTAGTGCTACTGATTACACATTAACTCCTTGTATACATGCACATACAGAGATCACTACACTAACCACTGCGCCACCGTGTTGTCCTTCTGCTGCTTTTTCTGACCAATTTGTATGCCTCTTCTTTGGATCCACTACTATCTCTAATTTCCCTTTCAAGCCATGGTTTGGCCATTTTTCCTGTTTTATTTTTGCACCAGACAGGAATTAACAATTGTTGCAGTTCTCCCATGTGTTCATTGAATGTTTGCCATTGCCTATCCACTGTCATCCCATTGAATAACATTCTCCAATCCATCAGAGCCAACTCACCTCTCATACCATCATAGTTTTCTTTATTTAGATTCAGTACCTTAGTCTCAGAATCAACTACATCACTCTACATCTTCAAGAAGAATTCTATCATATTATTGTCGCTCATCACCGAGGGACCTTTCTCATTGCACAATACCTAGTCTAGGATGGCCTGATGTCTAGTTGGTTCCTCAACGTATTGATCCAGAAAACTACCCCCATACACTCCAGGAATTCCTCCTCTAAGGCACTGTTACGAATTTGATTTGCCCAACATATATGCAGATTAGCATCACCCATAATTACAGATGTTCCTTTATCGCATGCACCTCTAATTTCCTGTTTAATGTAATTCACAACATCACCACTACAGTTTGGGGGACTACATACAACACTCATTAACGTTTTTTGTCCCTTGGTGTTTCTCAGCTCGACCCAAACAGATTCCACAATGTTAGAGCTAGTATCCTTCCTCACTATTACGTCAATTTCCTCTTTAACCAGCAATGCAATCCCACCTCCTTTTCCTTTTTGTCTGTCCTTCCTAAACACTGAATACCCCTGGATGGGCGGCACAGTAGCAATGTGGTTATCACTGTTGCTTCACAGCGCCAGGGTCCCAGGTTCGATTTCCGGCTTGGGTCATTGTCTATGCGGAGTCTGCACCCTCTCCGAGTGCTCCGGTTTCTTTCCACAAGCCCCGAAAGATGTGCTGTTAGGTAATTTGGACATTCTGAATTCGCCCTCAGTGTACCTGAACAGGCACCGGAGTGTGGCGACTAGGGGCCTTTTACAGTAACTTCATTGCAGTGTTAATGTAAGCCTACTTGTGACAATAATAAAGATTATTATGTTCAATTCCCATCCCTGGTCACCCTGCAGCCATCTCTGTAATCTTGACTAGATCATACCCGTTTACATCTATTTGCCCGATTAATTCATAATTTGCATCCACAGAAACGCCTATATATTCCCCTTACAATTGATTCCCCTATAACAATTGTATCCACACACTTTTTATCTCTCCCCTGTGCAAGAGAGCCAAACCTGGTGCAACTAATTTGGCTGTTGCTTCTTTCCCCTGAGATGTCGTCACTCCCGACAGTATCCAAAACAGTACATCTATTTTGCAGGTAATGACCATAACAGATTCCTGCACTACTTGCCTGATCCTGCTCTGCCTGGTGGTCACCCATTCCCTTCTTGCCTATGGAGTCTTATGTACTATCCACAATACACTCTATCCTCGCTCCACAATGTCCCCAGCCGCTACTCCAGCTCTGAACCCGGGTTTCCAGGAGCTGCATCTGGAGATACGTCCTGCACACATTCTTGCCTGAGGATCTGGAAATGTTCTCAACTTCCCACATAGAGCAGGCGGAGCAAACCATGGCTTTGGGCTCTCCTGCCATGGCTTACCCCTTTAAATTAAACCTTTCGGGAGATGCTTAAAAATCAAATAACACCAATTACTCTAGATCCCGTCTTCCTTAGTCCTCATTATTAAAGAATATAGCTATCACAATCTCGAAACCACAAAATATAGACATTCCAATCTATAAGCGAGAAAAGAAGTAAATACTTACCCAACGTCACTTTTGAATCCTGATGTCACCTCAGGAGCTCCAAACCCCTAAACTAGCAATCCGGTCTCAGTCTCGCTCTTTCTCACACTTTTTTACCCTTCAGGCTCCGCTATCAGTCTCACTCTTTCTCACGCTCTTTCGTCCTCCCGGTTGTACTCTCAGTCTCACTATGTCTCGAGCTCTTTTATCCGCCCCGCCCCCTCCCGGCTCCACTCTCAGTCTTGCTCTCACCCCCAGCTCCAATCACAGCCTCACGCTCTTTTACCCCCCCCCCCCCTTCAACTTCCCTACCAGTCTCAAGCTCATTTAATCACCCCCATCTCCGTGCTCAGTCCCGCGTTCTCTTATTCACCCCCCCTCCCCCCCCACAGGCCCCGCTCTCAGCCTCGCACTCTTTCATCACCCGCTCAATCCCCCACCCCGGGCTCCGCTCTCAGTCTTGGGTTCTTTTATCCTCCACTCCCTCCCCCCCCTCTCTTCTCAGCCTCACACTCCTTTATGCTCTCTCTCCACCCCCCCAAACCCACTCCCCTCTCAGCCTCGTGCCCTTTTCTCCTCCCTGGCTCCGCTGGTTTTCCTGTGATGTCCCGCTGGACTATTTCAGAAATGTTTAAACTTCCCATGTAAAAGAAAATGGAAGCTCTGCGCAATCATTAAAAACTAACTGGCAGAAATGCCCAATTTTGTACACCAGCTGAAGAGTCCCCCCTGAACCTTGGTAGGTTTACTGTAACTGCTACGCCATTCATTCTATATTATCACTAAGATTTGCCATTGACCAAGTGACAGCAGACAGGTGACAACCTCAGATCAGCAGTAGCAGTACCACGTTTTGGAAACAAATGCAGATGACATTTTAACAGCGAGAGAAGTTTTTCTTCCCCCGCACCAGTAACTGGGACATTCCTGCGACACTCATAGAATCGCAGAATCTTCACAGTGCAAAAGGAGGCCATTCGGTCCATCCAGTCTGCACTGACTCTGAACGGGCATTCTATCTCGTCTCACTCCCCTGCCTTGTCCCCGTAACCTTGCGCATTATTCGTTTTCAGATAGCAATCCAATTCCCTTTCGAATACCTCGTTTGTACCTGCCTCCACCACCCTCTCCGGACGTTTATTCCAGACTCCAACCATTTCCTGAGTGAAACCATGGTAACTTGACATGATTGAGAGTGATTTAAACCTAATGTGCTCATCAGGAGATTAATGGGATAGGGTGTACCACTGATTTTACACCTGCACCCCAATTTACTCCACATTTAAGTCGATGAGGAGTAATATTGGGAGGAGTGTAAAACTGTCATGGGATAACAGACTGGGGAGGTGTAAATGCAGGACATTCATGGGCACCTGTACATTGTAACAAACTCTAGAATGTTTCATTGTTAATCTGAGATGAATTTGATCTTCTACAGTCCGACACGGAATTCAGCTCTAGTCAATTACATTTAATAAGCGTGCTTTTGGTTTTATGAGGTATGCAGAGATCTGACATCCTGTTGGTGAACCAGCGTAAGGCATTTGGGCCTGTTAAAATATCAGTATGAATTTAGCCGAAAGCTGTAGCAGACAGTGGAAGTGGGAGACAGGTAATCTCAGAGGCCTGGACACGTGACAGTAAAACAACAATGTCAAACAGCAAATTCATTCACTGCTGACTAAAATGTTTCAGGCCCCCAGAGAAGGCAATTTTTTAGCTTGGACTGCAAGGGTCGAAGGTCGTGACATCTCAAACATGCAGAACATCAGTCAAAGGTATGGCTTTCCGAAGGAAGAAGCGCACAGCAGTTTGAAAGAGTCCTTTCGCATTGTACAAAAATCCAAGAAGCCTTGGTGCTTGGCTTCTCTTCCACGTGTCGTCGTCCCCCCGCTCACTCGCCCCCCCCCCCCCCCCCCCGCTCACTCGCCCCCCCCCCCCCCCCCCCCCGCTCACTCGCCCCCCCCCCCCCCCCCCCCCCCACTCAAATTAGTTTGGATTGGATCTGCTTGGAGGTATTTGGTCTTTGCCACCTTGAGTGATAAAGGAGCTTTCTCACCTCAGCCAGTCTGTGCCAGTTCTTCTGAAGAGCAGCCCAATTAGCTCCACTCCTTGTTCGTGTCCCCAATTCCCAGCAATATTTCCTCCTTTAAGTACTTACAGCTGTAATTCCATCTGTAGCTGTCACCCCACAAGACAGCGCATTCTAAATCTTACCATTCATTTATAAAAAAAAGATTTTCCTCATGTTCTTTAAATATATGAATAGGATGGGAATGGAAGGATACGGACTCCGTAAGTGCATACGGTTTTACTTTAGGCGGGTACCATGGTCGACGCAGGCTTGGAGGGCCGAAGGGCCTGTTCCTGTATTGTCCTTTCTTCCCTTTGTTCTTTTGCGAATTGCCTAAAATTGCACCCTGACTGTACACCTATCAGCCATTAGAAACTGCCTCTCTTTTTTGACCCCACCTAAACCATTCATGACTTTAAACAGGTCCATCAAATCTCCTCTTAACCTTCTCTGCAGAGGACAACGGACTTTTACAGTCTATCCCTTTTCCCAGCAACTATTCAAGTGAATCTCTTCTGTACCGTCTCCAAAGGTTTTGTGTCCTTCCGAAAATGTGGTGCCCCCAATTGGGTAGAATTCTCCAGTCACTCCAGGTGTCATCACGAGGCGACCTTACTAATCACAGCCAATCCCCTCACATCTTGCACGCAACGTATTGCAAAATGTGCGGCAACCAATCAGTTGGCAAATCAAATTGCAGAGGGAATGTGTTTATCTGCTGTCAATCTTTTCAAAAGATTTATTTTAAAATAAACGGCATTTATGACAGAATTTGTACAACAGAATTTCCAGTGTTTCCTGCAGCGTGGGACCACTTGGGGCTGAGTTTCATAGATAGGAGGAGGGATTCTCTCACCCCAGGGCCGAGCCAGAGAATCGCCGGGACGGGTGCGAATCCCGCCATGCTGCCCCGACGCCGGTACGCCGATTCTCCGGTGAGGTGCAAAAACAAGTATTTTGAAGTGAAGATGAGCAGAGCTAAGATGGGAATAGCGAGCAGGATGAATGGAAATTTGCATTTCGAAGATAAGGATGGTGACTTGAAGTTTGACTATAGTGTTTTTGAAGGAAAATGTACAATTCGTAGAATCATAGAATTTACAGTGCAGAAGGAGGCCATTCGGCCCATCGAGTCTGCACCGGCCCTTGGAAAGAGCACCCTACCCAAGACCTCCACCCTACCCCCGTAACCCAACAACCCCACCCACCCTTTTTGGACACTAAGGGGCAATTTAGCATAGCCAATCCACCTAACCTACACATCTTTGGACTGTGGGAGGAAACCGGAGCGCCCGGAGGAAACCCACGCAAACACTGGGAGAACGTGCAGACTCCGCAAAGACAGTGACCCAGCCAGGAATCGGATCTGGGATGGTAAAGACCATCAAGTAAGGTATTAAGTTTATTTTTACTCAAAAGTAGTAGCCGTAAAATAACATGAAAAAAATCAGCATATTCTAAGGAAGGGAACTTCCAAAAGGATGTAAAAACAATAGATTTAAAGGTAAAAGGGAAAAAACCTATGTAAGGAGAGGTTGAAGGCTGTATATGTAGATGTAGCATTGAGATTCTGGACAGCATGTGTGCAATGTCAGATCTGGGAAGAAAGCAGCCTGCAGCCGCCCTCTGAGAAGACAAGTGTTGTGTCTGCGAGGTTTTGATACAAGCTTTGGTTTTCCAGTATCGAATGAGAGGGCGAAGCCTGTGTAACACTTCCCCTGTAACAACAGTGGATGTTTGTGGTAACACTCTGGAGTTTTTATAGAGGAAATCTATGAGAACTGTTGTCTCATAGGGGTGTATAACTAAGCGGAAATATTTTGGGAAATGTTTATAGAACTACTGATAACTGTGTAAATATAATCTTGTGGGTTTAACTTTATTTTATTTTTTAATAAATGGTTGCATTCAACATTTAAAATCTCCAAGGGTGGTTTGAAATTTTTGCTCAGTGCAAATATAAATAAAATACGAATTGCAAATAGTTGTGATAGCTTGTCCAAGTTTCCCTATGGAGTTTGGGCAGCCCAGCAATTACCACCTGCCACATCATAACTGTGGGATATGTTTTATGGGAGTCAATTTAGCTGTTACGTACCTTAAAAAGCATTTAAGTACTAATTTGAAAATGGCAAGTAGGCTGCTGATTTTGGGGTCCCTGCACCCACCATATATATTACTGCCAACCAGCTTGTTGACATCAAGTTTGCAACACAATGTTAGCAAGTCGCATTTTATGCCTCTGCAGGGGGACAGCAACCCCATTCTGGCCAGGAAACATTCAGCCCCAATAACTGTCAGTGCAGGAAGAGATCGGGGTGGTATTTAACCCCCCACTTCGGCCTCCGGACCCCCACAATGCTCCAGCTTACCGACCAGGGGGTCCTTGAGCTCCCTCACCCCATCTCATAAGGACAAGGCAACCCCAGGCCTGATCCCCGGCCACGGGTAAACTGGCACCCTGGCAGTGCCCCTGCCAGCCTGGCAAGGCCACCTGGGCACTGAGTGCCAGGCTGGCAGAGCCAAGGTGTCTTGGTGGCATTGGGACGCCCAGAGCTCGACCACTCAGGGGTCTACGATCTACCCCCCCCGCCCCCCCCCGATCTCCCCCCCCCACCCCCTTAAGTGCCGTTAGTCCTGGTCCATGTTTGTGGAAACCAATGCTAAATGGCACCACGGCATGGACTCCAAGCACGGGTGTACGATCCCACACCTTGGGAAAATCCAGTGCACACATATTCAAGTGAGGTTAACTGCTCACTTGAATATGCAAATCTGGATACCACTCCAGATCCAGATCTAACGAGATCTTGCGAGGCATCCCGAGCCCCATAAATCTCACGTAAGGCCTCACACGAGATTTACCGACCTCGTTGCGTCACCGAGTCGGGTGTGACGAAGCTGTACGGCCCCACGCTTAGTCTAAAGCAAACTAAAGGTCAGTTTATTAAGACATTATAAAGGTATTAACTAAAATACAGATACAAAGATTAAAATGGAGATCAAGGAAAAAGTTAGTTTAGAATGAGACTTCAAAAGTCAATCTTGGTGCGTTATCACTGTGGGCCCACAGTTTCAGTTCCTTTCTTTCTGAAGTGAATGGTTTGAAATTTGAGGTTATATTCAGGAATTGTGATGGTTTCTGTAGTCGACTGTCTGGAGGTTGCCTGTGCAGGTGGATTCAGCATGTAAGCAGCTTTGAGGCCCAAGTGAAGGTCCCTTTTCGATATGGTTCTACAGTAAGACATTAATAAGAACATAAGAACTTAAGAACTAGGAGCAGGAGTAGGCCATCTGGCCCCTCGAGCCTGCTCCACCATTCAATGAGATCATGGCTGATCTTTTGTGGACCCAGCTCCACTTTCCGGCCGGAACACCATAACCCTTAATCCCTTTATTCTTCAAAAAACTATCTATCTTTATCTTAAAAACATTTAATGAAGGAGCCTCTACTGCTTCACTGGGCAAGGAATTCCATAGATTCGCAACCCTTTGGGTGAAGAAGTTCCTCCTAAACTCAGTCCTAAATCTACTACCCCTTATTTTGCGGCTATGCCCCCTAGTTCTGCTTTCACCCGCCAGTGGAAACAACCTGCCCGCATCTATCCTATCTATTCCCTTCATAATCTTATATGTTTCTATAAGATCCCCCCTCATCCTTCTAAATTCCAACGAGTACAGTCCCAGTCTACTCAACCTCTCCTTGTAATCCAACTCCTTCAGCTCTGGGATTAACCGAGTGAATCTCCTCTGCACACCCTCCAGTGCCAGTACGTCCTTTCTCAAGTAAGGAGATCAAAACTGAACACAATACTCCAGGTGTGGCCTCACTAACACCTTATACAATTGCAGCAGAACCTCCCTAGTCTTAAACTCCATCCCTCTAGCAATGAAGGACAAAATTCCATTTGCCTTCTTAATCACCTGTTGTACCTGAAAACCAACTTTTTGCGACTCATGCACTAGCACATCCAGGTCTCTCTGCACAGCAGCATGTTTTAATATTTTATCATTTAAATAATAATCCCTTTTGCTGTTATTCCTACCAAAATGGATAACCTCACATTTGTCAAAATTGTATTCCATCTGCCAGACCCTAGCCCATTCACTTAGCCTATCCAAATCCCTCTGCAGACTTTCAGTATCCTCTGCACTTTTTGCTTTACCACTTATCTTAGTGTCGTCTGCAAATTTGGACATATTGCCCTTGGTCCCCAACTCCAAATCATCTACGTAAATTGTGAACAGTTGTGGGCCCAACACTGATCCCTGAGGGACACCACTAGCTACCGATTGCCAACCAGAGAAACACCCATTAATCCCCACTCTTTGCTTTCGATTAATTAACCAATCCTCTATCCATGCTACTACTTTCCCCTTAATGCCATGCATCTTTATCTTATGCAACAACCTTTTGTGTGGCACCTTGTCAAAGGCTTTCTGGAAATCCAGATATACCACATCCATTGGCTCCCCGTTATCTACCGCACTGTTAATGTCCTCAAAAAATTCCACTAAATTAGTTAGGCACGACCTGCCCTTTATGAACCCATGCTGCATCTGTCCAATGGGACAATTTCCATCTAGATGCCTCGCTATTTCTTCCTTGATGATAGATTCCAGCATCTTCCCTACTACCGAAGTTAAGCTCACTGGCCTATAATTACCCGCTTTCTGCCTACCTCCTTTTTTAAACAGTGGTGTCACGTTTGCTAATTTCCAATCCGCCGGGACCACCCCAGAGCCTAGTGAATTTTGGTAAATAATCATTAGTGCATTTGCAATTTCCCTTGAGGATTGACTGTTTCTTTTTTTAGCAGAACCGTGATGTTTTCTTCCTGGGCGCCTTCCTCTGTAGCTCCAGCTCTCATCGGTGTTTTCGCTGAGAGCTGCCTGCTGGTATTCTCTCTTAAAATGGCGCACCAAAATGGCTTCTTGCAGCCCTTTTTATAATTCAAAAGCACAAAACGGCTGCCATGTGAATTCAGATGAGTCATTGTTCCACAAAGCAAAGAAGTCAATTAAATTGCCGTCTTTTGAATAAGTCCTTCCTCATTCCTGTTTCCTCAGAAGTAAAAAGGTCTTGAACTCCTTTTAGAAGATTCAATTATGTTGTCCAAGACATTCTTGAATTTGAAGTCGAATGTCGATCCCTCTTGAGATAAGGACAATCTGACTGGACAGCATTTGAAATCCACAAGACAAGCATCTCACTTCTGGGAGCCCTGTTTTAAGACTCCCTTTGTCCATTTTTAAAACATTATTATAGTTTGTAACAATATCTGGAGGTATCTGTTAGTGAGAGTGATTATGACCAGATAGTCACAATGACTAGATAGTCTCGTTATGTTGATTGAAGGATAATTATTGGTCAGGACAAATAATTGAAATCGTGCCATGGGACATTTTACGCTCACCTGATACAGCAGGTTAACACCTCATCCAAAAGACTCTGACGGAGCAGCACGCCCTCAAGCTTTTGTGCTCAAGTCCTGGAATGGGATTTGAATTTGAAGGTTCGATAAACTGTAAAGCTGATGCATAGACTCCCACAGTGAAGAAGGAGGTAATTCGGCCCATTGAGTCTGCACTGGCCCTCTGAACGAGCACCCTACCTAGGTCCACTCCCCTCCCTAACCCCGTAACCACATAAGCCCACCTAACCTGCACATCTTTGGACACTAAGGGCAATTTTTAGCATGGCCAAACCTGCACTTCTTTGGACGGTCGGAGGAAACCTATGCTGGCACAGGGAGAATGTGCAAACTCCACACAGTCACTCAAGGCCGGAATCGAACCCAGATCCCTGGCGCTGTGAGGCAGCAGTGTTAACCACTGTGCCATTCATATTAGCACATTTGAAATTGCACTAATTTCAGATTATCATTGTAATCCTTCAATGTGACTCGTTTGTTGGAACCTATAGCAACACAACCATCATATTGTATTTGCTATGAAGCGAGCACCAAGTTTGAAAGAAACATCAGTATAATAGGATCCGTCTTTAGATTTAGCACTTATCATAAAAGGAACTCTGAAGCCTGTTTCATGCTTTCAAACTCCCTGAGATGGGATGGAGTCCAGGACACAGTGAGATGCTCTGAACCTGATTCCCCACCCAGATTCCTGCTGCGGACCAGATAAACCAGGTCACATCTGCATTACTCAACCTGACTTGGGATGTATAACGAAAGCTGCAGGAAGCATACATCATTGATATTTTTTGACTGATGCAAATCACTCAGTTCAAAGTTTCAAACAAACTCAGGAGCGTGTGTGGGGGGCTGAGGGGAGGAGAAAAGTTACAATCCAAAATTCGACCAAAGAAAATATAAGTTTCACCCATTTTCTCTTACCCATTGGCTGAGCTGTGCCTCAAAGTTAAGAAGAAATGAGACTAGGGGCATGATTCAGTGCTGAGAAAGTCCGCTAAATTGCGCGTTTAGCGCTGAGAAGGACCCCGCTATCAAACAGCACTTTGCGGTTTATTTTTGGCTTCGGCGAGGAACTCCTGTTGAGGCCACTCTTTAAGCTGAAGTCGCCAGTGCAGGGTGACTATTCGTGGATCATGGAGCCATTAAACCCCCCCCCCCCAGCGCTGTGGCCGGACACTCCCACTTCATCCAATTTACCTCTTCCAGGGTCCTCGTGCCCCATCACCCTACCTCTTATGGGCAAGCCCCCCGCGCCCCCACCCCACCCCCACCCCGGCTCGGGCCTGACCCCTGGCACAGGAAAACTGGCAGGTGGGCACCTTAGCACTGCCAGCCTGGCACCCGAGCAGTGGCCCTGTCACCCTGACATGTGTTACCCTGGCAATGCCAGTGCCAAGCTCGCAGTGCCAAGGTGCCCAGGTGCTAGGGTGAATGCCAGGGTACCACCCTGCCCTGTCCCCAACCACACGGGGCCTCAACTCCTCAGCGAGACCCCCCGAGGTGCCATCACGACTGGTTCGTGACTTTGTGAAGCAGTACCGAACTTGGCCCTTGGGTAAATTGACTCATTTAAATATGCTCGCCTGGATCTCACCCAGCGAGAGCGAGATCCAGATTGCGACAGCTCGCGAGATTCAACAGCCTCGTCCCGACACCAAGTCGGCATCCTCACTGTGGTGTTTTTCTTTAATTACGAAAGAACAATGTTCCCTGTTCCAATAAGCTCCTTGCAGCAACACCTTTAGTGAACTGTGTCTACATATCACTGTTTCCAATCTAGTTAAACTTTTACCATTTAAGGCACGTTTACTTCTGTATTTTCCTCCGTGAAATTGTAACTGCCACCCGCTAGCCCATGTACTTCCTGAACAATCCTCGTCATAATTTGTCATATCCCCAATTTGGCATTTTAGTGAATTTCATGTATGTCTCTCGTCGATGTGTGGTGGCAGCAACCCAGTCCCGTGTGGAACATCACTCACTGCCGCTTTCAAGTGCAAGAAACTTCCCCCCCGACCTTAACTTCAGCCGCGTCTCTCCAATAATAACGAACACAAGTTGAAATCATACTTTAAGAACATTTCTTAGTTCAGTTACGAAATACGATTTTGGTTGCCTTATTTATTTCAGACTGTCAATGGGCATCCGATTTCAGAGTCTGATATTCCACTGATTGCTGAAGACATGTGAAGCATCATACTTCAATGTTAGTTGTTTTTAAAAAACTGACTAAAACCTAAGTCCTGTTATGTTTGTGATAATCAGGAACAGAGTTGTGCTCCAGCCTGGGCAGAATAAGTGAACCAGCTATGTTGCTTTATAATATTGTGTGGACATACTCCTCATTTAATTTACCCCATACTGACCACGGATTTGGATATCAGCCAGCACTAAGGTAAACAACTCTTCTGACTTTTCACAATGCCTGACTCATTGCAAGTTACATGACTTCCAGATAGGATCTGACTGAGAACTGATTACTGCTCAAGCTTAATAAAATGATTCTTTAAAGTGTTATCGGATCTATACTGCCTTTATGAGATAGTTAAAAAATGATAAAGAGTCCTAGAGAACTCTTGAAAAGAATTATATTTGTCTAGAATGCGCAACATTTGGCTATGTATAATGGCCAAGAAAGACACAATGGTAACATCCTATGAATTTTAACAGATCTCTGGCAATTTAGTTTCCACAATATCCTGTCTGGACAAGGCAACAAAAATCAAGCTACAAGTTATTAAAAAAAGGACCAGGATCCCATACACTCTCAATGCTTTTAAATGAAAACAAGTGAGTTTCTCCTCGTAAATTTGCCATGAACTAAGTTCTTGTACGATATTTCATATCTAATTATGTGTCATAACTGAGTTCTGTTCTCTGGAATCAAATATTCTTTTGAAGGTCGGCATCCCAAACAGCACACAAGATGCTAAACGTGGCTGCAACATTAAATTATGTGGAACTAAAACAAATTGTTTGGCTCATAACTAAATGAAATATTCCAGGACTTGATTTGTCTTCATAGAATCATAGAATTCCTACAGGCCATTCAACCCATCGGGTCTGCACCGACCCTCCGAAAGAGCACTCTACCAAAGCCCAATCCCACCTAACCTTTGGACATGAAGGGGCAATTTAGCGTGGCCAATCTACCTAACCTGCACATTTTTGGACTGTGGGAGGAAACCAGAGCACCCGGAGGAAACACACGCAGACACAGGGGGAAGGTGCAAACTCCATACGGACAGTCACCCGTGGCCGGAATTGAACCTGGGCCCCTGGCACTGTGTGGCAACAGGGCCAACCACTGTGCCACCCGTGGTTGTAACAATTTTATACTTTGTCGGTACTTTCAGTGAATAGTCCAATAATTACTGAAAAAAGAGAATGTTTTGTCGAGGTTTTTCGTTTTGTACTCACCAGGACAGATACAAGAATACCAAATTTCAAAAGGAGCACCATTTTATACTGCATGAGAAAAGGGTGCTGATTGATTTGCACGTCAGCTCTGATTGGTCGATCCAGTGCCACAGAGAATGCATGGCGGGAACTACTTTTCACCATGCTATTGTTTAATTCAAAAAAGGAGCAATGCCTGGACATATTCCTTTTGCCTGCAGAGACACAGGTCCATGTCTACGAATATATATTTTTTCTTTATTCTTTCATGGGATATGGGCATCACAAGCAAGGCCAGCATTTGTGGCCCATCCCTAATTGCCCTAGAACCAAGTGGCATTTTAAGAGTCAACCACATTGTGTGGGTCTGAAGACCAGATAAGAACAGCAGATCTCCTTTCCAAAAGGATATTGGCAAACCAGATGGGTTTTTACGACAATCGACAATGATTTATGGTCATCATTTAATTATTGAATTCAAATACATATCACCATCTGCCGTGGCGGGATTCGAACCAGGGTCCCCAGAGCATTAACTTGAGTGTCTCGATTACTAGTCGAGCGACAATACCACTATGCCACTGCCACCCGTTGAGCTTCAAGCAAGCATGAGATAGCCACATCGAGAGCCCGACTAGTGGCACAGTGGTTAGCACTGCTGCCTCACAGCACCAGAGACCCAGTTTCAATTCCAGCCTCGGGTGACTGTGTGGAGTTTGTACTTTCTCCCCGTGTCTGCGTGGGTTTCCTCCGGGTGCTCTGGTTTCCTCCTACATTTCAAAGATGTATAGGTTAGTTGGATTGGCCATGCTAAATTGCCCCTTAGTTGCCAAAAGGTTAGACTGTGCTACTGGGTTATGAGGATAGGATGGGGTCGTGGGACTAGGTAGCATGCTCTTTCCAAAGGCCGGATCAGACTCGATGGGCTGAATGGCCTCCTACTCTGTAGGGATTCTATGACTGACAATCATCATTTGGTAGTTAGAGTAATTCTTAGCACATTTGGACAAGTGCTGTCCAATTGTGGAATCACACCTATTTTCCCATAAATTTAAAGTGCCCAATTCTTTTTTTTACCAATTAAGGGGCAATTTAGCATGACCAATCCAGTTACCCTGCACATCTTTGGGTTGTGGCGGTGAGACCCAGGCAGACATGGGGAGAATGTGTAAACAGAGGTCCTCGGCGACATACTAACCACTGTACCACCGAGCTGCCCTGTGAAAACGCACCTAATGCTAGATATTGGGCTGGATTCTCCACTATCGGCATTCTCCATTGCGCCGGCAGCCCGGGGGTTTCCCGACGGCATGGGGCTGCCCACAATGGGAAACCCCATTGGCTGGCTGGCAAGAAGGAGAATCCCGGGGACGCGCTGCACCAGACATCTAATTCGGAGGGACGGAGAATCCCGCCCATTATGTTCTGCGTTTTACCAGCACGGACAGGTTGAGTGTGGTCAGTGATCTGCCTATTGTAAACAGCTGGTGGAAAGTGTTGCTTGCTGTAGTCCCCCAGTCATTGGGACCTAGGGTCCACATACCTGGCATCACAAACTCTGAGTCTTTGGTCCTTTGTGGTTGAAAGCGAATGGTGGAGGGGTTTGCCTCCTCATCAACACCTCCTGGTGCTTGGATGCGGCGACTCTGGCGACCTACTGCTTCCCAGACCTGGAATACCTGACCGTGAAGTGCCACCCATATTATCTTCCACGTGAGTTCACTTCAGCCATTATCACAGCGGTCTACATCCCACCCCAGGCAGTAGTGAGGAACGCGCTGGACGAACTATACACAGTAATAAACAACTACGAAACAGAACACCGGGAGGCCTTGTTCATCGGGGCCGGAGACTTCAACAAGGCCAACCTCAAGAGTGTACTGCCAAAATTCCACCAGCACATCGCCTGTCCCACCAGGGGCGACAACACTCTTGACCACTGCTACTCAAAAAACAAGGGCGCCTACCGTTCCATCCCCGACCGCACTTTGGGAAATCAGACCAGAAGACGGTGCTCCTTCTCCCGGCATACAAGCAGAAACTCAAGCGGGAGAATCCAGCTAAGAAGGTTGTGCAGTGCTGGTCCGAGGAACCAGAAGAGCTCTTACGTGACTGCTTAGAGACAGTGGACTGGTCCATATTTAAGAACTCAGCGACCAACTTAAATGAGTATGTCACCACCGTCACAGACTTCATCAGCAAATGTGTGGACGACTGCGTGCCAAAGAAAGCAGTACGTGCATTCCCCAACCGGAAACCATGGCTCAATCGCGGGATTGACTCCCTACTGAAGGACAGATCTGAGGCGTTCAAGGCAGACGACCCTGACCTACACAAGAAATCCAGGTACGACCTCCGCAAAGCCATCCGTAATGCCAAGAGAGAATATCAAACCAAGCTAGAGTCACAGACAGACTCTCGGCGGTTGTGGCAAGGACTAAACAACATAACGGGCTACAAACGAAGCCGAACAGGATCTCTGGCAGCAGCGCACCCCTCCCCGATGAACTCAATGCATTCTATGCTCGGTTCGAGCAGGTAACCAACAATCTGCTGTCGAGTGCCCCAGCAGCCCATAACTCAACCATACCCACCATCGCAGCTTCCGAAGTCAGATTGGCCTTCCTGAAAGTGAACCCTCAGAAGGGGACGGGCCCAGACGGGATCCCTGGTCGTGCACTCAGAGCCTGCGCGGACCAGCTGGCAGAGGTATTCACGGACATCTTTAACCTGTCCCTACTCCACTCCGAGGTCCCCACCTGCTTCAAGAAGACCACCATCATACCGGTACCAAAGAAGAACCAGGCAACGTGCCTCAATGACTACCGACCAGTGGCCCTGACTTCAGTCGTAATGAAGTGCTTCGAGAGGTTGATCATGAAGCTTATCACCTCCATACTCCCAGAACGCCTTGATCCACTGCAATTCGCATACCGCTGCAACCGGTCCACATCAGACACCATTTCCCTGGCCCTACACTCATCCCTAGAGCATCTTGAAAACAAGGACTCCTACATTAGACTCCTATTTATTGACTACAGCTCCGCCTTCAACACCATAATCCCAGCAAAGCTCATATCAAAGCTCCAAAACCTAGGACTTGGCTCCCCACTCTGCAACTGGATCCTCGATTTTCTGACCAACAGACCACAATCAGTAAGAATGAACAACAACACCTCCTCCACAATAGTCCTCAACACCGGTGCCCCGCAAGGCTGCGTACTTAGCCCCCTACTCTACTCCCTGTACACACACGACTGCGTGGCAAAACTTGGTTCCAACTCCATCTACAAGTTTGCTGACGATACGACCATAGTGGGCCGGATCTCGAATAACGATGAGTCCGAATACAGGAGGGAGATAGAGAACCTAGTGGATTGGTGTAGCGACAACAATCTCTCCCTCAATGCCAGCAAAACTAAAGAGCTGGTAATTGACTTCAGGAAGCAAAGTACTGTACACACCCGGTCAGCATCAACGGGGCCGAGGTGGAAACGGTTAGCAGTTTCAAATTCCTAGGGGTGCACATCTCCAAAAATCTGTCCTGGTCCACCCACGTCGACGCTACCACCAAGAAAGCACAACAGCGCCTATACTTCCTCAGGAAACTAAGGAAATTCGGCATGTCCACATTGACTCTTACCAACTTTCACAGATGCACCATAGAAAGCATCCTATCGGGCTGCATCACAGCCTGGTATGACAACTGCTCGGCCCAAGACCGCAAGAAACGTCAGAGAATCGTGAACACCGCCCAGTCTATCACACAAACCTGCCTCCCATCCATTGACGCCATCCACACCTCCCGCTGCCTGGGGAAAGCGGGCAGTATAACCAAAGATCCCTCCCACCCGGCTTACTCACTGTTCCAACTTCTTCCATCAGGCAGGAGATACAGAAGTCTGAAAACACGCACGAACAGACTCAAAAACAGCTTCTTCCCCACTGTCACCAGACTCCTAGATGACCCTTTTATGGACTGATTTCATTAACACTACACCCTGTATGCTTCATCCGATGCCAGTGCTTTTGTAGTTACATTGTATATGTTGTGTACACGTGACAATAAACAAATCCAATCCAATCCAATACAATGTTACTAATCAAGTTGACTGTGCTCAGTTTGAGTTTTTAAGTCGAGTTTTATCTTCCTAATATAATTTTAAAAACCAAATGAGTGTTTCTGCAGCAGGTTTTTGAGCGCATTATATCGAATAGGCTCTGTTAATTCGAAGGCTGTATTATTTCCTGTGTCAGCTCAGTGATGCCTTTGAAGTGGTTGCAAAAAATATGTCTGTCTTTCATGATGGAATTCAACTTCCCTCCGATCCTTATGGGACTAATTAGGACAGAATGCACTCCCTGAAGTAGCAGTCAGTTTTCTACCGGGATAGTTCACCCCAACGTTTCTGGATTCCTGATTTGAAATTGCCACCTCTCCAGGGTTTCACTGAGGAGGGGTGTGGATTGGCTGTCAATGCATCACAGCAGCTTATGAAAATGCTACTTTTAGGACAAAGGGCGGAGAGATTCACTTTTCCCGCTGGCAGCGCACCCCCACCCATGGGTTTCCCGGAAATCCTATTGACGAGCGGCGGGAGTATAGAATCCTGCCGCCAGCGAAAAGGAACACCAGCAAGAAACAGGCGGCTGGGGGTGACCGGTTAATCAGACCCAACATCAAGCAGAAATCCGAGGAAACCTCTCAGGTCTAATTGTCCTTTGTGGCTTTGGAAATCCACATCTGACGGATTTTCCATTAATAATAACATTACTGAAGGGGTAGGCCTGAATTTAAGGAGCCAAAATGGCCTGATCTCTGTACGTATTTCCTTGGAAAACATAGGTGACAATCAGTGAGTTGTATAGTTCACAAAAACAAACACATCTCCAAATGCCTGCCCCCTCCCCTCATTTGGAATTGTGATCTTACATCCCACTCAAGCAGGAGTGTGGAAAAATTCCATCTCTTTGCCAAATCTCAGCTACAGTGAACTCAACCCCAAAGGCAACGTTAACTATTTTTCATGGCAGCTTACTAAACAAACTTCAGCCTGACTGAAAACTCCCCACTGATCTCTGATGCCAATGATTCTTTTCAGATCTTTCACGCTATTCGAACGACCTAAGCAGGCCGATTTTATAGCTGCACTGTAAATCCAAACACATTTACAAAAGACCTTCACTGATATTTTTCCTTCGTCTTCTCTGACAAGCTTAACGAACCGTCCCTGTTGTTCAGCTGGAAAGCAACAAGACATTTGTGTGGGTGAAACCTGTACCACTCGGGGCTGGTTTAGCACAGTGGGCTAAACATCTGGCTTGTAATGCTGAATAAGGCCAGCAGCGCAGGTTCAATTCCCGTACCGGCCTCCCTGAACAGGCGCCGAAATGTGGCGACTAGGGGCTTTTCACAGTAACTTCATTGATGCCTACTTGTGACAATAAGCCATTATTATTTACCGCTAACCAACAGGAGGTGGCATTTGAGTGGGGGATGACACCAAGCAACATTTTTATTTCATCCAAGCTGAGGAGCTCTACCCTGTCCAACCGACCGCTGATCAAAGAGAAACTCTTCCAGCAGATGTGAACAGCTTGATGAGAATTCCACTTGTTCCTGTCTGTTGGGGAATAACTGTTCCCTTGCATGAACTCTTCTCTATGGTTCTAAAGACAGGCCGCAGTAAATAGTAAAAACGGAACCTGAATCAGAGTTTGAATTCCAGATATAATGAATGAAAAAATGAAAATCGCTTATTGTCACAAGTAGGCTTCAAATGAAGTTACTGTGAAAAGCCCCTAGTCGCCACATTCCAGCACCTGTTTGGGGAGGCTGGTACAAGACTTGAACCGTGCTGCTGGCCTGCCTTGGTCTGCTTTAAAAGCCAGCGATTTAGCCCAGTGTGCTAAACCAGCCCCAGCTGATGGACTGATTTGATAATTTGGTGTGCAAATTCATCAGGTACAACAAACGCTGATGATACTATGTTGAGACAGAAGTGATTTAATAGTCACATCACATTGCCAAATTTAAATTTATATAAATTTTTTGTAATTATTTCATGTCCAATAAAATCAGGTAACCATCTCTCAGAGCTTCAAACAACAAATTACATACAGGCACTTTAAGTTCCAAACATGCCCCAGAAACAGGAGTAAGATGATGGACTTGTTAAGCTGTTTCTTTTGGTATTTATTGAGGGGAGAGTATTGGCCAGGACACCTACGAATCTTAGCGTTCTTCAAATACCTAGAAGTTTCTTCCGAGTCACTCATCGCCCCCACTCGGAAATAAATCCCCGCTTCCTCACTGTGGTAAGGTCGAAGTCCTGAAACTTCCTCACTAACAGCACAGTGGGTGTACCTACACCAAATGGACTGCAGCAGTTCAAGATGGTGGCTCATCACCTCCTTCACGAGGGCAAATAGTGATGGGTCAAAGGCTAACCTTGCCAGTGAGGTCTGTGGATGAATAATAAAACCAAATACATTAATATATTTTCCATGAGTCTGACAAATGAAATGAAATGAAATGAAAATCGCTTTTGTCACGAGTAGGCTTCAATTAAGTTACTGTGAAAAGCCCCTAGTCGCCACATTCCGGCGCCTGTTCAGGGAGGCTGGTACGGGAATCGAACCGTGCTGCTGGCCTGCCTTGGTCTGCTTTAAAAGCCAGCGATTTAGCCCAGTGTGCAAAACTGCGATATCTATCTCTGGGCCACCATGAAACCTTTTCTCCACCTCTCAGAAAATGAACTCTTTGCACTGAGGATCATATTCTTCAACAATCTCTCAGCACACAACTTTCCATAAATCAAACCTTTTCCAAGCAATGGAATGTCCTAAAGGCGAGCAGCAGAACTGAGCCAATCAAGGGCCTCCCAAACATTAATCACCGATCACGGCATCGATCACATTGACAGAGGTGCCGGTTTCATTGGGGGTTGCACTGTATCCTTATAACAGGGAAATCTTGTTTCTTTGCAGGATTCCACGGCATCAAGAAGGATTGGGCGGGGCGGGGGGGGGGGGGGGGGGGGGGGGGTTGGCGGCGGCGTTGTGGTATTGTCACCCAACCATTAGCGATTGTCATAAAAACCCATCTGGCTCACTAATGTCCTTTGGGGAAGGAAATCTGCCATCCTTAACTGGTCTGGCCGACATGTGACTCCAGACCCACAGCAATGTAATTGACTCTAAACTGCCCCCTGGAGGCAATTAGGGATGGGCAATAAATGCTGGCCCAGCCTGCGATGTCCGCATCCCAAGAACAAATATTTAAAACACCAGCATGGGGGAATGAGCAGCATGGGGGGTTAAGCAGAGTTTTAAAGCTTTTCGGATAGATTCTTGATTAACAAGGGGGTGAAAGGTTTTCAGCAGTCAACAGGAATGTGGGGCGAAATTCTCCGGAAACGGCGCGATGTCCGCCGACTGGCGCCTAAAACGGCGCAAATCAGTCGGGCATCGGGCCGCCCCAAAGGTGCGGAATGCTCCGCATCTTGGGGGGCCGAGCCCCAACCTTAAGGTGCTAGGCCCGCGCTGGATGAATTTCCGCCCCGCCAGCTGGCGGAAAAGGCCTTTGGTGCCCCGCCAGCTGGCGCGGAAATGACATCTCCGGGCATGCGCGGGAGCGTTAGCGGCCGCTGACGGCATTCCCGCGCATGCGCAATGGAGGGAGTCTCTTCTGCCTCTGCCATGGTGGAGACCATGGCGAAGGCGGAAGGGAAAGGGTGCCCCCACGGCACAGGCCCGCCCGCGGATCGGTGGGCCCCGATCGCGGGCCAGGCCACCGTGGGGGCACCCCCCGGGGCCAGATCGCCCCGCGCCCCCCCCCAGGATCCCGGAGCCCGCCCGCGCCACCTTGTCCCGCCGGTAAGGTAGGTGGTTTAATCTACGCCGGCGGGACAGGCATTTTAGCGGCGGGACTTCGGCCCATCCGGGCCGGAGAATCGCGCGGGGGGGGGGGGCGCCAACCGGCGCGGCGCGATTCCCGCCCCGGCCGAATATCCGGTGGTGGAGAATTCGGCAACCGGCGGGGGTGGGATCCACGCCAGCCCCCAGCGATTCTCCGACCCGGCAGGGGGTCGGAGAATCTCGCCCGTGGAGTTGGAGTTACAATCAAATCAGCCTTGATCTTACTGAATGGTGGAACAGGCTCAAGGGGCCGAGTGGCCAACTTCTGCTCCTAATGTGAAATGAAATGGAAATCACTTATTGTCACAAGTAGGCTTCAAATGAAGTTACTGTGAAAAGCCCCTAGTCACCACATTCCGGCGCCTGTTCGGGGAGGCTGGTACGGGAATATGTATATCTATGTATACACTCATCAGTGACATAGACAAGACTAAACATTCATAAGGACAACATTGTTGTAGGGTGTTGGTTACAGGACGGTAAGTCTGAAGATGTTTTTGTAGTCAGATGTAGATTTACTGTAAGCCTTTATTGATTCTTTGAGCTTTTCACAAATATACAGTAAAGGGCACAAGCGCAGAGCTCTCTCAATACTTGCAGGTACACACGGCTCTGCCCAACACAACACTGACCTCTAGGTATACATCATGTACTCTCTTACATCACTGAATGGGCAGTACTATACTCAGTCCCACATTGACCCGTTATGTGCCAGGCCCTTATATGACATTTCCCCCAAGTCCTTATCCAATGTTATACTAGTTTACTTCATGTCTTACAGTGTTATTAATGGATCATCACTATTGATACATTCTCACTGTTGTTATGTGCTCACTATGAATACGCTCTCACTGTTACTACATTCTCACTATTGATACATTCTCACTATTGCTATGTGCTCACTATTAATACGCTCTCACTGTTGCTACATTCTCACTGTTACTACAATTGGCTCGCTAACAGGGAGCAGAGAGTTGGCATAAATGGCTCTTTTGCTGGTTGGCAGGATGTGACCAGTGATGTGCCACAGGGGTCAGTACTCGGAGTGCCACAGGGGTCAGTACTCGGACCTCAACTTTTTATAGTTTATATAAATGATTTAGATGAAGACACTGAAGATATGGTTGCTGAATTTGCGGATGACACAAAGATAGGTAGGAAAGTAAATTGTGAAGAGGACATAAGGAGGCTACAAAAGGGCATAGACAGGTTGAGTGAGTGGCCAAAAGTCTGGCAAATGGAGCATAATGTGGGGAAATATGAAATTATCCAATTTTGGCAGGAAAACTAAAAAAAGAGGTATATTATCTTAATGGTGAGAGGTTATGGAGCTTGGAGGTGCAGAGGGATCTGGATGTCATAGTGCATGAATCACAAAAGACTGAGGTAGGTTTGTAGGTACAGAAAGTAATTAGGAAAGCTAATAGAATGTTATTGTTTATTGTGAGGGGAATTGATTACAAAGTTAAGGAGATTATGCTTCAGTTGTACAGGGCCTTGGTGGGACCACATCTGAGGCGTGATTCAGTGACCCCATCGCGCCAGTCATGGAGCCGTGCACAATGGTGAATCATGCAAGAGCCCTAAATCGGGCCCCACGCTGGGCACTGAGAGGGGGGGTTCTCTCAGGCCGTTAGAGATCCGCGGATGGTCGGGGAAAGGGGAGGTTAGTACCCTGGCACTCTCTCTGGCATCCAGGCACTTTGGCACTGCCAGGGTGCCAGGCTGGTAGTGCCAGGGTGTTCGGGTGCCAGGTTGGCACTGTCAGGGGTCGGGCCAGGAGGGCCTTGCCGCTTGGGGTGGGGTATTCCCCGGGGACTCCCCAAAGTCCACTGATTGAAGTGTGCTGAATCGCGCCCCGGGAGTATTGTGTACAGTATTGGTCTCCTTATTTAAGGAAAGATGTAAATGATTCAGAAGCAGTTCAGAGAAGGTTTACTTAATTAATACCAGGACTGGGCAGGTTGTGTTATGAAGAAAGGTTGGAGAGTTTAGGTTTATATTCATTAGAGTTTAGAAGAGTAAGTGGGACTTGATCCAAACCTTTAAGATCCTGAGGGGTATTGACAGAGTGGATGTGGAGGATGTTTCCTCTTGTGGGAGAATCTAAAACTAGGGGTCACTGTTTAAAATAAGGGATCGTCCATTTAAAACAGAGATGAGGAGAATTTATTTCTCGTAGAGGGTTGAGTCTCTGCTACTCTCTTCCTCAGAAAGGCAGTGGAAGCAAAGTATTTGAATATTTTTAAGGCAGAGCTGGATAGATTGTTGATTAACAAGAGGGTGAAAGGTTATCGGGGTAAGTGGGGATGTGGGGTTGAGGTTACAGGCAGATCAGCCATGACGTTATTGAACGGTGGAGCAGGCTCGAGGGGCAGAGTGGCCTACTGCTGCTCCTAATTTGTTTGTTTGCATGTTCTCAGTATTACTACATTCTCACTGTTACTACATTCTTATTACTGCAATATCACTATTACTACAATATCGCTATTATTATCACTACCCCATCTCCCGCCTTCAAGTCCTTGAATCCAAATGTTCAGGCGGCCTAGAGACTATATAACCCTTCCATATCTCGTTTGCACGACTGTTGGAGGATAGGTGGGTTGTGTCGTTGCTGGTTCTTTCTGCAGGTTTGGAGGTTGAGCTGCAATTTTCATCCTTGTCTTCCATTCCTTCATGTTCAAATCATTTGGTCGATTTGGCTGTCCGGTTGATTGGCGGTTGCTGCTACTCTAATCCGTTTATTGCAGGGCGGACAAACATTGTGCTGGCCCCCTTGTCGATTCTTTGGCTTTTTCTGCTGCTGTGTGGGTATTGGCTACGTCCTCTGTGGCGGTGGATGAGCATTTCTGTGACTAGAATGAGGATTCGTGGGTACGCTCACCTCTGCTTATTGCTGTTGGCAATGGGTGATGGCCACCAGGTTCCAGCACCCTTTGCGGCTTTGGTTTGCTGGCTGGGAGATACAGCGTACGCCCGGTGCTTCTGGTGTTCACCTGCTGCACTGTCAGCAGAGCCGGAGGTTGAGGCTCCTCGGACTGGTTTTCGCACCCTTTTCCATCCTCCACTGGAGGGGTCATGGGTTGCCTCCTGGGTGACCAGTTGGTCTGACCATTGTAGGTTTTTTGGCACTGGAATGAGAATGGTCAAACCTGCTCTGTAAAGAGAGAAGGCGGTTCAAATCTGAAATTCCAGTCAGGATACTTACACTTTTTCATTTGAGTACTTGGGAACATGGGTGTCTTGATATCTTCTATCATTCTGAGGAGAATCAGGGCTACACAGTCATCTCTGCTCCAGAGAGAGAACGCTGACTATGGATGACGTACATCTGCTTACCGCCATACCTTAGTGCTTCCAGAATCATGCCTATGACTGGAACTTGGATTTCTCCGGGCCCATAGGATGGTGTATCTGTTGCCCGAAGGCAGAGGCCTTTTAGCCGGGGCTTTTTGTCCGACAGGACAGGTACTCTGACCCCTGTGTAGACGTTATAATTTGTGAAATGACCATTCACTGAAATATCCACATTCCAAAATGAGAAACCAAGATCTTGGGCTTCACCCAAGAAGCATGGCTGTGTGTCTCCCAGGTTTGAGTCTCAAACTTTTGGATGCTTTTCTCTGTGTTTCAGAGTTTTTGCCCTGCACTGTTTGTCATAGTGTCGAAAATTGCAGGACATCGATCTTGCCTCAGGGGGCGCTTTACCCTACAGCGTTGGCACCGTCGCTCTGCTGGCCGGTTCAAAGAACAAAGAACAAAGAAATGTACAGCACAGGAACAGGCCCTTCAGCCCTCCAAGCCAGTGCCGACCATACTGCCCGACTAAACTACAATCTTCTACACTTCCTGGGTCCGTATCCCTCTATTCCCATCCTATTCATGTATTTGTCAAGATGCCCCTTAAATGTCACTATCGTCCCTGCTTCCACCACCTCCTCCGGTAGCGAGTTCCAGGCACCCACTACCCTCTGCGTAAAAAACTTGCCTCGTACATCTACTCTACACCTTGCCCCTCTCACCTTAAACCTATGCCCCCTAGTAATTGACCCCTCTACCCTGGGGAAAGGCCTCTGACTATCCTCTGACTGGTTCGGGTACTGATTTGTCTGATCACGAGTATCCCTGTGTTTTTGTTGCTTAAATTGCTGAACTGTAGATTTTGTGAATGAACTGCGTTTCGGAATATTACAAATTGAGTTGGAATTGCGAAATTTGGATCCACAGTTTTTTAGATGTATATGTTCGACTGGAAGAGCTGTCTGAATTTCTTTTTTTAAATTTAGTGTACCCAATTCATTTTTTTCCAATTAAGGAGCAATTTAGCATGGCCAATCCACCTACCTTGCACATAAGACCATAAGACATAGGAGTGGAAGTAAGGCCATTCGGCCCATCGAGTCCACTCCACCATTCAATCATGGCTGATTTCAACTCCATTTACCCGCTCTCTCTCCATAGCCCTTAATTCCTCGAGAAATCAAGAATTTATCAACTTCTGTCTTAAAGACACTCAACGTCCCAGCCTCCACCGCCCTCTGTGGCAATGAATTCCACAGACCCACCACTCTCTGGCTGAAGAAATTTCTCCTCATCTCTGTTCTAAAGTGACTCCCTTTTATTCTAAGGCTGTGCCCCCGGGTCCTAGTCTCCCCTGTTAATGGAAACAACTTCCCTACATCCACCCTATCCAAGCCATTCATTATCTTGTAAGTTTCTATTAGATCTCCCCTCAACCTCCTAAACGCCAATGAATATAATCCCAGGATCCTCAGACGTTCATCGTATGTTAGGCCTACCATTCCTGGGATCATCCGTGTGAATCTCCGCTGGACCTGCTGGACATCTTTTTGGGTTGTGGGCGTGAGACCCACGCAGACACGGGGAGAATGTGTAAACTCCACATGGACAGTGACCCGCGGATGGGATCAAACTCGGGTCCTCGATGCCATGAGGCAGCAGTGCTAACCACTGCGCCACCGTGCTGCCCTAGAGCTATCTGAATTTCAAGATGGCGTCACCATTTATTCAAAGACACCATTGCTGGCTTTGTCAGGCTCCACAAGAATGGCATCCTGCTTAGTTTGAAACAAAATTTAGCAATGGCTACCTGGATGGGTTATCTGCAGACTTCTCTTGCTCAGCGTTTTACGTTTAGTGACTCGCGATTCTGTCAAATTCCAACTCCTGCTTTTCTTTTACTGAGTTTAAACAGTCACGACGTTCCCGAAGTATTTAATTAACTCTTCCTCGTTGTTTTTTGTTTCAGACGAGCTCGGTCACCACGTGTTCAGGCTCCGACTCGAGGATCGGGATTTAGCAATGGGCTTCTCCCAAACTGCATTTCTGACTCTGAATTACTTCAAACATTTCTCGCACGTTCTGCAGCCTGGAATTTCAAAAGATTTAAAGGTCCTGCTGACTCTGCACCTGACCTCCCAAAGGGGATTCAATGGAGTCATCTTTTTTTCTATGTTCCTGGTTTAGGAGCATCGCTGGCGGAGCCAGCACTTTTTTCCCATCCCAATTGCCCTTGAACCGAGTGGCTTGCTAGGCCATTTCAGAGTGGAGCAGTTAAGAGCCAACCGCATTGCTGTGCGGGTCGGGAGTCACATGGCCAGACTGGGTAAGGACGGCAGATTTCCTTCTCCGAAGGACATTAGTGAACCAGACGGGTTTTTATGACAATCGACAATGGTTTTATCGTCATCATTATTTTAATTCCAGGTTTTACTGAATTCAAATTTCACCATCTGCCATGGTGGGGTTTGAACCCAGGATCCCAGAGCATGACCCTGGGTCTCTGGATTCCTCGTCTAGTGGCAATATCACTATGCCACCGCCTCTCCCGCCTCTGCTGCAGTAAGGAAATTTAAATCTCTTCCTCAGCTTCCGGGCTTTTCTCCGGAGCTTTTGACTGGTAATTGTTTCTCTACACCTCTACTTCTGGCAGCATCTGTAGGGAGAGAAAGGAGCTAACGTTTCGAGTCCAATGACTCTTTGTCAAAGCTGAGATTTTCCAGCATTTTCTCTTTCGTTTCAGATTCCAGCATCCGCAGTAACTTGCTTTTATTTTATACCCCTGCTTCTGGAACTTCTTTTCAGATCAGAATGCTTTGTTGAATTTTTACTCCGTTTTCCAGCATTTTAGTTGGTCTCCGCATTCCAGTGAGGTTTTGGAGATGTCTCCATGCTTGCTGACACACACAGCTCTGTCCAACTCAGCACTGACCCCCTAGGCACAGGTCACATGCAGGCAGTGATACACTCAGTCCCACATTGACCCTATATGTGCCGACCCTTATATGACAAACATCCCATTTTCAAAAGCTGTGCTGAGCACTGAAGTAAACAATGCGATTAAATGCCCGAAAAATATTTGCATGTCCTTCTGCACACCATCTGTGCTGATACTTGCTATATAGAATTGAAGAGTGGATGAGAGAAACGTTGCAGGTAAGATCATTCTTGTGGTTCCAGAAGAACAAGGACCACTCCTCTAAACTCTACAAAAACAATCTGGTTGTTGCCATGCTGGATTCGCTGTTCCACCATTGCGAACACCAGCCTCCTTGGCTGGTTGGCACCTATAATCTTCTGACAGCCTGATAATGTGGCCCAGCCCTCAAATTGACAATCCTATCATTACATTCTATCCCACGGTTTAATTTGTTGCACCAAAGTTGAAATTCCGACAAGTAGCGACAAATCGCTTAAAATATAGGCCACCGTTAATAATGATCTCATCTCTTTTAAGTTCTGTGTGCTGGAATGAATACTCCATTATGCTTCAAACGGGGGGGAAAAAATCTCCATTATCTTTATTTTTATGCAATGTTGGAATAGAAGGCAAAATGTGTTTTAAAAATTGACTTTGCCGAGACAAGAGTTCTTGTGTTTTGGTGTCTGGGGTGGAAAACAATACATGAGCTGTTTGAAGAGAGTTATCGGTGTCATGGGGAAGTAACTGAACATTTCCACAATTCATTCAGCATTCAGTCAAGTCAAATATGTTTTGCCCGTTCATCGTTTCTTTGGAAGGATAACATATACAAACCTGCAAACGCACCACCCGAATTTTCAACTCACTTCCTTTGCAGCGAAATAGCGCGAGGAAAATGACTCAACAGAAAACCCAGAAACCACTGTTGATAATTTACGGTCAGGGGCTGGCATTTATGCTGGGCCTTCACCCACTGGAAGGACCCCATAGGTGCCCCCACTGCTGTCGGTACACGTTGAGCGCCCACCCATTCACACATCATCACAAACTTTGATGTTTGACAGGACGAACAGTAAGAAGTCTTACAACACCAGGTTAAAGTCCAACAGGTTTGTTTCAAACACT
The DNA here is from genome assembly GCF_047496885.1 of Scyliorhinus torazame. Classification (NCBI taxonomy): domain Eukaryota; kingdom Metazoa; phylum Chordata; class Chondrichthyes; order Carcharhiniformes; family Scyliorhinidae; genus Scyliorhinus; species Scyliorhinus torazame. Next base: position 233,876,899 of record NC_092716.1, read on the forward strand.
AGCTTTCGGAGCACTGCTCCTTCCTCAGATTCACCTGAGCAAGGAGCAGTGCTCCGAAAGCTAGTGTTTGAAACAAACCTGTTGGGACTTTAACCTGGTGTTGTAAGATTTCTTACTGAGCTCACCCCAGTCCAACGCCGGCATCTCCACATCATGGCTAGAATGAACAGTGTTTGTGGCTGCTGTACGGAGGTTAAATATTTGTGAAGTTTTGTTTCCAGTTGCGATTTGGTGGAACGTGATCATTTTCCACAATGATTTCAGGTTCAATTCTCTGTAATTGGTGAAAATTTACATCAGATTCTTGGCAGTCTAACAAGCAGACAAGTGTACTGATGTCCAACAGCAAGCATACAGTCTCCAAACCTGGTGTACTCGGATGTCCGGAGTTTTTTTGAGGAGCGCTAGTGGCTAAGCTAAAAGTATTAGGGATTCAATGTGACGTTTCACTGAAAGCCATAGGACTAACTTCTCGCAGACAGAGAGGCTTTCCACCTGTGCCAAAATGTCAGCAGAGGCCTGAATCCAGATGTCCCGCCCCCGAACCCAGCCGCCGCCATTTCTGCAGGGCGGGGAATGAGGGCCGATTCTAAATCGCACATCCGTGGTTTACGGACTCCACTGCTCATATATAAATCAGCAGCTTTCTCCATTCATGTGCGATTTTGGTGAGGTAGGTGTCTGAAACATGATAGGAGCAGATCTGGAAAGATCCAGCTAGTCTGCCAGCATCTGTGGACAGAGAAACAGTCAGGCACTTGACATACAAACGTGCGGATATAGGAAATAAGAGCAGAAGGAAGCCATTCGGCCCCTCGAGTCTCTTCCGCCATTTGATACAATCATGCCTGTATGTATTTCAAGTTCTGCTTTTCCATCTACCCCCAATGACCTTTGAGTCCCCCCTTGCCGAACGACAATCTATCTACCTCTGCCTTGAAAATATTCAATTTTCCCACCTCCACTGCCTTCCGAGGCAGAGAGCTGCAACCCTCTGAGAGGAAAACAATTGTCCTCATCTCTGTCCTATCAGGGTGGCCCCTAATTTAAAACAGTGTCATCTTGTTCTGGACTCACCCACAAGAGGAAACATCCTTTCTATTTCCGTCTTGTCAGGACTATTTGGGTTCTTATATACTTCAATCAAGTCACCCCTCACTCTTCTAAACTCCAGTGGGAACAAGCCCAGTCTGTCCAACCTTTCCTCATAAGACAACTCGCTCATTCCATGATGTGACATCTTATCGAATACCTTTATGAATTCCAAGTACAGTACGTCTACAGGCTCCCCTATATCCACAATGCATGTTACTCCAAGAGTTCCAATAAATTGGTTAAACATGATTTCCCTTTCACAAAAACATGCTGACTCTTCCCGATTACCTTGAGTTTCCCTAAGCGCCCAGTTATAACCTCGTTAATGATGGATTTTAACACCTTCCCCACAACAGACGTCAAACTAACCAGGCTACAGTTTTCCATTTTCTGCCTCCCTCCCTTCTTGAATAACAGGGCTATATTTACTACGTCCCAGTCTGCTGGAACCTTTCCAGAAACAAGAGAATTTTAGAAAATTAACACCAACACATCTACTACCTCATTAGCCACCTCCTTTAAGACCCCAGGATGACGTCCATCAGGACACGGAGAATTAGCCCACAGCTTCATCAATTTGCTTAGTGCCGTTTCCCTAGTGGTTGTAATTGCACCAAGTTCCTCTCTTCCCTCCACCTCCTGATTTACAGCCATTACTGGAATATTTTTGCATCCTCCATAATGAAGACAGATTTGTTCATTTCATCCACCATTTCCTTATTATCCCCTATTAGCTCCCTATTTTCACTCTCGAGAGGACCAACACTCATTTACTTATTTGTTTCAAATATCTGTGGAAAGCCTTGATATCCAATTTTACTTTTCTAGCTAGCTTCCTCTCATTCTCTAATTTCTTTCTCCTGATTAACCTTCAAGCCACCTCTGCCATTCCTTATATTCTGACAAACCATCTGAACTGCCAGTCACTTTTGTGCAGTTGCATGTTTTCCTCAAGTGTGATGATTTCCTTAACTTCTGTAGCTAATCATAGATGGTGAGTCCTCCCCTTAGAACTTGCTTTATAGTAGGAATATACTTATTCTGAAATATCCCCTTAAATATCTGCCACTGCAACTACATTGATGTATCCCCTCGCCTAGTGCCCCAGTTCAATTCACCTAGCTCAGCTTTCAATTGAACCTGGGACCTTGGCGCTGTGAAGCAACAGTGCTAACCACTGTGCTACCTTGCCGTCCAAATCTTATCAAAATCTCTGGGTCCTTGTACACTTTCAGTACAGTACAGTGCAGTGCAATACAATTCGATGTAGTACAGTGCCATGCAATACAGTATCATGCAGTGCAGTACAACTCAGTGCCATGCAGTACAATAGAGTACAAGTAATGCGGTAAAGTACAGCACTACAGACCAGTACAGAGCAGTATAGTGCAGTGCAATGTAGTGCGGTGCGGTACAGTGCAGTGTGGTACAGTGCAATACAGTAGAGTGCAGTACAGTAGTGTAATACAGTGCAGTACAGTACAGTTCAGTGCAGTCCAGTGCAATACAGTAGTGCAGTTCAATCCAGTACAGTGCAGTACAATTCAGTATCGTACAGTACAATACAGTGCAGCATAGTACAAGTAATGCAGTTAGTATAATTCAGTGCAGTACAGTGCAATACAGCACAGTAGTGCAGTGCAGTATAGTGCAGTAAAGAGCAGTGCTGTACAGTGCAGTTCAGTATAGTGCAGTGCCGTACAGTGCAGTTCAGTACAGTATAGTGCACTGCAATGCAGTATAGTGCAGTGTCATACAGTACCATGCAGAACAGTAGAGTGCAGTACAGTATTGTACAATATAGTAGTACAGTAGTGTGGTACAGAGCAGTACAGTAGAGTGCAATACAGTGCAGTCCAGTACAGTCCAATCCAGTACAATATAGTGTAGTCCAGTACAGTGCAGTGTGGTACAGTGCAGTACAGTAGAGTGCAATACAGTGCAGTACAGTTCGGTTCAGTATTGTCCAGTCCAATCCAGTGCAATACAGTCCAGTCCAGTATAGTACAATTCAGTGCCGTACAGTATAATTCAGTGCAGTGTAGTACAGTGCAATGCAGCACAGTAAAGTTCAGTGCTATGCACTGCAGCTCAGTACAGTATAGTGCTGTGCAATATAGTACAGTACTGTGGAGTAAAGTATGGTACTGTGCAGTACAATAGTGCTGTACAGTACAGTGCAGTGACAAACAGTACAGTACAGAACAGTGCAATGCAGTACAGTATCATACAGCACAGTAGTGCAGTACAGTGCAGTGTTATACAGTGCAGTCCAGCTTAGTGCAGTCCAGTCCAATACAGGGCAATTCAGTGCAGTCCAGTACAGTTCAGTACAGTGGTGCAGTACAGTACAATCCGGTTAAAAGAGATTTGGGCTGACAGGAACAAAAAAGTCACAAAACAATTGTAAATGGAACAAACAAGGAAAAAATGTCAAAGTGTGGTCCTCTACATGTGGCACCAACAATTGTTTGAAAGTCTATTTTACAGGTCCAACCCTGCAGGCCTCAGTCACTGGGGTGATTGACACAAATAGATTTTCAGTGGGAGAGGGCGCCCTCCCAGGTAATAGAATGTGCCAGGAAAGTCAGAGAGTAAAATCTCTTAGAGAACACAGTGGGAGGTCTGCAGACATTTAAAAAGAACACAAAGGCAAAGAATAAATACAGGTCTCACTTTAAAATAACATGACGGAGAGGTAAAAGCTATTGAAGCTGCATGTAAAAAAAACAACCTGATCTGCTACAGAGAAATATTGGCAAAGGTGAAGAGAATAAGGTTGCGAAAGCAGAAATGGAGGATTCCAGGACGTCAAAAGAATGCACTGCGGGGAGGAATTTCCAACGCTCAGAGTTCAGATGTTTAAAGGTTAAACATGCTGTTACACTTTAGAGCCTGCCTTAACTAATTTTATTCAAGTTATTCGCAAAAGGGAATTTTAAACAAGAAATGTCAGGAACAGGGGGAGCCTGTCATCGATGCATCAGTCTCTTGTCACTCTGCAGTGTTTTACCCCAGGGATTGGCCTCCAGGTACCCCTATCCATTACAAAAGGTGGAAAACAGCAATCTTTTCAACCATGTGTCTGCAGATTTACTGAGTGGGAAATATTTGGCAATTTGAGTACAATGTGGGAAAACATGAAGTCCACCGTGGCGGTCTACTCTACATCGGGGAGACTAAACACAGACTGGGTGACCGCTTTGCAGAACACCCTCGATCCGTCCACAAGCAGGACCCAGACCTCCCAGTCACTTGCCATTTCAACTCACCGTCCTGCTCTCATGGCCATATGTCCGTCCTTGGCCTGCTGCGATATTCTAGTGAAGCCCAGCACAAGCTGCAGGAACAGCACCTCATCTTCCGATTAGGCCCTTTACAGCCTTCCGGGCTTAACATTGTCTCCACCACCTTTCCCCCATTTTTATTTCTATCAATTTATTTTCATCTCTTCCATCCATTTGTTTTCCCTCACCCTTGTCCGCCCCTATTTACATTCCCTTTGTCTTTCTGTCCACCTGAGAGCTTCTCCAGTAAATCAGAGAGACTCCAGGATCAAAGTTTGTACTTCTCCACCTCTTGCTGGACCTCTATCCAGCCCCTCTACACTCACCCTCCCCCCCCTCCCTCCGCACAACAGGATAAATCTGACCCTATGATGCACTATCAATTATGACGAGACGAGAGTAGAGAGTAATCGAGGCTTTATTACACAGAGATGTGTGGCCTCCTACAGCTGCTGCCGAAATGGCTGCAGTTCGGAGAGCACACACATTTATACTCCGGCTACTGGGCGGAGCCAGCAGGCAGGGATCTACCCCCGTACCTGTAGTACAGGGGCCTGACAGTAATACCCTCGTATGCAGTGCAGTATATACAATATAATACAACAGTGGTGACTACCACATTCACCCCCTGTTAAAAATGAGTCCAGCAGGGGTGGTGGGAAACTATTTACATACAGGTTGTCATTAAAATTTCAGAGAAGGTTTCAAATTTAGACGGTTGGGCGCCTTGATCCGTCGTTGAGAGCGCCGCAGTGCTGATGGCGGGTCAGGCGTCGGCTCGGTCGTCGGTGGCTCCGGGAACGTGTCAACATCCTCTTCATTCCCAGGTGGGACCAAGGGAAGGACGGATTGTCCTGGAGCGGGGGCTGTGGTGGGGTGCGCTGGGGGAAGGGAGGGTGGTGCCGGGGCAGAAGGGGTGGTGTGTGGGGACCCAGCTGGTGCAAGGTCCCTGAGGGAGACTGTGTCTTAGCGGTGTGGAGAAATTTGGAAAGGTTAGCGTCGTGCTCCTGCTGGTCCTGGCTGCAGATGGTGACGTTATCCAGGTACGGGAAAGTGGCCTGCAGTCCGACCCGGTCAACCATTCGGTCCATCTCCTGTTGGAAGACCGCGACCCCGTTAGTGACGCCGAAGGGAACCCTAAGGGAATGGTAAAGGCGGCCGTCTGCTTCGAACGCGGTGTACGGGCGGTCCGCCTTGCGAATGGGGAGCTGGTGGTAGGCAGATTTCAGATCCACTGTCGAGAAGACCCGGTTCTGTGCAATCTGATTGACCATATCAGATATGCATGGGAGGGGGTACGTGTCGAGCTGCATGTACCGATTGATGGTCTGACTGCAGTCAACGACCATCCTGTTTTTCTCCCCCGTTTTCACCCCTACCACTTGGGATCTCCAGGGGCTGTTGCTGGCCTCGATGATACCTTCCCACAGCAGCCACTGGACCTCAGACCTGATGAAGGACCTGTCCTGGGCGTTGTACCGTCTGCTCCTGGTGGCGATGGGTTTGCATTCCGGGGTGAGGTTTGCAAACAGACAAGGCGGGTCGACCTTAAGGGTCGTGAGGCTGCATACAGTAAGGGGTTCCTGTACCAGCCTCCCCGAATAGGCGCTGGAATGTGGCGACTAGGGGCTTTTCACAGTAACTTCATTTGAAGCCTACTTGTGACAATAAGCGATTTTCATTTCATTTCATTTCATTCGGGTGGTAGGGGCCCGCCAAATTTCAGGGTTAGGCTCTGGAGATTGCACTGGAAGTCCAGGCCGAGTAGCAAGGCAGCGCAGAGGTTGGGGAGGACGTAGAGACAGAAGCCGCTGAACTCTATGCCCTGGATGGTGAGGGTGGCGATGCAGTACCCCCGGATCGCCATGGAGTGGGATCTGGAGGCCAGGGAGATTCTTTGGTTAATGGGGTGTACCGCGAGGGAGCAGCGCCTTACCGTACCAGGGTGGATGAAGCTCTCAGTGCTCCCGGAGTCCAGAAGGCAGGATATCTCATGCCCGTCGTCCTTCACCTTCACCTTTGTCGACGCGGTCGCGAGGTTGTGCGGTCGGGACTGGTTGATCGTGATGGAGGCGAGATGTGGCTGGTCGTCGTCGGTTACAGGTGATGAGCAGCCCGTTCAAATGCCCGACGGGCAGGGGTCCTGAGGCGGGGAAGATGGCGGTGCCCACGGGCTGCACATGTCCTGAGGCAGTAAAGATGGCGGCGCCCTCTGGCCGCACGTGACCTGGGGCAGGCAAGATGGCGGTGCCCATTGGTTGTGAGGCAAGCAAGATGCCGGCGCCCACAGGCTGCACGTGGTCTGAGGCGAGGAAGATGGCAGCGCCCACAGGCCGCATGCGGGGGGTGCAGGGACAATAGTGGCGAATGAGCGGGCCTGGCACTCTGCAGCAAAATGTCCTTTCTTGCCGCAGGCCTTGCAGAGCCCGCTCCGCGCCGGGCAGCGCTGCCAGGGTTGTTTTGTCTGTCGCAGAAGTAGCACTTGGGTCCCCCGGGGTTGGTTGCCTGCCGCACGGCGCAGGCATGGGGCTGGCTGGGGGCCGTCGCTGATGGGGTCCACGATGGGGTGGCCACTGGCAGGGTCCACGATGCCCAGGAGGGGTGAGCCGTGCGGTCGGGGACATATGCCTGTACGCTGCGAGGCGACTGTGAGCAAGAGCGCTAGTTTCTTGGTCGCCGCGAGATCAAGCGTAGCCCCTTCTAAGAGGCGCTGGTGGATGTAGGCCGACCCTATGTCCAGAATGAACGAGTCTCTCATTAGCAGGTTCGAATGTTCAGTGGCCGAAACGGCCTGGCAATCACAGTCTCTCACCAGGGCGAGCAGGGCACACCAGAAATCTTCCACAGACTCACCGGAAAGTTGGTGCCGTGTGGAAAGGAGGTGCCTGGCGTAGATCTTGTTGGTCTGCTGAGCGTAGTTCTCCTTCAGTGGCACCATGGCCTCTGCGTAGGTCGGCGCGTCCTGGATGAGGGGAAAGACATCGGAGATCAGCCGCGTGTACAGAATCTGGCGCTTCTGTGCTTCTGGGATTGGGTCTGTCGCAGATCTGATGTATGCTTCAAAGCAAGCTAGCCAATGTGCGAAGTCCTTTTTGCCGTTGTCTGCTTGAGGATGCAGCTGCAGGGGATCCGGCTTGATGCGGAGGTCCATCTCTGAAAAATCTCTGTGTAATAAATTGATGCACTATCAATTACGACGAGACGAGAGTAGAGAGTAATCGAGGCTTTATTACACAGAGATGTGTGGCCTCCTGCAGCTGCTGCCGAAATGGCTGCAGTTCGGAGAGCACACACATTTATACTCCGTCTACTGGGCGGAGCCAGCAGGCAGGGATCTACGCCCGTACCTGTAGTACAGGGGCCTTACCTTAATACCCTCGTATGCAGTGCAGTATATACAATATAATACAACAGTGGTGACTACCACACCCTATTTCCAGTTCTCTCTAACTTTGACAAAGAGGCATCCAGACTCGAAATGTTAGCTCCCTTCTCTCTGCATAGATGCTGTCATACCTGCTGAGATTGTTCAGTATTTTCTGTTTTTGTTTCAGATTCCAGCATCTGCAGTAATTTAATTGATCTTAGAAGCATTGTGAACTGTGAGAAGGATCGTGTAGAAATTCAAAATGGCATAGACAAGTTGGAAGGATTGGTAGACAGGTGGCAGATGAAATTCCTATGGAGAAATGTGAAGTGATTCATTTTGGTGGGAAGACAATGGGCCATAACTTCCTGATTCCCTCAGAGGGTACCCCAATGATGTGCTGGGGAATCCTTCTCAGAGGCTCCCACATGAGGGTTTACCCGGCAATTGTCCAGAATTGCTAACTTTCTCTGGAAAATGGTGCTGGGCTGGGAACCATCCAACAGAGGCGATTTAAATCGCTAACTTCAGATGGTTCTGCCAGTTTTATCCTGGTAGTTACTCTGAAAGAGTTAGAAGGAAAAACTTGCAACTCCAGCATAACTATTTAAAAAACCCAGACCCTGCCTTGCACAGGGTGACAGCCTGGTACTGCCAAGGTGCCATTTTTTGCATGCATGTGATTGAGCTGGGGGTGCACTACTTGGGTGTTATGGGGGGTGGGGGGGGGGGGGGGCGGGAGAGACAGGGACCCTCTCATAGTGCGTTCGGGCTGGGGGGGAGGGTCGGGGCTTGCTTTGGGGGCCTCGGAGTTCGGGACACCATTTAAAAATGGCGTCCCGATCTCTCGCAACACTGAAGAGTTCGGGCGAACATTGCTCCCCAGTGTACAAAACGGGGCTACGTGCGACCTTGGCCACGCGTTTCCAACTGAGGCCCTTTATACAACATGAACCGTGACATGTAGCCGTGTTTCTCGGTGTACGAGCGCTGGGAAACACGTGGCTAAACACGCTCGCTAGGGGAGTTTGTTCCCATTTAGTTGAATCAAGCCCCTCCTTTACGGCAGTCAGTGCCATAAAAAGGGGGCAGATATTCCTTTCTTCCCTACGCTGTGGTTACTCCACACCGATGCAACTGGAGGCACGCTATGCTGCTCCTGTCTCACTCAGCTGAGTGGGGAAGGTTGAGCAAGACAGGGGCTTTGCAATTTCAACTTGGGTAAGTCCATAATTGATCACAAAACGACTGGACCATTCCTCCCTGGTTCACATATTTTTCTCGCAGATCTAAATTATACGCCACTAAGAACTAGTGCTCCAAGTTACCTTCTGAGTTTTGAGATACCCTCACATTTAACATTAGTGGGCTTCATAACAAAAGCATACAGTATCCTAGGCGTTGCTAACAGCAACACAGAATTACAAAAGCTAGGAGGTTATGTTGAACTTGTATGAGACATTAATGTGGCCTCAATTCCAGTTCGGAGTGTCACACTTCAGGGAGAAGTGAAGGCATTAGAAAGGGCACAGAAAAGATTCATGAGAAAGATTCCAGGGATGAGGAACTTCTGTTCTGAAGATAGATTGGAAAAGTTGGGACTGTTCTCCTTGGAGAGCAGAAGGTTGGGCGGGGATTTGATAGTAGTATTCAAAATCACGAGGGGTCCGGACAGAGTGGGAAAGGAGAAACTCTTCCCATTGGTGGAAGGATCAGGGCACAGAAATAAGGTAATTGGCAGACGTAGGAACAGCGACATGCGGGAAAACATTTTCACGCAGCGAGTTGTTGGGATCTGGAATGCTCTGACTGAGAGTGTGGGGAAGGCAGGGTCAATCGAGGCTTCCAAGAGGGAAATTAATTATTAGCTAAAAAAGGAGGAATGTGCAGGGCTACCCGGGGACTGCGGAGAGTGGGATTAGGTGAATTGTCCGACAAAGGATCAGCACCAGGCATGTTGTGCCAAATGGCAACCATTCTGTGACTGTATAAGATACTGTATTAGCTATGGAACTGCACGATAGCAAGGGTGATACATGAATGTTGGAGATATAAAAAGTACACGTTTTGTTCTAAGTGTAACAACAAACTTTGACCATAGATTCAGCAGATATACAATGGATGAATATACAATGGATGAATATATATAACAATGAACGGTTTTGAAAGGGTTGTGTTGGCAGTGGTGAAATTCATAGTTCTGAGCAACTGAAAAGGCTTTAAAAAAACACCATAATGATCAATCCACATGTGCACTCTTTACATCAAATACTGCTCTAAAACCCTGATAAATTATGAATCAGACATGTTATCATTAACATATTCTGTTTATCCTGAGCTAAGTATACACCTCTGGGCATAATTAAAAGACAAAGATATGTGTGGTCACTTTCACTCATTCCTGAACCACTTGAAAACTCTGGCCTACAGACATTCTATATTGTTATATTAATTCACATTATGAGATTATTCAATAAGCATTGTAAAAACCCTCAGATTAGGCCAGCTGTGAGGTGTAGCCACCTGGAATAGCCGCGTCCCGATTACAAAATGGACACTTGCAAAGAATGCAGGGAAAATTGGACAATACTGAGAAACAAGCAGGTGCAAGGTCTGTCTGTTGATTTGAGCCTTAGCTCTCAGACAGGATAGAAACTGCTAAGCCATCTACATACTAATGAGCCATGTCCGGGGACAAAAGGGAAACATTTAGATAAACAATGTTAAGGCAGACACCCCGGCGCCAGAGGAGACTCAAACAAAGCAAACCAATGGCCACCTAGGACACTCCCAACAACCAGGGAACCCACCCCTTTATTGGAGGAAGATTGATAAGAATTATTGGGAAAGGCCCAATTAATTGAGGCCAAGTTCAAGGCCTGCCCAAAAGCGCGCAAAGCCCTTTTAGGTATAAAAGGTATTCCCCAAGGGAGAATCTTTCTTCTTTGGCCTTGCCTCTCAGCGAAGAGAGACCTGCCGAGTTGCTGCATCAGACCAAGTAAGTTCCAAGTCAACGCACGCTACGAGATAGATGTTCCTAGTTGCTACCCTGTAAGCAGCTCAACCCAGCAGCCTCAGAACCGAGCAACGGCCATTGTTCCTCTGACTGAGTGGGCACCCGAAGCTAAGTATAGGCTTTAGTGATAGTGATAGTTTAGTTTGTAGAGTTTATGCATGAGTAGATTTGACTGTGTGTAAATAAATGAGCACTGCTTTTGAACTTACTCACTGGTGTATCGAATCTTTGATCAGTATTCGGTTCTGAACCTTGTGGCGGTGTCGAAAGATACCTGGCGACTCTTGAGCAAAAGTAATTAAACAGAGCCAAATTAAGAGACAACACCAAAGAGAGCAACAGAGGACACTGGTTAACAATGGCTAATTTCAAATGGCACATGTTACATGGCTATGTTTATACACACACACACCTTAATCTATTTACGTTCTGTACGAGAATTCTGTTCCCTCCCCTACTCTCACACAAATGGCCAGTTGTTTGGAGGTAATTTTTCACAAAACGCCTGCTTGAGATTTCAAGAAAATGCCCATTTATGCACCCTCCTCCACATGGTGTTGCATGTCACCTCTTGCGCATTTTGTCTTAAATCTCTTCCTCCTTTGAACCTTATATAAACTCCAACTACAAAGTCATTTTTTTTTTGAATTTGTAAAAAATAGTGTAAAATATTTACAGATAAACTCATAGAGTACAAGATATAAATAGAATCATTTAGAAAAAGCTACATATTATTATAGAGTAAATAAGTATATGTTCTTTACACAAAGCTGCTTGATTTACTTTGAAGGAAGTATCCATTTTAAACAATAATCTTCAACCTGGTTAATTTCACTCAACACAACTTGATGCCAATTTTCCAATGGAATAATGCTGGAAGGTTATTTAATCAATCCAATTAATTACAGATCCCTGCTCTTCCCCCAGAGCCTGCAAATTGTCTTTTTTTCCCCCCAATTAATTATTTGTAACTATTAACTATTTGTTATTTACATAGAATTTGCAGTGCAGAAGGAGGTCATTCGGCCCATCGAGTCTGCACCGGCTCTTGGAAAGAGCACCCTACCAAAGCCCACACGTCCACCCTAACCCCATAACCCAGTAACCCCACCCAATACTAAGGGCAATTTTGGACACTAAGGGCAATGTAGCATGGCCAATCCACTTAACCTGCACCTCTTTGGACTGTGGGAGAAAACCGGAGGACCCGGAGGAAAACCTCCGGAGCACACACGGGGAGGACGTGCAGACTCCGCACAGTGACCCAAGCCGGGAATTGAACCTGGGACCCTGGAGCTGTGAAGCAATTGTGCTAACTACTATGCTACCGTGCTGCCCGGATAGTTCAACGAATACAAAGTTGATTCAAACAAATTACTTAACAATTTTGCATGAATGCTCTGGTCTTCGTCTTTCCCCAGCGGGAATCAATTGGATGATCTTCTGGAATGATCAGTCATTATTTCTCACCATCTGATCGAGACTCCATCAGTTCGGCGTTTTGCCAACTGTTTCCTTAACCATGTTCCTGCCCAGATCTCAAATGGGGCAAATGTGGACACAGAAGGCTGGGAGCATGAAGTAACGGCAAAGACTTGGTAAAGTCCCCGAATATTTGGATGGCATTGGACCCTTCATTATCGCTATCATGGTAATCAAAGAGAGTGGTAATGATGGACATAAATGAGGACTCGGTAGCAACTTTCTAAACACTATGATCGTGTTGTGAGGATGTGCACAGAAGGATAAAGGAAGCCTGAAGGAACTTAATATTGATTTTGGATTAATTTACATACCTGCACGGCTGGCAAAGATCATCTAGTGGAACAAAGATGTGATGAATGGAGGACATTTTTATACATATTATATTATGTGTCTGATGCAGTAATGTTATTAAAAGAACTTAGTATGGGCACCATTTACCGGTTGCGTCCTTCTGGAATCAGGACGGGACGCAGCCGGTAGATCCCGGGAGGGGCCTCTTCCGGGATCCCCGACGGTCGTTACACCCCACGAGATCTGCTGAGATCTCGCGAGACGTTGCGATCTGGATCCGGCCCACAATGGATGAGACTCAGACGTGCAGAGTTACGTGAGTTTAAAAACTCACTTAACTCTGCCAATGCCGGGCGGCACGGTGGCACAGTGGTTAGCACTGCTACCTCACGGCGCCGAGAACCCAGGTTCGATCCCGGCCCCGGATCACTTGCCGTGTGGGGAGCTTGCACACTCTCCCTGTATCTGCGTGAGTTTCACCCACACGACCCAAAGATGTGCAGGGTAGGTGGATTGGCCACGCTTAATTGCCCCTCAATTGGAAACATTTAAAAAAAAATGTTTTAAACTCTGCCGATGCCTGATCGAAGTGGCTCCTGGGATCTACCGACCTCGTTGAGGAGACAGGGCTGGATGCTGTTCAGCACTGGTCCCCACAAATGGGACCAAGCGGTACAGCACTTGGGAGGGTTAGCTTTGTTTCCTAACAGTTCAAGATTTAAAATAAATTGGCAAAGAACTCACTGTCTAATCCTGCAAACTGACGGACGACTCAATTAAAGCAAGAGCCAGGAGGCTCCTAAAATCGGAAGCAGTTAGTTACCATGATAGAAAATCATCATTATACATAAGCACACTCGGGGATTCAAGCAATGTCCTGCAAGTTTGCTTCACAATGGACCCATTCAACCAAGACGCTCAACAAAATCACTAAATCCTTTCAGTGTATTTTTGGGACAGGGAGGATATTTATTCATTTCACTAACTTCTCTGAAAAATGTTTCCTGTGAGAAAACTCTCCCTGACATAGAAAGGAGGCCAAAATATACCAGCCATTGTCAGTCCACTTCCTGATGTCAAATCCATGTCGACTACATTTACCCTTGTTGCTACTGGAAGTTCTTTTCTGTCATCTCCAGATTCCAGCGCTCCCCGAGCTGAGTTTTTTTAAAATGTAAGAATTTATTGCCCATCCCTAATTGTCCTTTGAACTGAGTGGCTTGCTAGGCCATGTCAGAGGTCATTTGAACATCAACCACACTGCTGTGCATCTGGAATCACATGGAGGCCAGACAAGGTAAGGGTGTCGAATTCCCTCCCTAAAGGATACTAGTGAACCAGATGGGTTTTAAGACAATCGACAATTGTTTCATGGTCATCATTAAACATTTATTTCCAGATTTTTACTGAATTCAAATTCAAATTTCACCAGCTCTGGTGGGATTTGAACCCGGGTCCCCAGAGAGTTACACTGGGTCGCTAGATTAATAGTCCAGTGACAATACCACTGCACTGCCGCCTCCCTGACTTATCATTCTCCACCTTCTATAAACCTCAGCTCATCCAAACCTCTGTTTTCTATCTATTATATCCCACAACAAGCCCTCAGTTCCAAACTACACTGACTCACAGTCCCCCATGCCTCAAATTTAAATTCTCATCCTGTGTTTAATTCTCTCCATGACCATGACTCTTCCTGTTTCTAATGTCCTTCGCTTTAAATCATAGATTATCATAGATTATCATAGAATTTACAGTGCAGAAGGAGGCCATTCGGCCCATCGAGTCTGCGCCGGCTCTTGGAAAGAGCACCCTACCCAAGGTCCACACCTCCACCCTATCCCCACGTCCACCCCAAAATACTTTGCTCTTCTGAATCCAGCATTGCAAAACCACCTTCCAGTAGAGGTTGTGCCTTCGGCTACGTGGCCACATGCTCCAGGAATCCCTCCCTAAAATCCTTCACTCCCGCCTCGTTCTCCTCCTTTAAGATTTTATTTGACATAGAACATAGAACATTACAGCGCAGTACAGGCCTTTGGCCCTCGATGTTGCGCCGACCTGTGAAGCCACTCTAAAGCCCATCTACACTATTCCCTTAACGTCCATATGTCTATCCAATGACCATTTGAATGCCCTTACATAAATCTCTGATCAAAACTATTGCTCATTCCTCCTCACGTTTCCTTTTTTATTCATCGTCCAATTTTTTTTCTTCTAGCTGCGAAGTTCCTACTGGGAAATACTTGCGGAGCAAAGAGACTGGGCGGGGTTTTCCAGCCTTTCCCGTCGCAGGTATTTTCCGGACCCGCCAATGGGTTCCCAGGAGGTGGGACTGGCGGGCCACGCTGAACGCTGCAGACATGGGCAGGACCGGGAGATGCTGCAACTGAGCAATGTGAGCAGTGTCTCCACCAGCGGAAATACCTGTCCGGTTTTGGGGGGGGGGGGGGCGAGGAGGAATCCCACCCACTATATAACACACTAATAACATAACAGGACACAGTACTGACACTGTGGGGGGATTTTGCACTCCCATTATCGTCGAGCAGGATCGGCGACAGGATCGAAAAGCACGCGAGATGTCCAAATCGCATCTCACGCCGACATAAAGGTACGAAGCGATTGTCGCCCCCCGCCCCCCCCCCCCCCCCCCCCCAATGACCAGCAATGCTACGGGACTCCCGACATCTCCAACGTCGGGAACACCATTGTAATAAATCTGAATAAACCCACCGCCCCCCCGGTAGGAAAATCCAAAATCCATTCACTTTGGGGTGAGGGCCTGTGTGAATTAGGAATGGGCACCCACTGCGTGCACCTGGCCGGCGGAACTCCCAGAGGAGCTCGGGTGTGCACATCGCTTAGGAGGGAGAGGGTCATGCCTGGACAGTGCTTGGGGACGGGACGGGACGGGATGGGACGGGTCGGGACGGGGGGGGGGGACTTCCATATCAACTTTTGTGTACTGTGGTGGCCTTTAAAACTGCACCCCGAGCTTTAAGAAACGCAATTGTTGTTGGGGTGAGCTGAATGACGTTGTGGGACACCCCCCTTTCCATTTGTTTTTCTATGTTCCTGGCGGTACGGCAGAGAAAGCCTTGGTTGGTGCCAGTGGCTTCAACACTGCTTTTCCCACCCAGTGTCGCTCTCTGCCCAATATAGGGAAAATCCCATCCAAAAGAACGCACCAATCATGCTGTGGGCCAGATCTTCCACTGTTTATGCCAGTGCGATCTTCCCGTCCTGCCAATGGCGCATCCCCGCCACGGGTTTTCCGGCGGTGTGGGGTGGATTCAATTGGAAATATCATTGACATTTGTGGGATCAGAATTTCCTGCTGCCAGCCAATGGCTGACCGTCTCCCGCCACGGAGCAACATGCTGTGGGATAGTCATGGAATTTCGGCTTATATAATACACCATTAACCTTGACACAGCAATGATACTATATAATTGTTAAAAAAATTTAGAGTGCCCAATTCATTTTTTCCAATTAAGGGGCAATTTAGCGTGGCCAATCCACCTACCCTGCACATCTTTTGGGTTGTGGGGGCGAAACCCATGCAAACACGGGGAGAATGTGCAAACTCCACACGGACAATGACCCAGAGCCGGATTGAACCTGGGACCTCGGCGCCGTGAGGCAGCTATCCACTGCGCCACCGTGCTGCCCTGCAATGATACTATATCATACGCTTATCCCACTAGATTGGCACCCCTTCCACAAACATTCACTCCCTCCACCACCAGCATGCTGTGGCAGCCGTGTGTACCATCTACAAGATGCGCTTCAGGAACTCACCAAGGCTCCTTTGACAACACTTGAGGATTTGTTGCGGGATCTGTTAACCACAGTGCAGGGGATTCTGGGCTGAGGAATACTGAAGACATTTCAGAAGCACTGGTGTGGAAGGTAGCAGCATCAGAAGAGATGGGGGATGGGGTTTGGGGGATGGGGAGGCCATTGAGGGCCAGGGGGAGGGGCTTGGGAGGTGGGGGAGGGAGCTGGGAGCACAATTTGGGAAGTGGAAGGGGTCGGAAGGTGGGGAGTGGATTGGGAGAACACCTTGCAGTTTTTAACTACAGGTCACCTTTTCGTTGTTTTCTATGGGTTAACTTCGCAGAGTGAGCCTGCTTGACAAATGAGAAATCAATCCTTCCACATTAAGCCACCCACCAAACTGGATTTTGAGCAGCTAGGGTTCATGGAATGGTGGTTCAGGGGGCAGGGGCACCATCGTGGGATGAGATGGAGTTTAAGAAGAAGGCAGTCTTTGGAGTGGATATGAGTTTGGTAGATGACCATTGACAGGATCCAATTGCAGGGCAGAGAAGACAGATTACCCAGTTGTGGAGTTCTGCGCCAGTAGGAAAGTAATCCTGCTCCTCCTGGCCCACAAGCAGTGCTATAAAGTACTTAAATCATGGATTTATCCCGTCGCACATTCTTTCACCTACCAGGTTTCCTGATTCCTGAAAAACTCCTAAAATAAAGGTATGCGGCCTCATTAAAATGACCAATCTGCCTTTGGCAAGCAGATTGGTCAGTTGCTATCGGTCTGTTTCCATCGAAACCAGCAGTGGATGCTTCGTGTCCGATTCCTCTGTCCGAGTCTGGATTTTTAACCAGCGTCTGAACCAAACCCACCCATTACTGGTCGTTAACATTCATCCCTTCCCCGTCAAGTATCATTCTCACGTATTTCCAAATCAAATATAAAAGCATCAAAGGTTCCCTTTGCCCCACCCAAAATATATCCTTTAACCACAAGTGAACGACAGGACCTCTCAAAATACTTTACAGTCAGTGATGTGTTTTTGAAGTCCAGTCGCTGTCACAGTGTAAGAATGATGTGGAGATGCCGGCGTTGGACTGGGGTGAGCACAGTACGGAGTCTTACAACACCAGGTTAAAGTCCAACAGGTTTGTTTCGATGTCACTACCTTTCAGAGCGCTGCTCCTTCCTCAGATTCACCTGAGGAAGGAGCAGCGCTCCGAAAGCTAGTGACATCGAAACAAACCTGTTGGACTTTAACCTAGTGTTGTAAGACTTCGTACAGTGTAAGAAAGCAGCCAAATCACAGAGCATGATTGTATAAATAGCAGTGACATAAACGATCAGATGGCCTCTTCGAGTGATGTTGGTTGAGGAACAAACGTTTGCCGTGTTAGGAGTTGGTGAGGAGAACTTTTCTTCACAAAGAGTCATGGGATCTTTCATGTCGACCGAGCTGCAAATAGAGCCATGTTTTTAATGTTTTGTCTATAATACCGCACCTGCAACAGTGCAACACCTCTTTAGTCCTGTATTGTGTTAGTCTCAATAGAATCCACAATGACTGACTGGCAGATAAGAGCCCTACCTTAGAGGAGCACCTCCACTGCAGTCCTGGGAATTTCTCCAATTCCATTCAGCTTCCGTAAATGAAACTGTGTGTCACTTGTGGTCAATTCTGGATAGTTTTATACGGTTGGTGAGTAGCCTTGACGTCTCACAGCTAGAAGGAACGCCAACCGCAACAGTGTGAAAACCCACCGTGCCTTTCTTTATAGTTGGTGTTGGATTTTTGTTTCCTGCCGTAATGGTGGTCGGTCTCCAGCAGAGTGAGACATCAATTCCGTACATCAGGTGCCACTGATCTTCCTGAGTCACTGAGGAGGATTTTGAGATGTACAATGGTTTCTGAATAAGGAGGGCCAGTGTGAGAAATAGACATTTGAACTTATAAATCTCCTCCCCAACCTCTTCACAATACGGTGGCACTGTTGGTTCGCACTGCTGCCACACAGCGCCAGGGACCCGGGTTCAATTCCAGTCTTGAGTGGCTGTCTGTGATGACTTTGTACGTTCTCCCCTTGTCTGCGTGGGTTTCCTCCGGGTGCTCCCGTTTCCGCCCAAAGTCCAAAGATGTGCAGGTTCGGTGGATTGGCCATGCTAAATTTCCCTAGGTGTCCAAAGGTTAGTTGAGTTTCAGGGATAGGGAAGAGGAGTGGGCCTAGGTAGTGTGCTCTTTCAGAGGGTGGGTGCAGACTCAATGGGTCGAATGGCCTCCTCCTGCAATTAAGTGATTCTATAATTCTAACACCGGAATTTAATGGCACTCCCAAGTTGTTCATGAGACTAAATGTACTGAATGACAAATTTCCTTCTTATCTCATTGAATGAATCCCATTCAAATCTCGGTGTACTTATTCAGTGCTTAATGCATTTTGCAGAGCAATATCTGCCCGCAAAGAGAATGATTCCCAAACTAATCTTCCTTCACAATCTCCAAGAAAATGTAGAAGGAATTCTGGTGTAATATCTTAAAAACACTATGGATTTAATATCACTGGGGTGTGGGGGCAGACAGCTCGCCCCCACTGACCCCCTCGCAGGCTACGTTGGCATGGAGCCAACTCCATGCCAGCCCTTCACGCCATCATAATGCTTTGCTTATATGCTAAACAAGCTCTCTATGATGAGGCTGGGGAGAGCTCCACCCACAGGAGCGCCAGCCAATCAGTCTTGGAAGTGGCAAGAGCACCTGAGTGGGCATTGAGAGGAAGAGGAAGAAGGCCGAATGGATCCTGGTGGCAAATCAATCCAGTGTTGGGCAGGGAGTGTTTGGGCAGGTCAGTGTGGGGGGGGGGGGGGGGCAGGGGGTTGGGTTTATGTCTCAGGTGGGTAGGAAGAAAGAGTGGGTTCCATCCTGGGGAGGGGGGGGGGGCGCAGTGCATCCCCTAATTGGAAAAGTGCAGTCCCTGAAGATGGACCCCCCCCCTCCTCCTTTCCTCACACCTTCTGAAGACATTATATAAAACATCGGGGTACACCAGCCCAACTGTACAGGCCAATCGTTTTCTGGCACGGAAAGTGTATTATCAGCATCAATTGGCTTGGGCCTGTGGTAAACACCACTGGTAACACACTACGCATATTACGGTACTGCCACTGTACTACAGGTAACACGGTAGATTCCAGCCAGCTGGCTCCTCCCAGCAGGCGATGTATAAAATTGTATGCTCTCCTGCGCTGCTTCCATTCTGGTTGAAGCTGCAGCAGGCTCAACATCTAGTGCAATAAAGCCTCAATAGTTTCACCATTTTCGTCTCCTGGTCATTGATGGTACATCAATTTATTGCACAAGATTTTACAAGATGTACATCTTAATCAAGCCTGATCGCCTGGAGCTGAACCCTCCCGCAACCGACGCCACGTCCACCTTCGCACTGGCTAGCCTGCTTTGAAGGATACCTCGGAGCAGCCACTGAAGCACTCTCAGACTCGCAGAAGCTCCAGATCCTCTACTCACGGGTGAGCCCACAAGTTTTTCCCCTCATCCGGTACGTGCCCACCTACACAGAAGCAATGGCGCTACTAAAAGGACAGTACATCAAGACTGTGAATCAGGTGTATGCCAGGCACCTCCTGGCCACGAGACGGCAACTCCCGGGGGAGTTTCAGGATGATTTCTTGTGGGCTCTACGGATACTCGGTAGGAACTGTAATTACCAGGCAGTGTCAGCAGTCCGACACACCGAACTATTAATCAGAGACGCTTATGTCACGGGCATTAAGTCTAATTACATTCGCCAGCGGTTATTGGAAGGGGGTACGCTCGACCTTACAGAGACTGTGCTGCTTGCTAACTCCCTGGAAGTGGTCTCCCGCAATCTGGAGGCCTACACCTCCGACCGCACGGCACCCTCGTGGGCATCGTGGGCCCCACCATCTGCCGACTCGGTAACACTGCAAGCCTGCGCTGCGTGGCAGCCAGCCAGCTCCGGAGGGGCCAAATGTTATTCTTGTGGCCAGAGCAAACATCTCAGGCAGCGCTGCCCAGCGCAGTGCGCGACCTGCAACGGGTGTGGAAAGAAGGGCCACTTTGTCTCCGTTTGCCAGGCCCGATCGGTCGCTGCCGTTTCCAGGCCCAGCATCGCTACACCCCCCACGTGCGATCCAGGGGTGCCGCCATCTTCTCTGCCATCCGCCACGTGCGGCCCGTGGGTGCCGCCATCTTGGATGCCGTCCGCCATGTGCGCCCTGCGGGCGCCGCCAGCTTCGGCGCCATCTTGTAAAGATCAACGGGCACGAGACAACCTGCCTCTTTGACTCTGGGAGCACAGAGAGTTTCATCCACCCTGCTATGGTAGGGCGCTGCTCCCTCCCGGTCCTCCCCATCACCCAGAAAATCTCCCTGGCCTCCGGGTCCCATTCCGTGCAAATCCGGGGGTATTGCGTCGCGACCCTCTCCGTTCAGGGCGTAGCGTACAGCAACTTCAGACTCTATGTCCTCCCCCATCTCTGCGCTGCCCTGTTACTAGGTCTCGATTTTCAGTGCCACCTCCAAAGCCTTACTCTGAAATTCGGCGGACCCCTGCCCCCCCCCCCTCACCGCCTGTGGCCACACGCCCCTTAAGGTCGATCTGCCTTCACTTTTTGCAAACCCCAACCCGGACTGTAAGCCCGTCGCCACGAGGAGCAGACGGTACAGTGCACAGGACAGGACCCTTATGTGCCCCTAATTATGCGGACAAGGCCCACCCACTCATCAAGTCCACAGTTTTTGCCCTGACGGCTGAGGCCACCGGGCCTTCAATCACATCAAGGTGGACATCGCCAAGGCCATGATGCACGTGGTCGACGAGTCCCTCCCCTTTCAGGTAGGCCCATGGCTTTCCTTTCCCGCACCCTTCATGCTTCCGAAATCCGGCCCTCCTCTGTCGAAAAGGAGGCCCAAGCCATTGTGGAAGCTGTGCGACATTGGTGGCATTATCTGACCGGCAGGGGATTCACTCTCCTCACTGACCAACGGTCGGTTGCCTTCACGTTTAGCAATACACAGCGGGGCAAGATCAAGAATGACAAGATCTTGAGGTGGAGGATCGAGCTCTCCACCTATAACTAACTATGAGATCTTGTATCGCCCAGGGAAGCTCAATGAGCTCCCAGATGCCCTATCCCGCGGTACATGTGCCAGCGCACAGGTGGACCGAGTCCTGGCCCTCCACAATGACCTCTGCCATCCGGGGGTCACCAGGTTCTTCCATTTTATCAAGGCCCGCAACCTGCCCTACACCATTGAGAAAGTCAGGACCGTGACCAGGGACTGCCCAGTCTGCACGGAGTGCAAGCCGCACTTCTACCGACCAGATAGAGCGCAGCTGGTGAAAGCCTCCCGCCCCTTTGAGCGCCTCAGCATGGACTTCAAAGGACCCCTCCCCTCCACCGACCGCAACGTGTGCTTTCTCAATGTAATTGATGAGTACTCCCGTTTCCCATTCGCCATCCCATGCCCCGACATGACGTCTGCCACGGTCATCAAGGCCCTGCACAACATCTTCACTCTGTTCAGTTTCCCCACCTACATCCACAGTGATCGGGGATCCTCTTTCATGAGTGATGAGCTGCGTCAGTTCCTGATCAGCAAGGGCATCGCCTCGAGCAGGACGACCAGCTATAACCCTCAGGGAAACGGACAGGTGGCGAGGGAGAATGGGACAGTCTGGAAGGCCGTCCTCCTGGCCCTTCGGTCTAGGAATCGCCCGGTCTCCCGCTGGCAGGAGGTACTCCCCAATGCGCTCCACTCCATCCGGTCGCTCCTGTGCACTGCTACTAATGAGACCCCTCGCGAACGTGTGTTTGCCTTCCCTAGGAAGTTCACCTCCGGGGTCTCGCTCCCAACTTGGCTGACAGTTCCTGGGCCCATCCTCCGACAGAAGCATGTGAAGAGCCATAAATCGGATCCCCTGGTCGAGAAAGCCCTCCTCCTCCATGCAAACCCACAGTTCACCTACGTGGCACCCCCCAACGGGCGACAGGACACAGTCTCCCTCCGGGACCTGGCACCCGCTGGGTCACCACCCCCGACCTGGTACCGTCCCCTCCCCCTCTGGTTGTCTCCCCCGCCCCTGCGCCACCCACCCTCCCATCAGCGAACTGCACCGCGACCCCCACCCCAGCAGCATCCGTCCCCTCACCGGATCCACTACAGGGTGACGATGGAGAGGACAACACGCTCCCGGAGTCGCAGGTGACCACATCGGCGCCCACACCACCACCAGGACTGAGGTGATCGCGGCGGAGGGTCAAGGCCCCTGACAGACTCAATCTGTAAATTTGTTTTTCAACCCCGCTGGACTTTTTTTTAAACAGGGGGTGAATGTGGTAAACACCACTGGTAACACACTACGTGTATTACGGTACTGCCACTGTACTACAGGTAACACGGTAGATCCCAGCTTGCTGGCTCCTCCCAGCAGGCGATGTATAAAAGTGTATGTTCTGCGCTGCTTCCATTCTGGTTCCAGCTGCAGGAGGCTCAACATCTAGTGCAATAAAGCCTCAATTGTTTCACCATTTTTGTCTCGTGGTTATTGATGGTACATCAATGATACATTTTATGCGCCACCCTCGACAAACGCATGCCTGGGGGTGGGGGAATGTAAAACTTAGCCCCTCGCCCTTAATATAATAAAATTGCTTGCGTTCGGAAGTGCAGAGCAGATGTCACTTTTGTATCACAGCATTCCTTGCCAGAATTTTGACTCGCTAGTGGGCGGGCGAGATCAGTGGGCCTGGAGGCAGATGTAAAATATGCTTCCAGCCACGATCAGCCCCAGACAGGCAGCTGGTGTGAAGTGTGCACAGAGAAAGACTC